>NC_143576.1:31618938-31934284 GCF_048544385.1 Mastigoproctus giganteus
ATTAATTCTAATTCAATATACTTCTAATTTAATTCTAAAAGACAAATACTTCTAAAACACAATCCTGACGGAATATGTCTACAAATTAAAATAAACACACCTACTATCAAAATGGTAAAAGAATTAAAAATATTTTGGAGTTGCCTATGACTCAAAATTAACTTTTTTCCCCATCTGGCTTACTTGGCAAAGAATGTGAGAAATTATGCAGCCATGATTGCCAGGATCAGTCGAGCAGAATTGGAGGCTTAAAAGAAAGACCCTGGCAACCATATACTGTGCAGTGTTCCTACCTGTTATAACCTATGGAGCTGGTTGTGATCCACTCACTCGGCATTAGTAAGAAACAGGAATAAGTTAGAATCAATACAGAGGAATATACTTCTCACTATCACCAGAAAGGCACCTGGGGTGGATGGGATCTATCCAGTTATATTAAAGGAGGCGGCAAAGTAAGTAAGCAAACCCTTAGCCATAATTATGAGAGCATCCTTGGATTCAAGGAAGGTCTCCATGGACTGGAGATGTGCAAATGTAGTCCCAATTCACAAAGGGGGATCGAAGGGTGACACGAGTAATTACATACCAATTAGTTTAACTTCTGTTCTGGGTAAAATAATGGAGTCACTGGTTAAAGATGCATTGCAGGATCATCTAGACAAAACTGCAGCAATAATTCCAGGAAATGGATACCTGGAATTATTGCTGTTGACACTGTTGTGCATGGAAGACTACAGTACCAATTGGAGCAGAATGGTATTAAGGGTAAGTTGCTACAATGAATAAAAGGACGGTTGTTTGGGAGAAGACAGAGGGTCGTAATCAATGGGTGCTGCTCTTTGTGGACTAATGTTATTAGGGGAGTCCGACAGGGTTCGGTGTTGAGTCCACTGTTGTTTTGTATATTTATCAATGATATTGATGAAGGTATATCAGGCTTAGTGTCGAAGTTTGCAGATAATACAAAGGTTGGCAGGGATGTTAATGACAGTAATGGCAGTGTGCTACTGCACAGAATCTAGAAAATTTGGGCCGATGGGCTGAGAAGTGGCAACTGAAGTTTAACATTGCCAAATGCAAAGTACTGCTATGGGTAGAAGTAACCCCAGAGAAACATACCAACTGTGTGGTGCTACACTCAGGGAGGTGGAGAATGAAAAAGACCTGGGGGTAATTGTGCAGTCAGATATGAAGTTCTCTGAGCAATGCAGACCGGCTGCCAGGCAGGTCATGGGGTTTTGTGAATGATATACAGGAATTTTGCTAGCAGGGAAAAGGAGGTGATTGTCCCTCTGTATAAGACAATGGTCAGGCCATGTCTTGATTACTGCGTACAGGTCTGGAGGTCTCATTTTAGGAAGGATGTAGATTTGCTTGAGCATGTACAGAAAAGGGCAACAAGATTGGTGAGAGGAATGAAGGGAATTCTCTTATCAAGAGAGGCTTAAGTTCTGCAAATTGCAGTGACTGGAGACTAGGCACCTATGAGGTGATCTGATTGAGGTGTATAAGGCCTTGAATGAGTTGAGCTTGCTGAATTCTGATGGGATTCTTCCACTTGTTCAGATTACAAACCTAAGGGGTCATAAATTCAAATTGAGGAAAGACAGATGTATAATAGATGTGCAAAAATTTGCCTTTAGTCAGTGGGTGGTTAATTGCTGGAACAAGCTTCCATTTGCCATTGTGGAGGTTGATAGGTTGAATAAATTTAAGGAGGAGCTGGATGGACATTTGGAGGGAATTGTTTTGTAATTTTTTTTTGGCAGATTCTGCATAAGTTCTTGTGCAGCATCGGCCAAAAAAAAAATGCCCTTACTTTCTTGCATCACATGCCACTACTAGTACTACTGTAAGGTTACCTGCATTGCAGGTGCTGGCTAGTGCTCTCCCACTTTACTTGGAAGTAGCCAGAAAAGGCTTACATTATAGACTTAAAAAGGGCATTTCTACAGAATTTCTGAGGGATAGCCCTTGATACAACGAACACCATCAAGGAAAGGAATAGCCACAAAGTTACATGAGCTAGGGTGAACAAATTGGGAGCAGCAAACCATAAGTCTTGTTACCAAACTGTTTCTCCCACAGATGGCAATGGTTAGTCCAAATCCACCAAAGTGATATGCCCCTGGACTCTTTACTACTTTTATATTGACAGGGCATGTCTCCCTAAAGTCAAAATTAATCTCCTTAGGGCTGACAAATGACTCAAGCAGTCATTGGTCAGCCCTAAGGAGAGAGTGAAGATAGGATACACATTTTATATGAATGTATAATTTATTACATTCCTAAAACTAGGTAATAGCACAGATTGGTCCCCTTCCCAGGGGAAAAAGAACATCCATTCTTAATGAAAGAAGAAAATTATAAAGCATTCACAACCTTCATGCAGAAAGTATTCGAAATGCATAGGTCTATCCAAAGAAGGGCAGTTCAGCTCCCAGCTGTTAAACATCAGTCAATAGCCAAAAATGCCTATGTCTCCCACCATGCTCAGATGATGACTTTAAAAAAACTGTCAGAATAGCTGAATTTGGCACCCCGACAGTAACCTGGTAAGACTAAACCAGATTGACCAGGGTAACCTCAGGGCTACCCTGCTATTTGTAGGACCTGGGAACCCCACACCAAGTAACCATGTAGGGGAGGGAGATGAACAGGCAGCCAGGGAAGCAAATTAGCTGAAAAATATTAGCATTTTAGCATTAGTAGAGGCATATGATGCAAGAAAGCAAGCTGATACAGCATCAGCAAAAAAAAAAAAAAAACCTTCCCATTTCACCTATCTAAATGCTACCAAATGTTTGTCTAGTTCTGCTTTAAATTTATTTAAGCTGTCAACTTCTACAACAACAGATGGAAGCTTGTTCCAGCAATCAACCACCAGCTGGCTAAAGACAATTTCTGTACAACTGTCTTTCCCCAATTTGAATTTATGTCCCCCCCCTAGGCAATTAGTTTGGGCAAGAGCAAGAATCCCATCAGCATTGAGCTTGCTCAAACCATTCAAGGCCTTATACACCTCAATCAGTTCACCTTGCAAGTGCCTAGTCACCAGATAGTGTAATTTGTAAATCTTAAACCATTTTTCGTAAGAGCAACCCTTTGTTCCATTCACTAATCTTGTTGCCCTTCTTTTTACTCATTCCACCAGCTCTACACTCTTCCTAAAATGAGGCCTCCAGACCTGTATACAGTACTCAAGTAGTGTTCTGACCATTGCATTATACAAGGAGATAATCACCTCCTTATCCCTGCTATAAAAATTCTTGTATATTACTAACAAGATGACATGAGCTACTCTTGCAGACTGTCTGCACTGTTCAGAAACTTCATATCTGACTGCACAATTACCCCTAGGTCCTTTTCATTCTCTGCCATCCTGAGTGTCATTATCATCAGCCATTTTCAATCCACTGTAGGATGAAGGCCTCTCCAGCAACTTTCCTGTTCCTTCTGTTTTGTGAAGGAACTGGCAAGTTTGTATTGTTTTGTGCAATGGCCATCCATTTACTACCCACAAACTCATGAAATTCATCTGTCCATCTCCGTCATTGTCTTCCAGGTTTTCTTCTAGTTCCTCTTGGGTACCATTCTGTTATTTTCTTAGTCCATCTGTCATCATTTTTTCGAGTTATGTGTCCTGCCCAAGACCATTTTAGTTTTGATAAGAATGTCCTTTACTTGAGTTTGCTGCCTAATCCATTCTGAGTGTACTACAACACAATTGATACATTACTCTGGGGTTACTGCTACCCATGTCCAGTACTTTACATTTGTCAGTACTGCAAAAACCTTGGGAGGTGCACTATGGCCACAGAAGCCGATGCGCCAACAACTACCAAAAAAAAAAAAAAACTTTACATTTGTCAATGTTAAACTTCAGTTGCTACCCCTCAGCTCATCTGCTCAACGTTTCTAGACCTGTTGCAGTAGCATAATGTTATTAGTGTCATTAACAACCCTGCCACCTTTGTATTGTCTGCAGACTTAAACATTAAGCCTGATATATCCCCATCAGTATCATTAATAAATACAGAAAACAACAATGGACCCAACGCTGAATTCTGGGGTACTCCACTAATAATATTAGACTATGAAGAGCAATGTCCATTGATTACCACTCTCTGTCTTTTCCCACTCAACCATCCCTTTATCTGTAGCAGCATTTTGCCCTTAATGCCATACTGTTCCAATTTGTACGGTAGTCTTCCATGTGCAACGGTATCAATGCACACTTCCTAAGATCCAAGTATGTGATATCAATATTATTTTTGCATCCAGTTCCTTTGTGACCATATAATAGTATCCAATCAAATTGGTCTGACAAGACTTCCCCTTAACAAACCCATGCTGTGGCTGAACTATAACCGAAGTGTTGTCTAGATCAGCGTTTCCAAAATGGGGTTCCGTGAGGGAAAATTAAGCATTCAGCGAAAAAAAAAAATTTTTTTTTTAATTTTATTAATTTAAAGTTAAAAATATTATAGGTACGTTTTATATCTGGTGGACGAGACAATATTTGGGTCAGGTTGCTTTTACTGCACAGCTTGTGTACTAAAATGCCTTTGTAATTGTAATACAGAACCTGCACATTACATTGACTGAATACTATCACACCTATCTACTTGGAGTACAAAGATAAAGACATTGCCTATTTTAAGCAAAAGTTTGAAGAATATGACAAGGCTAAATGATTCATGACAAAAAAATTTAAAACTGAAAACGAAAATGCTACAGAGGCATGGTACTCGCTGGAGCAGTACACACAATTGGGGAATCGCTAATAAAACCATGTGCAAAAGATATAGCCTCTTGTATTTTAAGGAGTTGTTGTGTAATAAAGTTGCTGTGCCACTTTCCAAAAACAGTTTTGCATTGTATTCGTAATGTTGCTGATAACATCCTGACAGAACTCATTTCTCAGCTGCATCAATGTGATGGGTATGCACTGTAATTAGACGAGGTCACTGATTTGCAGGTGTTGCAATTTTGCTGCCTTTTGTAAAATATGATTTTGACAAAGGATTGAAGAAGACTTGCTTCTATGTGAAAATTTACAAACTCATTCCACTGGTGAGAACATCTTTAACTGTATCCATAATTTTATGAAACACACAGTATAAGTTGGGACAAATGTGTTGATGTGTGCAGTGATGGTGCCAAAGCAATGGTGGGAAAAGTGGCAGGCGCTGTGACACAAATAAAAAATGTAGCAAAAAACTGCATCAATAGTCACTGTGTTCTTCACAGACATTCACTGGTAGCTAAAAATATTTCAATCACACTTAAAACTGTGCTAGAGGAAGCGGTCCAGATTATTAATTTTATTAAAATTCAACCATTACAGTCACAATTACATAAAATTATATGTGAAGATATGGGTAATCTCCACTCAGCCCTACTTTTGCATTCAGAAGTCTGGTGACTATCACAAGGTAAAGTCCTCGTTGGAATGTTTGAATTGTGGCAAGATTTGTTGGCATATTTTCTGGATCATAAATTTCAATTATCTGATCGATTAACAAAATCGTAGTTATTCAAAATTGCATATCTTGCCAACATATTCACAAAATTAAATGAAGTATGTTTATCATTCCAAGGAAAAAACGTAAACATTTTTATTGCGAGAGAGAAAATATTTTCACTGTCTCGTAAGTTGCAATTTTGGATCTCAGCTGTGGAGCAAAATAATTTGGACTCTTTTCTAACACTTAAGGATTTTCTTGAAGAATCCAAACTTGAAGAAGAAATTTGCAGTGACATTGTGGATCATCTTCGCAATTTACACACAATATTATTGTGTGTAAACTCTCCTTGAATGAAAAAAATAATGATTCAAAATCCATTTGTACAAGATGCCGACCGGGCTAGCCGGGTGGGTAAAGTGCCTGCCTGGCAACCCAAAGGTCGCGGGTTTGATTCCCGCCTCGGGCTTGGATCAAAGTACTGCAAAAACCTTGGGAGGTGCATTATGGCCACAAAAGCCTATGCGCCAACAACTACCAAAAAAAAAAAAATTGTACAAGATAAACCAGCCAGGTTTTCTGACGTAGACTTTGAAAATCTGGTCGATATTACTTCTGATAGTCAACTAACACAAAAATTTAAAGAAGTTTCTCTTATTGCTTTTTGGGGCGATTTATGCAAAGAATACCCTGAGTTGTTGCGGCAGGCAATCAAAGTACTGTTGCCATACGCCAGCACGTACTTGTGCTAAACTGGATTCTCGCTATACTCTGGAACCAAAACCAAACGAAGTATCGAAACTGACTTGATGTGGCTCCAGACATGAATACAATTGTCAACAATTAAACCGGATTTTAAAATATTACACTCTGCTCATTAAAATGTACGTTGATGTTTTTTGTTTTTTTGTATACTACTACAAAATTTTGTATAATAATACAAAATAAACAAAGAATCTGATACCATAATTATCATTTAATTAAGAGTAAAACCTGATAACTTTTTTCCCTGATAGCCACGTATACAGGGCAGCTGCATTTATTTATGGGACATGAGAGAACAAAACGTGTAGTTGCCTTCCCCCTGGAAAAATGTAACTTTCAATTTAAAGGTATTTGACCTTGAATTAAGAAAATTTTTTGCCTGTGCTGCATTTATTTTTTTGTATGCAACGCTAAAAATATTTAAGGGGTTCCGTTATGTTACACAAAATATGAAAGGGTTCCGTGACTAAATTTAATTGGGAAACTCCTTTTTAGATGATTCTCCAGTGCCTTCATTAATTTCCCTGGAACAGAAGTTAAGCTAACAGGTTTGTAATTACTTCTGTCACCCTTTGATCCTCCTCTGTGAATTGGGGTCACATTTGCATATCTCCAGTCCATGAGTCCAAGGAAGCTCTAAAATTGTGGCTAAGGGTTTGCTTACTTACTTCCTTTGCTGCCTTCTTTAATATAACCCGATAGATCCCATCCACCCCAGGTGCGTTTTTTATGTTTATCTTCAACAATTTCTCCCCCGCTTTGCTCTCAGTTATTAAAATATCATTTATCTCACTACTATAGTTTAATACACCTCTGGTATTCCCTCCATGAATAACTCCTCATTTGTAAATGTAGATGCAAAATACTAATTCAGTTTGTCAGTTACTTGAGCAGGATCATCAACAGTTGAATCATCATTATCAAGTGGAACAAATCAGATTCATCCCCTTCCTTCTAGAGTTTACATTAGTAAAGAACTCTTTGCTGTTTTTCTTTGCATCCTTTGCCCAAGATTTCTTGTAATCTGCCTTTGCCTGCCTAACCTCTTTTGTGACTTGATTACAGACCAGCTTATATCTTCTATAGGTTTCTGTGTCATTTGCTAATTTACATGTATCATGTACATTTTTCTTCTCTGCTGCATGTTTCCTTAGTTCATCTGACATGCATTTAGGCCTAAAACTTGAACAGTATTTCTTAGTTGGTATGAAAAGCCTGGTAGCTTCCAAAATTAATTCTTTGAATGCTTCCCATTTTGAATTTGCTGTTGGTAACATCATCAGTTGATCCCACTGTATAGACTTTAAAAACGGTGTCAGACCTCCATAGTTACCTTTACGAAAGCAAAAACCCTTCCCTTTACCCCTGATGGTAATTACCTCTTTGAGTAAATCCCACATCAGCACACTGTGATCACTGCCACCTAGTGGTTCCTTTATCTGCAGATTCTTAATGCATGAATAATCACTACTGATAATCAGATCAAGAGTATTGCTCCCTCTGGTTGCTTTCCGAACATGCTGCTGTAGAAAACAATCATCCAATAAATCCACAAAAGCCTTGCTAATGTGTGAATGACCACCTCACAAGTTCCAGTCAATATCTGGTAAATTAAAATCTCCCATTATAAGACAGTCTGATTTACTGACCCACTCTATTTCTCTGTACAGCTCTTCATTATACTCATCTGAGTCATTAGGCCTATAGCACACTCCTACTCTCAAGTTTGCTTTCCCAATGCTTTTGTCACACCAAACTGATTCAACACTGCACTGTCCAGATATGTAAACTGGATGCACTTCCTTAGATTTTGTGTTTCTTAACTAATAGCATAATCCCTCCTTCTCCATTCTTATCCATCCTTCCTGTACACATTGTACTCTCCAAATTCGAATTCTGTACTGCTTATATCTGTGTGACACCGTATCTCTGATATCCCATCAATATCTGCCTGTGAAGTTTTGACCAGCACTTCAAATTCATCAAATTTATTTACTATACTCCTAGCATTGGTGTACATGCACCTCTTCTTACTCTTAGTTATCCTAACACCCCATGTATTTATTTGTTCCATGATGACTCCCAGCAGTCACTGAAAACCCCAGCACCCTGCCTTCCATTCTAATATAAGCAGTGCAAGAATCACTTCTCCCTCTGCCTGTAGCTACTGTAAATCTTTGTCTCTGAAGTTCCCTAAGCTAGCAGTTTTCCAACCCACCTAACACTGCCTCTATAGCATCAGCGAACACTCTTGCGCCCCTTCTATTCAAGTGCATCCCATCCCTGCAGAAGCAGTCTCTCCTGTTAACAAGCACAGACCGTGCTTGAACAAAGAGGAAGACAATCAGCTGGTGGTATCTTTCCTGGGTTGCAGTAACACATCTTCCCTGTTAATCTTCCACAAAATAAGGTTTGATGAAACCATGGTTCATTGTCATACTGTAAAAAAAAGTGATATTGCAGACAGACAGAGAGATAGAGAGGAAGGAAGGAAAGAAGGCATTTGGAAGGGAAACAGCTGTTGTGTAGAATGCTTGAATGTATGAATTTTTGGTTTTAAAAGTGATCATTAGTCGGAATTGCGAAGGAAATGAGAAAAAAAAAGTGTTTTTTTTTAGTGTTTTACAGTGATTGGCAGAATGTATTAAGATTTGAATCAATATAATAATAGGTATATGAATTTTAATATGGAAACAGTCTATTTCCAATGACTTTTGGTATCAAGGTTATCCAGTAAACAGATGCAAGAAGGCAAATCCTAGGTCAGTTATAATCAGCGTTCATAAAGTAAGGTTTAATAAAAATTCCTTGTACTTCAATAAAAACATTAAGCCAGTAAAATATCAGCTACAAGGCAATTGACATAGAAGTAAAATATCTTTATCATAAAGGCTAAATGCTATTTCAGAGCAGGAATAGAAATTTCACATTTATCAATTGGTTTGTTAAGAATGGAAGCTTGGCTTATTCAGTTTCTTGTCAAAGAAAGAATTAGATATTGCCTAGCCTACCTTTAACCAGAATTTTTTTTTTTTTTTTTTTTTAAGCTGGCAATTTTTGAAGCTTACACTAATATACAGGGTGTTCCAGATATGGTCAATAATTTAAAGGTGAAAAGTACAAACTAAAATAAGCAAAAAAGTCTCAGTGAACATCGGGCCGCAAATGAACCGTTTGAGATAATGCACATTTTCTGTTAAGATCCACCACCGACTATGGGAGCACTCTTGGGAGGGGGGATAGTCTATATTGCTGAGACCTTCTACACGCTGGATATGGTAGGGGTACAGCAATTGGCTAATGTAAAATTCGCCACACACTGCTACGGCTCAGACACTCTTGCAGAGCAACCTTCCTTGTCGAAATTCCTGAATTTTGTTCTATTCTTTCTAACACCCTTCCCTCAACATCAGGTGTTATGCTTCTGGGCCCACCTGCTCGTACTCCATATGCGAAGTGCCCATGTTCTCTAAGGCATTGATCTACCCTGATGAATGTGTACCTGTTGAGCTGCCTTTGGCGGGAAATGCTTCTTGGTACAAATGTGCAGCCTCGAGTGCACTGCTGTTGGTTTTGCCATACGTGAAGTGCATGTCCGCATACTCTTCGTTGCTGTAACCTCTTTCCATGTTGACTATCCTTTGATAAGTACTATGCCTGCTACATCTCTGAGCATTGAGAGAGGAGAAAGGAAGAGAATGAGCATAACCTAACCTAAACAAACAAGTCAGTGGTGGATCCCAACTAGAAATGTGCAATATCTCAAATGATTCACTTAAGGACCCTTGTTTACTATCCTTTTTTTGCATATTGTAGTCTGTACAGTTCACCTTTAAATTATTGACCATCACTTTTGAAACACCCTGTATTTCATTCCTAAGAATGAAATATATTAGTGTTCCCACTCCCCCAGATATCTTCATGTCTTGTTTGTTTTCAATGGCTGATTATGTTATTTTGGTTATCACGTTAGTAATCACAAACTCATTCACACATCCTCCACCTTCAAGATTTTGCCTAGTTCTCTCTTGAATTTCTTCAACCCATCCACTTCCACAACGACGGATGGAAGCCTGTTCCAACAATCAACCACCTCGCTGACTGAAGGGAAACTTCTGCACATCTATCTTGCAACCATCCTTCCTCAACTTGTTGGCGCACGATAGCCTTACATGCTGATGCGCCATTAAACTTCCAATAACCAACCAACCAACCAACCTACCTTCCTCAACTTGAATTGTGCCCCCCCATGTGTGTAGTCTCAGCAAGTGGAAGAATACTATTAACATTCAGCTTACTCAATCCAGTCAAGGCTTTAAATGCCTCAATCAGATCTTCCCATAGGTGTCTGCTCTCAAGATGCTTCAATTTGCAGAACTGAAGCCTTTCTAGGTAAGAGATAAGAAATCCTTCACCAGTCTGGTTGCCCTTCTCTACACCTGTTCCAGCACATCTGCATCACTTCCTAATGTGAGGCCTCCAGACCTGTATACAGTACGTAAGATGTAGCCTAACTATACCCTTATACGAAGGGATAATTACCTCCTTATCCCTGCTAACAAAATTTCTGTATATCATTGACAAAACCCCATTAGCTGTCCTGGTAGCATCTCTGCACTGCTCATAAAATTTCATGTCTGACTACACAATTACCGACAGGTATTTTTCATTCTCCACTACCCGAGTGTAGTACCAAACAGTTGATAAATTACTCTGCGATTATTGCTACCCATGTGCAGTGCCTTCCATTTGTCAATGTAAACTTCAATTGCCATCTCTCAGACCATCAACCTGGGGAACTTCACTAATAACATTAGTCCATGAAGAGCAGTGCCCACTGATAACCACTCTGTCTTTTTCTACTTAACCATCCCTTTATCCATAGCAGAAACTTGCCCTTAATGCCACATTGCTTCAGTTTGTACAGAAGTTTTTATATGCAGCAGTATCAAAAGCCTTCCTGAAATATCAATATATGATGTCAAAATTATTTTATGCATCCAGTTCCTTAGTCACTGCATCAAAGTAACCTATCAAGTTCATTAGGCAAGACTGCCCCTTGACAAATCCATGCTATGATTACAGTATAATTGCATGCCTGTCCAAATAGTTCAGTGATTCCATTATTTTCCACGGAACAGATGTTAAGCTAACAAGTTTGTAATAATTATGTTGCCTTTTGATCCCCCTTATTGAATTGGGAATATGTTCTCACTTCTCCAGTCCATAGGGATCTCCCCTTAAGGATGCTCTCATAATCATGGCTAAGGATTTGCTTACCTCCTTGTTGTGGAAGTTGATGTCTAGCTCATAAGTATATTAATTTTCAGCACTCACTTCATAGTAATCCTCTTGGTTTGATGAAACTTATAACAGATACATAGTAGTTATAAAACTTAAATTCTGATTAGTAGCTATTCATAACTTAGTGTAATTATGAATTAAAAAAAAAAAAAGAGCTTTAAAACATGTTAAAATTTGCCTAAGAAAAGAAAGTGCACATTCCATTCTATAGTTGTGTTATTAAAAATTAAAACAAGATAAAAGCTAATAGCCACGCACAAGCAACTTTTGAAACCATCCTCAGTTAGCTTTAGTGGAAAGAGAAGAATACGCAAAGTATGTTATATACTGGTTAAGTTCCCAAAATGCATTTTAGTGCACCTGGAAACTTTATACATGCTAAATTCCAAAGAGGGGAGAAATTGATTGGAACTTTTATGTTTAATATGTTGAATGATGTGTGGCACTTAAACCACTCAATAACAAGATGGTTTAAGTGTCTCTTTAAGAATTTTATAACTGGAATTCAGTGTAGCTACTGTAATAGCCGAATCAATGCGTTGGTTATGATTACAAGATTGAACATGTTGTGTTAATTCTGTACCCGATAAATTAGATTTGAAGTTATTAAAGTGGTAGTAGGCACGTGTGTTAGAAACTTTTGAAGTCCCAAATTTAGCTGTTGTACTACCAATGTAACATGCTTGACAATCTGATTGACATCTAATCAAATATATAATGTTATTATAATCCTGTGTCGTATACTCATATGTTGTCCTGTATGAATTAAATTTAGAACCTTATTTATTATAAGATGTAAATATTAACTTGATATCTGTATTCTTAAAAATTTGTCGAAGCCGTCTAGCATATTGTTGATGTTATGGAAGGATGATAAGGATTCTGTGTATCTTATTCAAATGGTTATTAATGTTGTCAGAACTATTAATACTATCATAGACTTTAGTAATGGTTTCTTTTATTAGTTGTAATGGATATTTCCTATCGCTAAATTTTTTTAGCGAGGTATTGCAATTCTGTGGATAGATCTGCTTGTGTGTGACTATATTTAATAGCATTATATATCTGATTATAAAGAACTGCTTTTTTTTATGTATGGAGGATGGTGTGAGTAGTAAGGTAAGAACTTCTCTGTATGTGTGTTCTTCCTGTATATTTTGGTGCCTAAAACTGTACCGATTTTATATCTAGTGAGATTTAGAAAATTTATTTTATTATCGGTTTCTACTTAGAGGGTAAATTTGAGTCTCATGTGTTTTATTAAATGTATTAAATAAAGTGTCAATAGTTGTTTTATTACCTATTAAAAAGATGTCTGCATATCTCATATACAATTTGATACCAAGAGGTAAAGGTTGAGGTACTTTTTCTTCAATAGAAGCACGGTAGATTTCGGATAAAAGGGCTGAGATACAGAGGCCCATAGGAAGGCCAAAAATTTGTTCATATCTATTATTTTGAAATCTAAATTGCTTGGCATCGAGTAACAGTGACGTTGAGCTCTAAAATGTCATTAACATTTAAATCAGTACGTTTTGTCAAAGTGTCATCTTTAATTAATAGTTCTTTAAGAGCTAGTAGCATGGTTTCAACATGCACATTTGTATATAGGGAGATGACGTCGAAAGATGCGAGAATATCATTTTCAGATATGGTCACGGAAGTTATACATTCGTGTATCTGCTTAATGTTGTTATACCATGGACGGAGAAAATCTCATTAGAGGTGAAATAATTTTAACGAGGAATATGGATAGATTAGCATAACGGACTTTTTAAAGGAAACAATAGGTCTCAAAGGGTAATCTTGTTTATGAAGTTTAACTATTCCAAAAATGTGGAAGCATATTACTGCGAATACCTATCTGTTGGAGGGTATGTAAATTAATTTGTTTATTAGCTCTGAGTTTCCTTTTGATCCCATCAAGTTTATTTTTAAGTTTATTAATATTAAACGTGTTGTAAACTTGTAAACGAGTTTACAACAATTATTTGTTTCTCTCCTCACATAGTTAACTATCCAGTTAACCATTGAAGTGATTCAAAACTGTCAGCCTCAGCTATCTGCAAAGGCAACCTGTTTCAGCAATTAACGACTCACTGGCTAAAAGAAAACTTGCTGCAATCTAGCCTAAACCTTCCCTTGTAATTTGAATTTGTCCCCAAGTTGTGAAATTTTCTATAATAATGAAAATTCCACCTTCATTCATTTTACTAACCCCTCTCAGAGCCTTATAAACCTCAATCATGGTACCTCTGAGGTGTCTGTCAACTCCATAAGTGTATATTATATTTTGGGGTTGCTATATCTCAAGTGTAAGGACTTGCATCTTGCTGCATTAAAACATATTGCTACTTTTCTGACCATCCTTACAGCTGTTCAAGTCATCCTGAAGCAGTGCTTCTTGGTACTGATCATTAACTACTCTACCAATCTTCACATTGTCTGTAAATTTTGACATCATGCCTTCTATCCCTTATGAAAATCAGATACAGTGGACCAAGAACTGATCCTTGGGGACCCTCCAACTTCTGACTTTACACTGATCTGAAGAATATCCATTAATCACAACCCTCTACTTTCTGTCCTGCAGCCACCCAGCAATCCATCTTAGCAGTTTTCCAGTAATCCCAACTTGTTCCAGCTTATATGGTAATCTCTCAGGGACTGAGTCAAATGCCTTGCTAAAATTCAAATAAACTTAAGTTAAAATTGTTCCCTACATCCAGCTCATAAGTAACTGTGTAAAAATAGCATACTAAGTTAGTCAAACGTCATTTTCCCTTAACAAAACTATGTTGTGTGTTATTCAGAATGCCATATCTATCTAAATGTCCCTGAATTGCATTCACTCTTAATTATTGCCTTAAGAATCTACAGATAAAGAACCAATAGATAGCAGTGATCACAGTATGTAATCACCAGAGGTAGAGGGAAGGGTTTTTGCTTTTGTAAAGATGACTACAGTGGTCTCATTCTAAACAGTGAGACCAACTGATGATGTTACCAATAGCAAATCCTAAATAGGAAGCATTCAAGGAATTAATCTTGGAAGCTACTAGGCTTTTCATACCAAGAAATATTGTTGGTATGAAATATAAGAAATATTGTTCAAGGTTTAGGCCTAAACGGATGTCAGATGAACTAATGAGACTTGTGGCAGAGAATAAAAATGCATGGGATGCATATAAATTATCAGGGGAGACAGATGCCTATGGTAGTTATAAGATGGTCTGTAATCAAGTGACAAAGAAGGTTAGGCAAGCAAGGCAGATTACAAGAAATCTTGGGCAAAGGATGCAAAGAAAAACAGTAAAGACTACTTATACAAACTCTAGAAGGAAAGGGATGAATCAGATTGGGGATCCACTTGACATCGATGTTTCGATTGTTGATGATTCTGCTCAGGTAGCTGAAAAACTGAATCAGTATTTTGCATCTACATTCACACATGAGGAGTTATTCAGGGAGGGGAATACCAGAAGTTTATCAAACTCTGGCAGAGAACTAAATGATTTTGTAATAGCAGAGCAAAGTGGAGGAGAAATTGCTGAAGTTAAACATAAGGAAGGCACCTGGGGTGG
Source organism: Mastigoproctus giganteus (assembly GCF_048544385.1). Lineage (NCBI taxonomy): Eukaryota > Metazoa > Arthropoda > Arachnida > Uropygi > Thelyphonidae > Mastigoproctus > Mastigoproctus giganteus. The sequence goes on from NC_143576.1 coordinate 31,634,060, forward strand.
ATATCTATCCAGTTCTATTAAAGGAGGTGGCAAAGGAAGTAAGCAAGCCCTTAGCCCAGTGGTTTTCAACCGGGGTGCCGCAAGAACCATCTTGGGATGCCGTGTAATTTGGGTTTAAGCTACTTAAAGTTATTATTATTATTTTGAAATTTATATATTTATTTCATTATAAAAGGGTACAATATAAAGGGTAAGGTACAATATCCATTGTACCGTATCTTTTTAATTTTGTGGCGATCTATAATTGATCTTTATTTAGTACCTCTATATAAAGAATAAAATTATTATATAGGTATATATTAAAAGGTCGAAAACCACTGTGTTAGGTATTTCTTTTGGCTTAGGGGTGCCCTGAAAAAATTACTGGGACACTAAGGGTACCGTGAACCGAGAAAGGTTGGGAACCTCTGCCTTAGCCATTATAATGAGGGCATCCTTGGACTCAAGGGAGTTCCCCCCCTGACTAGAGATATGCAAATGTTTCCCCAATTCACAAAGGAGGAATGAAGGGTGGCACAAATAATTAGACCTATAATTATTTTTTGCCACATTCCAAATTAGTTTAATTTAGTTTAACAGACTAAATTAGTTTAACTTCTGTTCTGGCAAAAATAATGGAGTCACTGGTTAAAGAAGCACTGCAGGATCATCTAGACAAGCTGCAGTAGTAGTTAAGATGGGTTTGTTAAAGGGAGGTCTTGTCTGACCAATTTGATTGAATACTATGATGTGTTCACAAAGGAACTGGATACAAAAATAATTTTGATATCATATACTTGAATTTTAGGAAAGCTTTTGATATTGTTGCACGTGGAAGATTACTTTACAAGTTGGAGCAGTATGGCATTAAGGACAAGTTGCTACAATGGATAAAAGGATCGTTGAGTGGGAGAAGACAGAGTGGTAACCAATGGGCACTGCTCTTCATGGACTAACGTTATTAGTGGAGTTCCCCAGGGGTCCATGCTAGGTCCATTGTTGTTTTCTGTATTTATCAATGATATTGATGAAGTTATATCAGGCTTAATGTCCAGGTTTGCAGATGATTCAAAGTTGGTAGGGTTGTCAATGACGGTAAGGACACTATGCTACTGCAACAGAATCTAGAAAATCTGAGCAGATGGGCTTGAGAGGTGGCAACTGAAGTTTAACATTGACAAATGCAAAGTACTGCATATAGGTAGCAGTAACCCCAGAGTAATATACCAATGTATAGTACTACACTCAGGGTAGTGGAGAATGAAAGACCTGTGGATAATTGTGCAGTCAGATATGAAGTTTTTTGAGAGCGCCGACAGGCTGCAAGAGTACCTCATGGGGTCTTGTCAATGATATATAGGAATTTTGCTAGCAGGGATAAGGAGGTGATTATCCCCTTGTATAAGGAAATGGACAGGCCACACCTTGAGTACTGCATACAGATCTGGAGGCATCATTTTAAGAAAGATATTGGGCTACTAGAACGAGTACAGAGACAGGCAGTGAGATTAGTGAGTGGAACAGTGTTCTGTTATGAAGATAGGCTTAAGTTCTGCAAATTGTCTGGAGACTAGGCACCTGCGAGGTGATCTGATTGAGGTGTATAAGGCCTTCAATGGTTTGAGCAGGTCCAGTGCTGATGGGATTTTTCCTCTTGCTCAGATTCTGCACCTGAGGGGACATAAATTCAAATTGAGGAAAGACAGTTGTTGAATAGATGTTGAATTAAGTGAACTAAATATGAATGTTAGACAACACTGCCCAGTCCCCAGGGCAATTCCTTCCACCCTGGCGTTCCCACCTTCCAACTTGTGGCTTCCCCTCAAGATCTGGGAGAAGGCTGTCTACCAGCAACTCTTTGCAGCATGTATAACGAAATATTCTGAATCTCTGCTAGTATAAACGAGTGGTTCTAAGTCAGAATCCTATGTGGCGTCAGCTGCTGTCCTTCCACATAAAATAATGTCCATCCAGCTTCTGTACGAAAGTAGCATATACAAGTAGAAGCCAAGCTTGTTCACTGTCATTGCAAGGACAAAAATGTCCCTAGACACTCAAACAGAAAAACATAACTAGTGTTGAGTTACTTTCTCGAACTGTTTCAATGCCCATGTTGAAATAGCATCCTTTTTCTTTGCAAAAAATCATCTGACAATGACTATTGAAGCATAACTGTAGACTAGATATAAGGGAAATTGCTTTTAGTCAGTTACTGTCCATTCTGTGCTTTTGAGCCCTCGGAACATGCAAATTAACCTGTGAAAATGTGAACAAATAAAATACAGTCCATTTATTAATATTATAAGAACTGGTGCTCTCACTATTGCTGTTGGTGTCACAAGAAGCTTATCATCTGACCATTGAACCTCTGATGGCCCTTGTTTATTAGGAATTTTGATTCAGATTTGCTTTCTGAGGTCATCACCTCCAGAAAGAAAATCTAAATTAAGACTTGTACTTAATTTCGAACATCTTTTTATTTAATGCACATACATATGTTTAGAGATTCCTCAGAATAACAAAGATAATTTTATTATAATGCAGTTATGAATTTTATTTTTATTTCATATATTAGGTACCTAATGGTAGAGTGTGAAGACCAAGATAAAACCAAAGAAAGCCGAATTTCGAAGATGTACATTAGTGTCTTAAAGAGATTTAGTCAAGTTCTTTTTAAGGTTAGGTCTAATTATCCATTCATCATAGTTATTTATAACTTTAAATTAACTTTCATCTAATTTGTAAATTTATGGAGTTCTGTAAATTTATAGAGAAATAGGGTAAAAGATGATCTGAATATCAATAAATGAAGGATACGATGGTTACAGTTAAGAGAAAGATTTTTTTTTTTTTTTTTTTTTAATTGAGTGTTGAATAAGTTTCTTGCCTTATTTTACCAAAACTAGTACTTTATATTAGTTAACAAAATGTAAAATCATGGTATCATCAATAAATAAACAGTTAAATTAAATGAATCACTGTTGAACTATGCCATGTGAAATAATGCCGAAAGTATAGCACATTGTATATTTAGGTAACTATTACTGTTACCATAATAAATAAAAAAAACTTTAGCAAATGACAAATCCTACACTAAGCACTTCCTAATTCATTTCACAAATATACATGGTCTCAATTCCAATCTCAACGATGTCCATTTCCACTTGCAGTCTGCCAAACCCCATGTACTTTTTCTGACAGAATCTCAGTTATCAGTTGATTCAACTACTGCTCATCTCAGATGCCCAAATTATTCGCTGTATGATTCCTTTCGCCTCAAACGTGGTACTTGTGCATATGTCCATTCTGATATTCCCTGTCAGAGACTTGGAAATTTGGAATCTCCTCTCTTTGATCTTCTCTGGCTTAAAATCTCTCTATCTCATTGCGTCAAATTCATCTGTTGTCTCAACCGTTCTCCCAACTCCACTAATTACATGGAGCTCTTTGACTTCCTCTCTTTGCAACTTGACTTTCTCCAGTCCAACTTTCCAAACAGTGAGGTAATTTTCCTTGGTGATTTTAATGTTCACAACACTAGCTGGCTTCCGTTTTCTAGTCACACCGACCCAGCAGGTCGAGATGCTGAGGCTTTTGCAATTACTGATGACCCAGCAGAGATTGTTCATTTACCTACAAGAATACCGGACAATCCTAATCATACAGCCAATACTCTTGATCTTTTTCTCAAAAAACACTTCTAAGTACACGGTCGAAGTGAGAGGTCCTTTAGGCACTTCAGATCACAACTTGGTGATTGTCTCTTCTCCAATGGAACCTTTATCTATTCGATATTCCCAACCTCGTGTTGTTTGGCATTACAAGAATGCAAAATGGGATGACCTGCGAGACTTCTTTTCTTCTTTTCCTTGGTCGGATTACTGTTTCAAAACTTCTGATGTCAACGTTTGCTCAGATCGTGTCAGTGAAATTATTCTTGCAGGAATGGAATCCTTTATCCCACACTCCACTTTAATATCTCGTCCTTTATCTAAACCTTGGTTTTCCAATAAATGTGCTAAGGCTGTTCAAGAAAAGAATGTTGCATATAGTAATTGGCTTGTTTCTAATTCTTCAGTTTCATTTTCTGCCTACACCAAAGCCCGCAACAATTGTAAAGCAGTTATTAATCAGTCCAAACTAGAATTTGAACAGGCTAAGAGTAGAAAACTTGCTTCTTGCCCTAATGGTAGCAGAGCATTCTGGTCTCTTGCCAAAGCTATTGGCCGCAACTTTTGCCCATCTCTGCTCCCACCTCTGTCCAAACCAGATGGTTCTGTTGTCACTTCAGCCAAGGTTAAAGCTGACCTGCTAACATCCCATTTTTCTTCTAGCTCATGTATTAATGATCTTGGTAAAACACCTCCCACCATTCCCAACACGCTCCATTCAATGCCTCCTGTGGTCTTACGTCAAAAGGATATCAGAAGGATTTTGATGAATCTTGATGCTAAGAAAGCTCCAGGTCCCGATGGTATTTCTCCACTTGTTCTCAAAACCTGTGCTCCTGAACTTACTCCTATTCTTTGCCGCTTTTTTTTTTGCTTTCTTATTCCAAAGGTGTTTTTCCTTCTGCTTGGAAATTTGCTCATATCAAATCAGAGTTGTACTACTCAATATGTTCTACGTTGATAATAATATTAGTAAAATAATAAGAGGAGTTTACCTCAGTATAGTGCGTAGAACACTTCCGTACGATACCCTCCAGAAATTAAAAACGGAAAAAACGAAAAAATCGACAACTTACCGGTACATTTGAGTAAAATATAAATAATTTAAAAAAAAAGCAATTTAACACAATTCAAATCAATTTAAAACAATTAAAAATCAAATTAACGCAATTAAAAGAATCAAACGAAAAATCGTTTGAATTTTTTCGTTTGATTCTTTTAATTGCGTTAATTTGATTTTTAATTGTTTTAAATTGATTTGAATTGTGTTAAATTGATTTTTTTTAATTATTTATATTTTACTCAAATGTACCGGTAAGTTGTCGATTTTTTTCGTTTTTTCCGTTTTAATTTCTGGAGGGTATCATACGGAAGTGTTCTACGCACTATATTGAGGTAAACTCCTCTTATTATTTTACTAATAGGACTAATTCAATGGAAAGGTTCGGTGAAACACAAGTAGTTGCTCTTGACATCTCAAAGGCTTTTGATCGTGTTTGGCATAAAGTCTTCTAAACAAGCTTCCATCTTATGGTTTGCCAACTGTTTTTTGTAATTGGTTATTCAGTTTTCTCTCTGATCGCTCACTGAGGGTGATGGTAGATGGCTCTCTGTCTTCTAACTTCTCCACTAATGCCGGTGTCCCCCAAGGTTCAGTTCTTTCCCCCACTCTTTTCCTCTTGTATATTAATGACCTTCTTCCATTGACTGGAAATCCTATCCATAGTTTTGCCGATGATAGCACATTGCATTTCACTTTCCATTTTGAGAAAACTTGTCCTGCTCAATGATCTTCAACTTCTCGAAAATCTGCTACCAATTCCTTAAATGCCGATCTTCAGGTAATTCTCCAGTGAGGCAAAGACAACTTAGTTGATTTCAATCCTTCTGAAACTCAGTCTTGTCTTACACCTCGTAAAAAGGATTCTTCTGCTCCTATGCTTATCTTTAGTGACACTCAAATTTCTAGGCAAAATGATATCTCTTTTGGGGATTACCCTGACTTCTAATCTCTCTTGGCACAAGCAGATTACAAATATTGCTTCCTCTGCATCTAAAAAACTTCGTTTTCTCTTTCGCTCTCGGCGTTACTTTTCTTCCAAACAGCTTCTTACTCTGTATAAATCGCAAATCTGCCCTGCCATGGAATATTGTTCCCACATCTGGGGTGGTGCCCCCAAAACCTCTCTCAGGCTTCTTGATTCCATTCAGAAGAGGGCAGTTAGGTTAATGATTCATCTCTAACAGAGTCTCTCCACTTCCTTTCTCTTAGACATACTGTTTCTGCTGCATGCCTCTTCTACAGATACTTCCATGGGCACTGTTCTTCTGAATTGGCTTCTATAATTCCCGCTTTCTCTTTCAAATCAGTCTGAACACATGCCACCACCAGCCAACATCCATTTACTGTCCAACTTCAAACCCACAGAACCAACTTTTCATCTTCCTCGTTTATTCATTCAACTGCCGCTTTCTGGAACAACCTTCCTTCATACGTATTTCCTGAAAATTACAATCTACAGAAATTTAAGTCCAATGTCAACAAATATCTTCTTTCGTCTTCTCAACCTCCAACCCAAGCACGGTACTAAGTACTATAGGTTCTAATACCTCTCGTGTTTGGGGTTCACATAAAAAAAAAAATAATAAATAAATGAAGTAATAAAATTGAACACTGAGAGCCATTCTCACTTCCCTTGTAAGTAGCACAGTTGGCATAATTGCCTTCCTCTCCACACCGGGTAGAAAAGACCAGAGTTTTAAGTCCTATCGATGATGTGAGGAATTCATGGGCCTTTTTCACAACGTGGCTGATCTAGTTGGTTGCAGGCGAGGGTAGAATCGTTTTTTATTGACCACAGAACATGTGTAATTTACAGACAGTATATAAAAAGGAGGAATATGGCCTTAGTTGCTGATGCTCCTAAAACCATATTACAACAACAATAACTGCTCTCACAGTGGGGAAAAGCCCCTCAGCCTTCCTGCAACGTTGGCATGATACTGCTGCCTATGGTATGCAAGAAGACCTTAATCGTAATTAAGTATTTTTATAATTAATTATTTCATGAATTAGATGAGCTCACTTCTTTCTTCAGATTGACATATTCTGAGCTAATGTCTCTATTAGCCTCATTCAAAAATTTGAAATATCAGTTAAAATAATCAAATTTTAAGTAATTTGTACTGAATGGAAAAAGAACAAATAAATCATGTTTTCTTTGTAAAAACATGTACTTAAATTTGGCAGTCCTTTGTAAAACTAATTTAAAGAACCGAACATACGAAATCGAAATTTTTCAGTATATCATTCGTGAATCAACAGAGTCGAAACACACAGATGCAAATATGCAAAATAAAATTATCAACCAAACTACTACAAGCTACTTGAGAGCCTTGTCAATCAGTTCATTAATGATCATTTTCTTATGTAAATGTGAATACAATGGTTTCAGACAGTTTTTAAATTCTGATATTACCAAGAGCAAATTCTAAATGGAAAGCATTCAGGGAAGTAATCACAGAAGCCGCCAGGTGTTTTTTGGACTAAGAGATACTGTTCAAGGCTTAGACCTTAATGGATATCAGATGAACTGACAACACTCGTGGCAGAGAAGAAAAATGCATACAATGCATATAAATTAAATGATACAGGAGCCTACAGTAGACAAAGTAATCTTGAATCAAGTCACAAAGAAAGTTAGCTTCAGGGGCTATGTGTTATTTGGACAAGCAATTCTCTGAGCAATTTATAGAGAATTTTCTCAAAGCTACAGTTCTTGTTCAGTTAAATTTTTCTTGTGTTTCTTAATCTTACAAATTGTAAGTTTTAGAAAGGAAAACAACCTTCCCCCCCCCCCCCCCCCTTTAAACTAATACACTAACTTTAATACTACTTGATCACACTACTGGTATTGCTCCTGCTTCCCTGTGGCAGGGTGGGAATCCTGGGAGAAGAAATCCATTCTCCCAGGCTGAAGGGAGCAGAGATGGATAATAATCCATGAGCTCAAGATCTGAGACAAATGACACCAAAAATGACTTTTCTCAACCCAAAAAGGTTGAAAACAACCCCTCAAGAGGGGATACGAGCATTACTCATTTTGCACTCGAATCAGACAAGCCTCTGAGTAAATTATCTCCCTTCCTTGTACAGAAATCCATTGTCTATTGCAGGCTCACTGAAATCAGTAAGGCAACTCAGGTTTGCTAATCTTCTGGTAGATTACTCAATCCGAACATTCTGAAAGTTATTAAAGTTGGCAACCTTTTGTGGACACTCAATAAAAGTTGCTCCCTAAATTCCTCAAAGGGAGTAATGTAATGGGATTTATTAACTGTATCAGAGGAGGAAATTGTCCAAGAGCTACATAAACAAATTCATCCAAGCAAAGAGAATGATGACTTGAAAGGGTGGCAGTCTTGTTCCAACATGGAGCATAATCCTCACTTTTAGCTCTCTAAACTTACCAATATCTGCCAAAGCAGACTAGCAGACTATCTGCTGTGTATGGCCTTGCATCACAAACTCCATCAGGTTCTACAAGTGGCAAAAATTCAGCAACTCCCAAACTGGATGTTGCTGTGAGGCAATATGTCCTAATTGTGGAACAAAGGAACACAAACAATCTGATTGCATATTTACCACTTAAAAATAAAAATAATGGTGGAGAACAAAGTCTAGCTGTAATAATGTCACAATGGCTCAACATTTTCAGCCATTAGGTATTCAGACAGATATATCAGTTCTTCCAGATATATCTGTTCTTAATTGTGCACATTCCTCATTCTAATTTCAAACTGTGTTTTTTGCAACAAACAAGTGAACAAGCCAATTAATACCACATCACCATTCCAGCCAACATTCCTCTGATGACAAAATCAGAAGTGACAGCGATCATTGCACTCCACTGGAATGGATATTGATTAACAGAATGACCCAGCTGATGGAATTTAGAACTCTAGTGTGAATGATGGGATGGACATAACATGACCCTTCTTTCCAAGCAAGACTAAACAAAAATAGATCAGTACAAGAATGTAAAGAATCCTTTGATGGAATTGAAGTGGCTTTCAGAATGCATGATTTACTCATCTTATCCATCGATATTCACCAGCAGGTATACCCTTAGAGGAAACTTACTTAAATTCATAAGTGTATTCTATCATTAAAAATTATACTATCTTTAGATAAGATAGGAATATTTGCTAGTCCATGGAGGGGTGGTGATTCTTGTTAGAAACAGTGTTCCAGCTAAACATATTTCCTTTCCTATTCCTTTAAGAGTAGTGGCAGTGCATATTATAATTGGTATCACTCTTACAAAAGCTTCTATATAATTCCTCTTGTATTTTTATATTTTATTCCCTTTAGACTTGGCATAATATGCTTATGCGCCATAAAACCACTAAAGAAACAATCCGAATTCTTCATTCCCTTCAGATTACCTCAAAAATATAATAGATCAGCTGCCACATCCATTTTGCTTACTCGGGGATTTCAATGCTCATTATCTGCTGTGGGGATTTACAAAAAACATAAGTTAAATGAAATCACTGCTTGATGCTTATCAGCATACCCTGTTGCTGGTGGGTCTACCTATATCCATTGTTTCTTTAGGATCCATGTATATGGAGTGGTCAGTTCTTGATAACCCACTAAATAGTGACCGTTTACTGATTCCCTGCAAGCTCCAAACAGGTAAACTCACATCCAATGCATCACACCACATGAACATTTTGTAGGGCACACTGGAATGAATATGCCTCTTGCATTCAGTTTGATGATGATATAGTCTAATCCCAGATCATAGATAATGTCATACAACTAAACAGATTTTACAAGCTGCTACCTCTGTAATACCAAAATCGTTCCCAGTAAAATACAACAGCAATTACTGGGCGGAATCAGGAATGCATACACGCTAAACAGGAAAAAAAGTTTCATTTCATTTCACAAGTTCCATACAACTAGTAACTTCATTAACTTTAAAAGGCAAGCAAGTTCTGTCAAATAAGAAGAAAAGCAAAGAAAGGTGTCTTGGATCTGAAGTCTATCTAGGTCTCTTCAGTGAGACCTAGATAGACTTCAGGAATGGTCAGAAAAATGGCAGCTATGCTTTAATCCAACAAAGTGTAAGGTATTACACCTGGGAAATAGTAATCCGAAAATAACTTATTCACTTGGTGGAGTTCAATTAAACCCAGTACTGGAGGAAAGGGACTTGGGTGTTACGATACGGTCAGACATGAAATTCTCTGAGCATTGTAAACAGGTTGCAAGGAAGGCCCATGGTGTCCTATCGATGATCTATCGAACTTTTGCAAGTAGAGATAGGGACGTGATAATCCCATTATACAAATTTGTATAAGGCTTATGTTAGACCACACTTGGAATACTGTGTTCAAGTATGTAGACTGCACCTAAAGAAAGACATCAAGCTTCTTGAAAGGGTGCAAAGACGGGTAACTCGCCTGGTGAGATCGGCAAAAGGGCGTCCTTATGAAGAAAGACTTCGAATATGTGGGTTGCAGAGTTTGGAAACTAGACACCTTAGAGGAGATTTGATTGAGGTGTTTAAGGCTCTGAGAGGCATCAGTAAAATGAATGAGGATGAAATTTTCAAGATTATAAATGATGCTAGAACTAGGGGACATAAATTCAAGTTATGGGGGGGGGAAATGTTTAGATTGAACTGCAGGAAGTTTTATTTTAGCCAGCGAGTTATAAGTTACTGGAATAAGTTGCCTTCATGGGTGGTAGAGGCCGAGAGTTTGGGGAAATTCAAAGGTCATCTGGATAGTACTTTTGAGTAAGGGAAGCACATAGGATGATAGGTTTAATTTCCTTTTTTTTTATTAATTATTATTATTTAGTTATTTATTATTATTATTATTTTTTTATTTTATTTATTATTATTATTATTTTTTTTTTATCTTTTTTTTTTTTTTTTTTTATCTTTTGCAGCATAAGCCATAGGCTTTCTTGCACCATGCAGCCGTTACTAATACTAATATGGAGGAAAATTAGCATGGGCACATGATGCAAGAAAGCAAGCTTATATAGCATCACCCAAAACACACACACACACACACACACCCTCACCCTCCTCATTTCACCCATCCATTTGCTCCAAATGTTTATTTAGTTCTGCCTTAAATCTGTTTAAGCTATCAACTTCTACAAAGACAGATGGAAGTTTGTTCCAGCAATCAACCACCCGCTGGCAAAAAGCAAACTTCTGCACATCTATCCTACAACTGTCTCCTCAATTTGAATTTATGCCCTATCAGGCGATTATTCTGAGCAAGAGGAAGAATCCCATCAGCATTGAGCATGCTCAAACCATTCAAGGCTTTATACACTTCAATCAGATCACCTCGCAGGTGCATCGTCTCCAGGCACTGTAATTTGCAAAATTTAAGCTTTTCTTCATAAGAGCAGCCCTTTCTTCCATTCACTAATCTTGTTGCCCTTCTCTGTACTCGTTCCAACAGCTCTATATCCTTCTTAAAACGAGGCCTCCAGACCAGTATACAGTACTCAAGGTGTGACCTGACCATTGCCTTGTACAAGGGGATAATCACCTCCTTATCCCTGCTAGAAAAATTCCTGTATATCATTGACAAGACACCATGAGCTACTGTTGCAGACTGTCTGCACTGCTCAGAAAACTTCATATCTGCCTGCGCAATTACCCCCAGGTCCTTTTCGTTCTCTACCACTGTCAGTGTAGTACCACAGAGTTGATACATTACTCTACACATTACCATATGTAGTACTGTACATTTGTTAATATTAAACTTCAGTTGCAACCTCTCAGCCCATCTGCTCAACTTTTCTAGATCCTGTTGCAGCAGTGTACTGTCATTAGTGTCATTAACAACTCTGCCGACCTTTTTATCGTCTGCAAACTTGGACATTAAGCCTGATATACCATCATAAATATCATTAATGAATATAGAAAACAACAATGGACCAAATACTGAACACTGGGTGACTCCACTAATAACATTAGTTCATGATCAGCAGTGTCCATTGATTACGACTCTGTCTTCTCCCACTTAAAAAAAAAGTAAAGTGCAGCCATTATCAACCCACTGCAGGATGGAAGCCTCCTCAACAATTCATGCTGAGGGAAATGGACCATAATCTGCCACGCTGGTCCAGTGCGGGTTGGCAGATTGACCGTATTCAGCTGTCAGGGGCTTGAACCCCAGTCTACTCAAAGAGTGTGTGCTACTGCACTCCCGCTCCTGCCCACTCGGCTACGGAGGCCTCTTCTCCCACTTAACCATCCCTTTATCCATAGCAGCAATTTGCATCCAGTGCCACTCTGCTCCAATATGTGCAGCAGTCTTCCATATGCAACAGTATCAAAAGCCTTTCTAAGATCCAAGTATATGATATCAAAATTCTTCTTTGCATCCAGTTCCTTTGTGACTACATCATAGTATCCAATCAAATTGGTCAGACAAGACTTCCCCTTAACAAACCCATGCTGTGTCCGAGCTATAACTAAAGTCTTGTCTAGATGATCCTGCAGTGCTTCTTTAACCAATGTCTCCATTAATATTCCTGGAACAGAAATTAAACTAACAGGTCTGTAATTATCTCTCCCTTTGATTCCTTTGTTCTCCTTTGTGGATTGGGATCACATTTGCACATCTCCAGTCCATGGAAGCTCTCATAATTATGGCTAAGGGTTTACTTACTTCCTTTGCTGCCTTCTTTAATATAACTGGATAGATTCCATCCACCCCAGGTGCCTTTCTTATGTTTATCTTCAACAATTTCTCCTCCAATTTACTCTCAGTTATTACAAGATTATCTAGTTTACTGCCAGAGTTTAATACACCTCTGGCATTCCCCTCTCTGAATAACTCCTCGTATGTGAATGTAGATGCAAAATATTCAATTAGTTTGTTAGCTACCTGAGCAGGATAAATGAAGTAATAAAATTGAACACTGAGAGCCATTCTCACTTCCCTTGGGTGGATGGATAGATTCCATCCACCCCAGGTGCCTTTCTTATGTTTATCTTCAACAATTTCTCCTCCAATTTACTCTCAGTTATTACAAGATTATCTAGTTTACTGCCAGAGTTTAATACACCTCTGGCATTCCCCTCTCTGAATAACTCCTCGTATGTGAATGTAGATGCAAAATATTCAATTAGTTTGTTAGCTACCTGAGCAGGATCATCAACAGTAGAACCATCAATATCAAGTGGACCAATCTGATTCATCTCTTTCCTTCTAGAGTTTACATAAGTAAAGAACTCTTTGCTGTTTTTCTTTGCATCCTTTGCCAAAGATTTCTCATAATCTGCCTTTGCCTGCCTTAACCTCCTTTGTGACTTCGTTACAGACCAGCTTATATCTATCATAGGCTTTCTGTGTCACCATTAATTTATACATATCCCATGCATTTTTCTTCCCTGACACATGTATCATTAGTTCATCCGACATCCATTTAGGCCTAAACCTTTAACAATATTTCTTAGTTGGTATGAAAAGTCTAGTAGCTTCCAAGATTAATTCTTTGAATGCTTCCCATTTTGAATTTGCTGTTGGTAACATTATCTATTGATCCCACCGTAAAGAATTTAAATACTGTTTCAGCCTCCATAGTCACCTTTATGAAAGCAAAAACCCTTCCATTTACCCCTGAGTAGTTACCTCTTTGAGTGAATCCCACTTCAGCACACTGTGATCACTGCCACCTAGTGGTTCCTTTATCTGCAGATTCTTAATGCATGAAGAATCACTAGTGATAATCAGATCAAGAGTATTACTCCCTCTAGTTGCATCCTGAACGTGCTGCAGTAGAAAACAATCATCCAATAAATCCGCAAAAGCCTTTCTAGTGTGTGAGTGACCAACCCAAAAATTCCAGTCAATCTTTGGGAAATTAAAATCCCCCATTGTAAGACACTCTGATTTACTGGCCCAGTCTATTTTTCTGCACTTTTGCTCATTATACTCATCGGATTCATTAGGCCTATAACACACATACACCTACTCTCATTTTTCCTTTCCCAGTGCATATGTCACACCAAACAGACTCAACATTGCATTGTCCCCCAACATCAATTGGATGTACTTCCTTAGATTGTGTTTCTTGACTAACAGCATAACCCCTCCTCCCTTCCTATCCTGTCTATCCTTTCTGTACTCATCCCCAAATTCCAATTCTTCACTGCGTATGTCTGCGTGATACCACGTCTCTGATATCCCAACGATATCTGCCCTTGATATCTTGACCAGCACTTCAAGCTCATCAAATTTATTAACTACACTCCTAGCAATTGTGTACATGCGAGTATACATGCACCTGTTTCTACTCTTAGTTACAGGTGCATGTATAGGGTAACACAGCCCATGTATTTACTTGTTCACTATCACTCCCAGCAGTACTGGAAATCCCCATTGCCTTGCTTTCCAGGCTGCTGCTCAATTGCATTTCAATAGAAGCAGTGCAAGAATCACTTTCTCCTCTGCCAGCGGTTACTGTTAATCTATTAGTCTGTGTATCCACCCCCCAACTAGCAGTTTTCCGACCCACCTAACTCTGCCTCGATAGCATCAGCAAATATTCTTGCACCCTTTCTATTTAGGTGTATTCTATCCCTGTAGAAGCAGTCTCTCCTGTTAACAAGCACAGACCATGCCAAGAAAAATTCTACCTCTTGAGCCTTGCACAATTTCTCCATGGCTGAATTGATCGACAATGCTCTCATCATATACTTCCTGCTATTGCATCTGGGGAGAATTGCAGATACTTTCAAATTCAACCCTAACTCATGGCTTTTTTTCAACATTGACCTGTACTTGTTAAGTAGTTCCGCTGGTTTCCTACTCTTAATATCATTAGTGCCAACATGTACAACAATATCTGCCAACTCCCAACGGGCAGTTGGGAGTTGGCAGATGGTACCAGCGGGCAGTTGGTTTGTGGAATAGACTTCCATCGCTTGTTGTTGAAGTTGATAGCCTAAACAAATTTAAGGCTCAGCTGGACAGGTATTTCGAACGAATTGAGGGGTGAAATGGGAGTAGTGGTTGTTTTTTTTTTTTTTTTGGCTGATGCTGAATAAGCTTGCTTTCTTGCATCATATGCCTCTACTAATGCTAATGCTAATATCACCCTTTGTGCCCTTAAAAGATATCTGCTCTACAATGTCATCAACCTTTGCCTCTGGCAGACATACCCTGGTCCTGTTTCACCTATCCTTTTTTGCACAATATTTGCCCTGTTTCCCTGACAATAGAGTCACCAACAACAACTAGTTCCTTTGGGACCAGTGCATTCTGCCTTTGGGGGTTGCTGCTGTGTTGTATGATGTTCAAGTGCAATCTCTAGCATTGATGTGGGCAGCTGAGAGCTTGATGGGACCCTCAATTTAAATCCTTTGAGGGCATCCACCCTGCCTTTCAAGCTCTCATATAGGCCCATAACAACGCTGAGTTGGTGCCTGATTTCCTCACACTCCTAAATTCAAGCACTTAATGGAAAATATATGCAGAAAGGGTAGAAGTTGTCTTCTCCTGCAGAAATAGCAAACATTTTTGCGAAATCATTTGCCAGTATCTACTTACAACCCAGTCTTTCAACAAATTAAGGCATCTGTAAAACAAGATAAAATCAATTTCTCTACTATGGCACCCCAAGTAGGGAAAACCCATACAACCAGCCATTCACATCAACAGAACTTTTAAAAAATTAACCTTTGAATTTTTTTTTATATCCATGCATTTATTTTTTAGGGCGGTCGAGAATACAAATTGCGTCGTTCACTTTTGGCCAGACAGCAGGCTTTTGTTGAGAAGCTTGTAATATTGATGAAGACAGTGGCCAGAGAAAGTGGTAATCGTCAAAAAAAGGTAAGCTGTTAGCATTTATATTAAAGCCTTAAATGTAAAAATTATTCTAACTGCATTTTCTCCTTTATCCCTTTTCTTCTTTTAGATGTATTTAGTACAATTTGTGAGGTTTACAAACTTTTGAAACCATTCATAATAGCAGGCTTGGTTTATTTCTAGGATCAAGTTATGTATCTGCTCCGGATGATTAACATGTATTTGAGAGGCCCATTCAATGTGCTGTAATTTTTGGCTGCAAATTTGGCTGGTAATTAATGCTGCAAATCTGCAACATTCTGAAAATTTTTAAATAATAGTTGAAAAGAGGGTCTAGAATTGATAGCTAAAAGTGAACACGTGTTTGTGCTTAGGGCTGTAAATCAGAACAAAACTCAAAATTTTATTGAAAGTTTCTTCTTTATACATAAACTAACTTCAACCCAAACAAAAAAAAAAAAACAAATAAAAGTGCATACCAAGTTACAAAAAAAATGCTAATAGCTCATTTCTCTGGAATTAAGCAATGTTCTGATAGAATCAAACAGTTCATTTTTGCCTTTACTTTTACACTACTCATATTGACTACTTAAGATGCAGTATGCATTATGAGTTATCATCGAATGCTTATATGCAGTGATGTTCTGAATGTGTAAATTTTAGTAATACTTCTGTATTTGTCACTATCTGAAGATAATACCATTCTTAAGACAGTACCTTTCTTCTGCATGTGTAAAAATGAAAGTCTGTTTGAAACTGCCGGTATTACCTAAAGTTAGCAATAAAATTTTAATTCTGATGTCACAGACAGTACAGGAACTTTTGAACTTGTATTTCATATTTTTTAAATTTCTATTTGAAAAAAAGCATTATTTCAGTTTAGTGTGATTTAGCAACGTAAAAACTGTTAGGAACCCTTTCCCTTTCAGAGAAGATTATTTATTTCATTAATTTTTCCTTAATGAAAAATCATACTGTATATGATTCATGTGACCATATGTAGGTATGATTATACATAGGATAATATGTTTATATCAGGATAGATAGATGTGCTTATATCAGCACTCTCACCCCCCCACTTTAACTGTTCATGTGCATATTGTCTCGTTCCTCATTTTTTTTAAAAACTATTTCATAGTTTTGGAAAAATCCTAATTGTCATCTCCTCTGCTACAGGGACATAATGCTTAATGATAGCTCTCTCTGGTGAATGTTAAAGGTAACTGCTTTCAATTTTCTTTCAATTCCAATGAAAATTCCTTACCTTGTTATAGCCAAGGGGAAAAAATTCTGTGCCTTCTAGACTATCATTTTGGTGAGTACATTGTTATACCATTTCACAGGGATGAAATTCCATCTAAAATATTTATTAGAAGCTACATTATAAACATGCAAAGGTGGAATGGTGAGATGAACTGAGAAAGAAATATTGTGATATACATCAGGTTGTTTTACTTTTGTAGTGGTGGTAGTACAGCTAACCAGGAGAATCAAAATATTCATATGTGATTATGTTATAATTTGTATTATGAAGTTTTTTTATAAATTTTTTAATAGCTACTACAAATTTAAAAAAAAAACAAGGCAGCATGCATTGAGGTTGCTCAAGTTTAAAAGACTTTAACTATGATTTTTTTTATTCTTAAGGTGAGTATGTGGCATATTATATGAAAAAAGCATTGGATAGGGGAATTTTGTATTTTTAGAGCATTAGCAGCATTAGAACCTTATCAGCTTAAGAAATGAAATATGTAGACAGCCTTTTATTATATTTTGATATGTTTAAATATGCACATTATGTATTAGTTGATTAATATTATATTAGCATTAGCAGAGGCATATGATGCAAGAAAACAAGCTTATACAGCATCAGCCAAAAAAAAAAAAAAAATCCTTCCCATTTCACTGATCCATTCATTCCACATGTTTGTCTAGTTCTGCCTTGAATTTATTTAAGCTATCAACTTTCACAACAACAGATGGAAGTTTGTTCTAGCAATCAACTACTCTCTGGCTAAAGGCAAATTTCTGCACATTTATTCTACAACTGTCTTTCCTCAGGTTGAATCTATAATCTGTGCCCCTCAAGTTTGTAATCTGAGCAACAGGAAGAATCCCATCAGCACTGAGTCTGCTCAATCCATTCTAGGCCTTATACACCTCGTGCAGATTGCCTCAGAGGTGCCTAGTCTCCAGAAGCTGCAATTTGAAGAACTTAAGCCTTTCTTTATAAGAGCACCCCTTAGTTCACCTCACCAGCCTTGTTGCCCTTCTCTGTATTCGTTCTGGAAAATCTACATCCTTCTTAAAATGAGGCTTCCACACCTGTACATAGTACTCCAAGTGTGTCCTGACCATTGCCTTATACCAAGGGGGTAATCACCTCCTTATCCCTGCTTGCAAAATTCCTGTATATCATTGACAAGACCCCATGACCTACTCTGGCAGCCTGTCTGCACTGCTCAGAAAACTTCATATCAGACTGCACAATTACCCCTAGGTCTCTTTCATTCTCTACTGTCCTGAATGTAACACTACCCATTTGGTACATTTCTCTGGTGTTACTGTTACCCATATGCAGTACTTTGCATTTGTCAATTTTAAACTTCAGTTGCCACTTCTCAGCCCATCTGTCCAACTTTTCCAGATCCTTTTGCAGCAGCATACTGTCATTAATGTTATTAACAGCCCTGCCAACCTTTGTATCATCTGCAAACTTTGACATTAAGCTTGATATACCTTCATCAATATCATTGATAAATATACAAAACAACAATGGGCCCAACACCGAACTCTGAGTGACACCACTAACAACATTAATCCACATAGAGCCGTATCCATATATGAATAAGAGTAAAAAAATATTACTGTATTGCAAATGTTTATTGCCTAAACTCAGTCACTTGAATTTGACTGCATTATTTCAAAAATTAAATACCTAATTTTTTTTCAGTTGGAAAAGTTAAGCATCTTGATGTTTTTATAAATAAATGAAAAATTGATTAAGAGTAATGAAACTGAATTTCTAGGTATGATACTAGATACAAAATGAACTGTCAGTTTGCATTTCTGGTGTTCTACATGAATTGCACAAGCTAGGAATGCAAGGCCATCCTTCTTACCCAAAAGAACCTTTCAGGTCCATTACCATCATATCCTATCTCAAACATACAATCGAGGATAGGGAGTACCCCAAGTCTCAGTCCTCAATTGCAACCCTGTTTATAATCAAAATCAGTCCTATGAAAGAAGTTATTCCAGAAACCATTGAAACATATCTATATTCTTACGATCTTATCATTTCATATCTCGCAGAATATGTGCATAATATAGAGACAGCTCTAAGGTGCTATAAATAAAATAGCCATGGACCATCTATAATGGATATTGAATCACGATACAAAAGACAGTGGCAATACACTTCTGTAGAAAACAGAAAATGCATCCTGATCCAGAACTAAGAATGAGCAATCAACAAATTCCATTCAAATATCTCGGATTAAACATGGATGACAAAACAACTTTCTTAGAACACAGAATATCTACATACAGTCTGTCTAGATAAATTGAAACTTTTTCGAGCAGTATCTGTCATGAGAAATATCTACCATGTTGAGCTAATTGTTATTCACCTCTACACATTTATAATGTGATGATAAGATCTAGATTAGATTATGGTTTCCCCCTCAACCCTTCAGCTAAAAAACGTGCATTCTTAAATTGGTTAGATCATATTCATCATAGTGCTTTACTTCTTGTTTCAGGAACATTTTGTACATCACCTCAGTACAGTTTATATACAGAGTCAATTGACTCCCACTTGTTCTTTGCAGACAAGTTCTACTGCTAAACTATACTGC
The DNA here is from genome assembly GCF_048544385.1 of Mastigoproctus giganteus. NCBI lineage: Eukaryota > Metazoa > Arthropoda > Arachnida > Uropygi > Thelyphonidae > Mastigoproctus > Mastigoproctus giganteus. The sequence goes on from NC_143576.1 coordinate 31,653,432, forward strand.
AAAAAATTCAGTGCCTTCCCCATTCATCCAAACGATGGCAATATCTGTATAATCCAAAATGGGAAACCTTATATAATAACAAAGCTGGTATATGCAAATCAGTTAGTATCCAAAGAAAACAAGTTAATTTCACAGTGGAACTTAAGTTTGTATAAAATCTTCTAAATAGTCCCCCTTTCTACAATGGGAAGTCAGTTCAGTTGATTGTGACATGGACCTTGCACAATGGAAACAAAACTCCATCCCAAACCAACATATTGAGTAGTTACCTTCTTTTATGTAATTCAGTTTACGAACTATTCATACATGTACACAGATGGCATCCAAAGTGTATGCAAATGTACAGGTAGAAGATCACCCTACCCATCCGTATCTGAGAAAATTTCTTGTTTATCTCACCTGAGAGCAAAACAAAAAATTGATTCATTTGGATTCTCGAACATTCTGGAATACTGGGTGATGAATGTGCTGATAAAGTTGCAGAACATGCATCAGAACATACTCTCTCTCATGCATAAAAGTTCCTTAAAATGACTTTATTGCTGTCATTAGAAAAGCCTCTAAAAACATATGGATTCAAACCAGGCAATCTCAAACAAGCAACAAATTATACCAGATCAAATAACAGCAAAAATGCTAGAAAACAAGTTTTCGATTGATGGACACAAAGAGGTTCCCCTTGCTCAGCTTCATATTGGATACACATTTAATGCAATTATCTCCTAATGAAAGCTGATTCTCCACAGTGTTCTTATTGTCATTCCCAACTTATAGTAAAGCACCTAATCATAGAGTGCTCACGTTACAAATGGCTCACCAATCAGCTTTAAGATCACATGCACATGAATGATTAACTCTTCAGCTTATTCTGGGAAACCAATCAGACATAACTGAGTCCTTTACTTTCTTGAAGTTAATAAACCTTAACTGCATCTAATGCAACTAACATCAGTAACAACATAACCAGTAATAGCAAGATTTGAACAGGCACAGTATAACCAAAGCACAGTGGACCAAAAGCCAAAGTGAGTAATTACAGACCAGTAAATTGTTTGACTTCTGTTCCAGGGAAAATAATAGACACTGGTTAAAGAAGTAATGCAGGGCCATCTAGACAGAAATTCAGTTATACAGCATTCTCACCATGGATTTGTTAAGGTGAGATCCTGTCTGACCAGTTTGATTATCTGATGCGAACAATAACAGAGAAACTGGTGCAAAAATTTATTTTGACATCTAATTAGATTTTAGTAAAGCTTTTGACACTATTCTATATGAAAGACTTGTGTACAAATTAGAGCACTGTGGCATTAGGGGCAAGTTACTACCATGGATAAAGGGACAGTTGAGTGGGATAAGCCAAGCGGCGATTATAAAAATGGACACTGGAATCAAGATGTATTACTGTAACAAAACCGAGAAAAATTAGGCAGATGGGCTGAGAAGTGGCAATCTAAGTTTAACATCGAGAAACACTAGGTACTGCATTATAAGCAGCAGCAAGCTGAGGCACTATTTGTACTACAATGAAGGTGATAGAGAATGATAAAAGATTTGAGATAATTGGACAGTCAGACATGAAGTTCTCTAAGCAGTGTGGATGGGCTGCTAGGAGAGATCATGGGGGGTTTTGTTGATGATATACAAGAATTTTGCCAGCAGAGACAAAGTGATTATCCTTGTCGTTTAAGGCAATGGTTAGACCATATCTTGAGCACTGCATACCAGCCTGCTTTAGGAAGTATTTGGATCTGTTTGGATGGGTGCAGAGAAGAATAATGGTATTAGTGAGGGGGAACAGAGGGTACCCTTAACAAGAAAGAATTCAGTTCTGTAAATTGCAGTGCCTGGAAACTTAGGTGCCTGAGAGGAGATCTGATTTGAAGTATCTAAGGCTCTGAATAGATTGAATAATCTGAATATTGATGGCATTCTTACTGTCTCAGGCAACACATGTGAAGGGGTGGTTGTGGGTAGATTTTCGGAAATTTGCTTTAAATAAACTTCCATCTGGTATTGGTTGAAGTGGGCAGTTTGAATAAATGTAAGGGGGAATTAGGCCAATTAGAGGGGATGGACAGGTGATTAACATGTGTATGTATGACATGAATTTGTGGGATGGTCACTCACACACTAGCAAGGCTTCTGTGGATTTGTTGGATGATTGTTTTCTACAGTAGCATGTTCAGGAGGCAACTAGAGGGAGTAATACTCTTGATCTGATTATCAATAGTGTTTCTTCATGCATTAAGAAACTGCAGATAAAAGTGGCAGTGATCACAGTGGGATTTACTCAAAGAGGTAACTACTCAGGGGTAAATGGAAGAGTTTTTGTTTTCGTAAAGGCGACTACGGAGGCTGAGACAGTATTTCAATTCTTTACGGTGGGATCAACTGATGATGTTACCAACAGCAAATTCAAAATGGGAAGCATTCAAAGAATTAATCTTGGAAGCTACTAGGCTTTTCATACCAACTAAGAAATATTGTTAAAGGTTTAGGCCTAAATGTATGTCGGATGAACTAATGATACATGTGGCAGAGAATAAAAATGCATGGGATACATATAAATTAATGGGTGACACAGAAGCCTATGATAGATATAAGCTGGTCTGTAACCAAGTCAAAAAGGAGGTTAGGCAGGCAAAGATAGATTACGAGAAAAACCTTTGGCAAAGGATGCAAAAAAAAAACAGCAAAGAGTTCTTTACTTACTGTTATTATTTGTTATTTTATTATTTTTTTTAGGAGCATTAGCAACTGAGGCCATATTGCTCCGGGGATGTGTGGTTGTCATTCCCTGACCTTTCCGCATCCTCCGTATTTGGTGGTCACGGGCTCGAACCCCAGTCTAATCAAGAAGCATGTGCTCCGCACTGCTGCTCCTGCCCACCTGGCTACGGAGGCGCCCTCTTTACTTATTAAACTCTAGAAGGAAGGGGTGAATCAGATTGGTCTACTGGCCATCAATACTTCAACTGTTGATGATCCTGCTCAGGTAGCTAACAAACTAAATGAGTATTTTTCATCTGCATTCACACATGAAATTATTCAGGGAGGGGGAATGCTGGAGGTGAATTAAACTGTGGGCAGTGAGCTAGATGATTTTTTAATAACTGAGAGCAAAAAATGAAGGAGAAATTGTTTAAGATAAACATATGAAAGGCACCTAGGGTGGATGGGATCTATCCAGTTATATTAAAGGAGGCAGCAAAGGAAGTAAGCAAACCCTTAGCCATAATTATGAACGCTTCCTTGGAGTCAGGGGAGGTACCTATGGATTGGACATGTTCAAATGTGACCCATTTCCCCAAAGGAAGATCAAAGGGTGACACAAGTAATTACAGACCTATTAGTTTAACTTCTGTTCCAGGGAAATTAATGGAGGCACTGGTTAAAGAAGCATTGCAGGATCATCTAGACAAGACTTCAGTTATAGCTCGGACACAGCATGGGTTTGTTAAGAGGAAGTCTTGTCTGACCAATTTGATTGGATACTATGATGTGGTCACAAAGAACTGGATGGAGGGTAATAAATTTGATATCATATATTGGGATCTTAGAAAGGCTTTAGATACTGTTGCACATGGAAGACTGCTGAACAAATTGGAGCAGTGTGGCACTGGAGGCAAATTGCTGCTATGGATAAAGGGATGGTTGAGTGGGAGAAGACAGAGTGGTAATCAATAGACGCTGCTCTTTGTGGACTAATGTTATTACTGGTGTCCCTCTGGGTTCAATGTTGGGTCCATTGTTGTTTTCTGTATTTATTATTGATATTGGTGATGGGATATCAGACTTAATGTCTGTTTGCAGATGATACTAAGTTCGGCAGGGTTGTTAATGACACTGACAGTATGCTGCTGCAACAGGATCTAGAAAAGTTGAGCAGATGGGCAGAGAGGTGGCAACTGAAGTTTAACATTGACAAATGTAAAGTATTGCATGTGGGAAGCAGTAACCCCAGAGTAATGTATCAACTGTGTGGTACTACACTGACAGTGGTAGAGAATGGTAGAAAAGGACCTGGGGGTAATTTTGCAGGCATATATGAAGTTTTCTGAGCAGTGCAGACAGTCTGCAAGAGTAGCTCATGGTGTCTTGTCAATGATATACAGGAATTTTTCGAGCAGGGATAAGAAGGTGATTATTCCCTTCTATAAGGCGATGGTCAGGCCACACCTTGATGTAGAGCTGCTGGAGCAAGTGCAGAAAAGGGCAACAAGATTACTGAATGGAACAAAGGGTTGCTCTTTCAAAGAAAGGCTTAAGTTTTGCAAATTACAGTGTCTGGAGACTAGGCACTGTGAGGTGATCTGATTGAGGCATCTAAAGCCTTGAATGGTTTGAGCATGCTCAATGTTGATTGGATTCTTTCTCTTGCTCAGAATAATCACCTGATAGGGCACAAATTCAAATTGAGGAAAGACAGTTGTAGGATAGATGTGCAGAAGTTTGCCTTTAGCCAGTGTGTGGTTGATTGTTGGAACAAACTTGCATCTGTCGTTGTAGAAGTTGATAGCTTAAATTGATTCAATGCAGAACTCGACAAACATTTGGAGTAAGTGTATGGGTGAAATTAGAAAAGGGGGCATGTGTGTTTTTTTTTTTTTTTGGCTGATGCTATATAAGCTTGCTTTCTTGCATCATGTGCCTTTGCTAATGCTATAATATGTTATGTATAATGTCACCAAAATATTAGTTAAACTTTGCCAAGGTACTTTGTGATGACACAGAACTCTGTAAAAAGGCCAGAAATGTCTGTACTATTATGTATTTGTATGCCTGTTTTTACTCTTACTATTATTGTTAATGTAACTCATATATATTTGTTTATCACATGAGAAATATCAGGAGGCCTTTAATTCCCCCTGCCACCTGCACCTTGCTTTCAAGATTGCTGCATGTCCTAAAAATAATAAGCAGATGCAATGCAAAAATAAGTTTTGCATTGCATCTGCTTGTAGCTGCTGTTATGGTATTAGTCTGAGTATACCAGTATAACAACAGTAAATAACAATAGGAGTCCCAGTTCATCAAACATACATACCTTTTTATGGATTGTGATCCTGAATAAAAATTACATAGTTTGCATATCTAGTAGATGTCACTGTATTACACTGAACATCTATTACACTGAACTTTGCCATGATCTAGACACTGTTACTGGTGTTCTAGATAGAGGACAGGTAGCAGTCCTTCTGACATCCAGGCATAACTTCATGGCCTTTGCTTGATTTGCAGATAAGTCCTTCAAAGGAAGGACTACACTTCAAGCTGCTGACTGTCCTGAATTTCACCATTACTTGTTTGAGTCCAATATCTTCACACCTCCTATGAACCCAACTTGTTGACCCTGGGGACTCTTCCCAGGGTTGGATAATGCCAACACTTTGAACCTTCTTCTGGTGATTTATTCTACAACAATTGAAAGAACCAAGAGTACCCAGTAGATGGGTACTGCTTCCTTGCTGCCGACATTTATACCAACAAGAACCTTCCAGGTGATCACTGCTTCATGTTAAGCCAAGTGCCAGTTGACACTACAACAAAACAATATTGCACAACATCAAACCAATGCTAATTACCTGACTGATTTGGCTAACAGCCTCATCACAAAGCTATGGCAGCTAAACTCCAGGGACCACAATTACATTAGACATATGAACTCTAAATCTCATAATCCACTTGTTATCTATTTGTTGGAGCCATTTTAATCTAAGTCACAGACAACAGTAAGTATACCATTATAATTATACATTTTAGGAGCATATTTCACTAGCAGCTCCTCAGCTTACCCTAGCTGCAGAGTTAAAAATCATTGTTTTTAATTGCTGTTGTTGTTATTACCCTATGTTAATTCTTTATAAAAGGAAATTTTCTTTTCCACTTTAGATTGAAAGGTTGCAAGCTTTATTATCAGATACTGAAGCCAATAAGAAAAACTTTTCCAGTTTTGAACCATTACCTCTTCCTCTTGATCCTGAAGTTAAAATTAAAGGTATAATTCCAGAGAAAGCTACCTTATTCAAAAGTGCACACATGCCATGCAGAGTGACATTTTTAACAACAGACAACTCAGAGTATGTAGCCATATTTAAACATGGAGATGATTTAAGACAAGATCAATTAATACTACAAACAATAACTTTAATGGATAAGGTAAATGAAGATGATTTTGTTTTATTTTCAATAATTATTAGTGGTGTACACCTTTATATAGTAAAATATAAATATGGCTATATGAACTTTAAACAGCAGAGTTTGCTTCTGTTCTCTATACTTACATATCCTAATGAAATAACATATTTCATGTATTACATTAAAAGTTTTTACTCAGATTTTTTTTACACCAACGCTATAACTGCTGTTTAAATTCATATTGTGTTAGCCAATCTCTCGAAAGTCTCTTAAATCTGCAAATTGTATTTATTGACACAGATTTCTAGAAAATTATTAGCTTTCAAAGATTTGCGCAGTTTAATGTGTCGTGTGAAAGCCATAATGTGGGCTGTTAACATTTAAATTAAATTAAGGAAACACTTATGCATCACATTTTATGTAATTCATTTATTGTGAGTTTAAATGGTCAAAATACACACAAAAAAAAAAAAAAAAAGAAAGAAAAATTTATCCCAATGTCTAACACAATTGAGTAAGCCTATTGATAATCTTATGTTTTAGAATTCAATTTAGGCTTCCTTTGCTAGAGCAAAATAAAACTGAAGCAAAGAAAATATATGTTGGAAAACAGCAGAAATTTTTCAAGTGTTTAGATGAGTCGCTTTCAGTTTTAATTACATAAGAAATAGTCCTTCAAATGTATAAAGCCCAGGCATAAAAATACAATTGGAACTTCAGTTCTGCTTGTTAACCCCCACAACACCCATGTCTGAATTGTGCAATGCCGTTAAATGGGTAAAGAACAGTACTGCTGGCAGTAGCGTTTGTGGCACCTGAGGCAAAACCTTGTAATAGCACATAATTCATATTGTATCTTACACACACACACATGGGGGTCCGCTGTACAGTGAAATCTCCTTAAAACAGGCAACGTTGGAGGTGGTGTCCATTATAGGGAGGTGTTTCCTTTGCAGAGGTCCGTGCATCCAGTTTCAGTCATTTAGAAAAATGAAATTCACTGTAATTGGTTGTTCATTCAGAATTTTTTTTATTATTATTATCATTATTGTAACATGTGTTTCAATTAATTAACTTTTAATAAATAACACAACTTTTAGTGCCGACCGGGCTAGCCGAGTGGGTAAAGTACCTACCCGGCAACCCAAAGGTCGCGGGTTCGATTCCCGCCTCGGGCTTGGATCAAAGTACTGCAAAAAAACCTTGGGAGGTGCAATATGGCCACAGAAGCCGATGCGCCAACAACTACCAAATCAAAAAAAAAAAAAAAAAAAAAAAACTTTTAGTAAAATTAATATAATCGGCTTTCTTTAGAGCATTTAATTTTCGTATGACAATTTCATTAGATAACTTAATAGTTTTATTCCATATTCATTGTTTTTGCTTACTTAACATTTTTTTTTTAATGTAATAGGATGTACCCTCTAATGAGTCAAAACTCTCCCTTTTTAAATTGCTGTATACAGCAAGAAATTTAATTTCTTAAAAATTAAGCATGCAATCAATGAAAATTTCCAAGGGAAAATTGCATTCAGGAACAAACTTCTTTAAACAACCACCATTTCTCATTGCAAAGTGAAAATGGTATATGATAGCACTGAAAAATTGTCATCGTTCATCAGACAAACAGCTGGACTGTTGCTGAAGCAGTTTTGAAAATAATATTAAGCATCACATAGTGTTTTTATCTAATATATAGGAATGTTGAATGTATGGGTTGTCCATAAACCTCCTTCACAAAACTAAAACATTGTGAGTAGGGTGCACGATACAAATTTGAATCCACTTCCAAGTGATAGAAGATCTTCATATTTTTATTCGCCAATCAAAAAATGTGCATATGGCAGCATAATCACAAAACTAATCTTGGATAAATTTAATGGCAAAATTCCACCCTCTCAGTTTTGTGATTGATCAGTGGCGTCTATGGCAGCATAATCACATATGGCAGCATAATCACATAATGTGCATAATGATTGTCATTGATCAGTGACTTCTCTGGCAGCATAATCACAAATGTGTATATGGCAGAATAATCACGTAATGTGCATATGGCAGCACAATCAAAAAACTAATCTTGGATAAATTTGACGGCAAAATTCCACCCTCTCAGTTTTGTGATTGATCAGTGGCTTCTATACAAGCTGAACTTGTATGGTTTCATCCTCAGACAGCAACATAATATGTAAACACACTTTGACCCTGACACGTTAAGCTCATGACTGGTACATCACATGGATTTTCTTGGGCTTTGCATAAAACTTCAAACCAGGTCTACTGCTCCCTCACTGACCTTTGTTCAGCCACCACCTCTGCCAGGATGATTGCACAAACAGGCCATCCTTTATGAATTTTTTGTACCATTGCAGAAATGTAGGTCTACTCAGTGGCTTTCTTTTAAACTGTATTTGAAATTTATGCGTAATAGTGATGGTAGACTGAAACTCATTCATTCAACCAATATATGTACTGCACCCTCTCAAGGTTAGTAATTTCTGCTATGATAACTATTTTACAATTATACTGCCATCTACTGTAGAGCACACTTTCCAGTTGGCAAATAAAAACTTGATTGGCAATTCAAATTGGTATTCAGCAGTGTTATGTGCAAATATATGAAGTGCAAAGTTGTCATAACTGTTCAAGTAAATAACCAACTACTACTTTGAAGCAATAAATAAGATGTGGTAGACATATTGACAAAATACAATACATAAACATATCACTAAATAACAATATCCAAAATCAACTTTCCTTTCTTTGTATCACAGAATAAAAACATCTGCTTCAGAAACACTCAAACCTAAAAACGCATATTCATCTAACTAAAGTACCAAAATGTTTGTAATAAACATTTGACTAAAGTCAAATATTGTTATGGATCTAGCCTCAAACTTACACTCTGCTTCTCCTTTATTTAAGAACAACTAAATTTGATCTCATGTCAATTCATTTCAAAATAGAGAACACTCCACTAATGTTAAACCAATGTGTGTATTTTAATTTATTTGTGTGAAATGTATTTTCTTTAGGAAATAAAGCACATTTTCTTTTAACAGTTTATGAATTACTTTAAACACTTTGAAATTAATTGTGCACAGATTAACCAAATTATCTTCTTGAAATTGATGTTACTTAACCTGAAAATAACACAAACCAAAGGAAGACACAAACTAGTATGTTATAATCTTAATACACTTACTTTCTGTAATGACTTCTAGAACTATTCTCTTGTTATTTTTCTAGTGTTTCATCTGCCTCCAACACAACACATCTGGTTCTCTTATTTGCATTTAAAACTAGGTAGATGCAGTATGCTCTATTTCTTGTAATATAAAGATCATTTCAGTTGAAATTACCATTAGCCTGCCATTATATGAGGTGTAAAAAGTAATAAATAGGCAAGTGCACATATTCATATCATTTTCAGATTCTAATGATCACTTTCATTACAAATTACTTGACAGTTAAAATAAATTGTTGGCATACTTAATCTGAACTTGCTCTAGGGTTAGCTCATAACTTTACATAGTTATGCTTTGAGCATTGCTGCTAAACAAAACTATTAAGTATTTGATAAATAAATTCAACATGACTATTTTAGTACTGTATTTTTTAAAATATATTTTATATAAAAAAAAAAAAATGCATTGCTGTTAAGAGAATGTTAAAAAAAATATTCAGATATGTATTTTCTCCATGCCATTTGACTTTAGCACCATTTCTTTCATTTGTTTGAATATATGCATGCCAAAAAAGAATTAATTGAATTCTTCCCTAATAAGTGTGATATTTAATTCCTTAAAAAGTGATTTTTTTCCCTATGTAGTTAAACTGTTTATGGTCAGTACTCTCTGAGCTTGGTAAATATTGTAAATGCCGTTATTATTGACAACTTTTGGAAAATTTTTTTAAAATATAGATAAGAAATATTTAAAAAAATATATATATTTTATCAGTTGAATTGAATTCCTTATTCAGTTTCTTTGTTTTTCAACAAATTTTGGTATAGTAAACCCTCAATTTTATGAACTAGAGGAGGTGGTGTCCATTATTGTGGAATGCCCGTTAAATAATTTTTTTAGGTCATTTGTACCTCATAGATAATTGAAAATTTAAACAGTTACTCTATGTATCTACTAAAAATACTGAAACAAAATTAAACAATCAAAAACAAGCTTTTTTTTTTTATTTAACTTGACCTTATTGGTTGATGCATAGTACATGGTTGGTACGTGTACAGGATAATTTACTATGACCATCTAATGGTGCCTGGAAAAACATTATTCAGGGTTAATTAAGGTACTGTTGAATCTTCAGAGAATTCCTTAAATTCTTTAAGCTTAGGCTTACTTTTTACAATATCCGACACAGCTTATTATTATTTTTTTCCCCCTCCGTGCCATATTCCTCACGGAAGCAGGAATTATTAGCATCTAACTTCTGTAACAGCTGTAATTTCTGTGCAACACTCGGATGCACATGATTTCTCTTCTGTCTTTTTTTTTTTTTTTTTTTTTTTTTTGTGGCCCATGATGATACACTGTGAGATTATAATAAAGAAACAAGACACATTTGAGCAATCATTGATATGATAGTGAGTATATCCATAAACAGGGTGGGATGCTTGCTTTTGCCTGTCATGACACATGAGTTCCAGTTTTTCCCCTCTTGTGAGAATGCTCAAAATACACTCTGGTGCCAGTGAAATCCAAAGTCTGTTTTGTCTGTTAAATTTTTTTTTTGTCCTCGCCTTTTTCCCATTATATATATGAGGTCAGCGTTTTTACTGTTCTGGCATACAATTTTTACTGCCGGATGCCCTTCCTGACGCCAACGCTTTATCCAGGCTGGGGATATGCGGTGGTCATCCCCTGACCTTCCGCATCCTCCGTATTTGGTGGTCACGGGCTCGAACCCCGGTCTAATCAGGAGCATGTGCTACACACTGCTGTTCCTGCCCACCTGGCTATGGAGGCGCCCCCTGTTTTGTCTGTAAAGTCAATGGTAAAAATATGACAAAGTATTTGTATTCAGGCTGCATGTAGTCGGACTTGTCAAGGAAGTGTGAATACATGTCATGGATTTAGTGTCAAACAGTGTTAACTACAAAATCATTTTGTAGTAAACATTTTTGTAATTAAGCAAGTCATTTGACATTTTCTTGGTTTACTGGAAATGTGCTTATAGCCTAAGCTAACTTGTAAAGTACTAGAGAGATACAATTCTATGACATGACATGATATGCATTGTTTTATGTATAAAGTAAAACTAAAGTTGTCTCAAAACAAAAATGCAATTTTGTAGTTAACATTGTTTGACACTAAACCCTCAATGTGTGAGAACAGGTTGTAACTGTTTATATTAAACTGTATACCTGCTAATTATACTAATGAATTAAAATTGTCTCTTTAGTTGTTAAGGCGAGAAAATTTGGATCTGAAGTTAACACCATACAGAGTACTAGCAAGCAGCAGCAGACATGGTAATTATTCATTAGACAAATTTTGTTGTCATATATATATATATATATATATATATATATCCAATATTTTAAATTAAATAAAATAAAACATAAGCCAGTAGTATGGCAAAAACTGTAGAGCGAAAATTAACATAAAAATAACCCAAATAAACAATCAAACATAAAGAAAGAATAGATATAAATAGTAGCCCAGAAACCCTAGTATAATTTCGATCTTTAAATCCAATTAACAAAAACTATACAAAATTTAGGATAATGCCAATTAGTTATTAATTTAGCGGTACCCCCCGAGAGGTACCAGTTCCGAAAGACGTGAAATATCACCAAAAGAGGGTTAAAGGAACTACCAAACGATAACAAAATCAAAATAAACTAAAATAAAATAGAATAGACTGACCATCATGCCCCATATCGACAGAGGACCACGAGGCCAATAATGGTCATGGAATCGCTGCATTTCAATCGTCATACAAAACATCGCAAAGGCGGAAATATCGAAGAACCAAACCACCCTTCCATTCTCCGATAGATCAACCAATGCAGAGGATTTGCATGGCGGTGGTCCTTATGCAGCGAAAATAAAATATAGAACAGACAGCACTCTAAAGCAGAGCCACACCACTGACATACTGTAAACTGAATCAGCTTATATTGAAGAAAAAAGGAAAATAGATGGCGGCACAGGCGTTGCTAAATTAGCATATCGATCCATTACTATTGAATTATATTAAATGTTGACGAAAGTTAAATTATATTAAAAATTGTTTATTTGGTTATTTTTATGTTAATTTTCGCTCTACAGTTTTTGCCATACTACTGGCTTATGTTTTATTTTATTTAATTTAAAATATTGGATGTATTTCAGCTTCATATGGAGGAATTGCATGTCGCTGCCTCTAATGAATGCTTAATTATTTATTCATTTCATTATAATTTAACTTTATTTAATAACATTTAATGATAGTATATATATATAAAGTATTTTCATAACTTCTTTCATATGTAACTCTATTCTCTGCTTCCAGAAATGAAAGTAGTACAGGATTTAGGATGTTACAAGTTTTTTTCATGATATCTTAATATGGCTGCTACCAGTCATTCTTCAGATGCCAATGGAAGTCAATTTTTTTGCACACTTTTTGGCATGCTGAAGTTTCACTCTTTCAGGCACTGTTGTGATTCAAGTCTGTTGGTAAAAGTAGTGTGTTATAAACTTTATCCTTAAGGATCCATTAGAAAGAAGAGATTTATAGGTGTCAAGCCCAAACTTCAGGGAGGCCAGGCCATTAGACCATCACATTCAGTCCACCAGCTGTGAAATTTGATATCCATGAAATCAAAAACATGCCTGAGGAGATATTATATCCTTTTGGAAAATGATTTTTCTTTTTCAGTCATCTTGGATTAATTGTAGAAGAAATTTTTTTAGCATGTCTTTTGACATCAATCTAAAGATTTTTTCTACAAAATTAAAAATGGACTGCAATTTTTAGTGTAGCTAAGAGCACAAAATACATTCAATTTGGAATGACATTGTATATGATCTGTAAATTGATTAAGGATTTAATCTTTCCATATTTATACACAGAGTGAAGAGTGAAACTATAAGTTATAGGTACCCCCCTCCATTTAATTGTCCAATGACTGACTCTTGTGATATTTAAAAACCATATAAAATTAGCCATTGGGCCTCTGACTCCTTGAGTCACTGTTTAGTGTCAAACTGTTATACTGCCAGATCTGGCAGTATAACGGTTTGCCACTGTTCTTAAATTTTGTTTATTTATTTTGCCACGTAAGTGGAATATATGCTTATCATGCAAGATCATGTATACAACTTTGTTCTTTTTTATCTGAGCCAGCGTTTTTGTCCAAAATTCCTGATCTCTCATATACTGTTACTGCTTGCAGCATTTGAAATAAGTAAGATTTGAGACACAAAACACTTACTTAAAATTCTCTGTGCTGTGAACTAAGGCATTCCAAGTTCATTGCACATTCAACTGGTTCTTCCCTTAACCAGAGCAGTTTTCTTTTCTTGTCATCTCATAGAGAACAACTGGTTTCAACAGAATTGTCATGATTGTAGTTTGAATATCCACTGGGAGGTTCTTTTCATATGTGTGTACAAAATATATGTTGAATTGTCACTGCAAACTTGAATTCTTTAAAAAGAAAAATGCATTGCACCCTCTCATAACTGAATTTCTCCGTATTTGTTGTCCTTTAATACAATATGCCATAAGTCACTAGTGTGTCATCTTTGTTTACATTCTATCAGCACTCCCTGTTGATAACACCTTGAAGTAAAAATATGACAAAAACTTCACTATATTGACAATATGTAAACACTACTTTCATTTTTGTAATCACAGAATCAGTAGAGTTGAACTGACAGAGTTGGAAAGCTACTTTTGAATCATTTAGAAAATCTGACTTGATTGATTATGATAAAATTTGTCATTTATTTATTTATTGAATTGATTGCAAGTTACAATTACCCCTTTGTACTACTTTTTTATACGCAAGCTTATGTGCAAACTCCAGAAGGGTTTTCATTTATGTATTTCACATTTACGTATTTCCCCCTATCTAATTTAAACCTGAGCCAATCACGATGTTATTCTTTAAACTCATCTTCTTCCTTTGGTGGGAAAAACAAAATATTTTTCCCACACAATGAAACGCTTTCATCTTTTACCTCTACATCACCTGTTCACAATACCTTTTAACTGCTCCATACCGACACCCTTTCCCAAAATGCACTAAGTGTCAGATCCTGAAGTAGCAGTGTAATAGAGGGATAAACTATTGTTCAGAAGCTTTTAATTTTACCCCTTTCACACCCACCATACCATTGTTCACCATATTCCGTAATTGCCCTACCAGGCCTATTGCGACTAATGGAAATATTTCCGTAATGATATTTTTGTTATTCCTTAAGTGCTTTACTTCCACACACGTGCACTCTACTTACTAAGAGAAATATATTTGTAAGAATCTGTCTTAGTTTCATGATGTTTTTCTGGTTTCCATTGCATTTGTACTCTATATAACAATCCCTCATTTGCAAATTCAGCAGTATTAATGATTTATTGTTGTCAATTTTATAACCTTAAGTGAATAAATGATAAACAATTAATTTTTAAATTAGTACCGAGAAACCAGTATTTTTGTATGAATACCGGGATCTGAATACCAGAAAAAAACGACTGTAATCTTGGTATTGTTAAGCCCTACATGAGACTATGGAGGGTGTCCTCAGGTATCCTGGACCAGCCAGACAAAAGGACATCAGTGCCTATCTCCAATATGTGGAGGTAGGCACTGATGTGGACTGTTGAATGATGCATCCCACAAATGTTCCCATGAAACCAATTCACCAAACACAAATGTTTGGTGGATTGGTTTCAGGGGAACTTGGCACCCAGGAACGTACACAAAATGCTCGGATATGATCCTTGAACCATTACTCCACAATGCAGGGATTGTGACATGGGGTGTTGTCTTGTTGAAAGAGTCCAGTGCAATCTGGATAAATGGTCACATATAGGGCAGAACTTTGTTCAAAACAATGCCGAGGTAGGGTCTGGCAGGGAAGGTGTGCTCAATGGGAATGAAAGACCAAGTGGTGTCCCTGAAAACTTCCTCCAAACCATGATACCACTGCTGCCAGCTAGTTTTTGTCCAGCTGTAGAGTATGGTTGCAGCTGTTCACCTGCTTGCAGTCAAATACATACTTGTTCATCGGCATCCTGGAGCTGAAACCTTGATTCATCAGACCTGGCAATACTTTCCCAGTCATCCAGTTTCCAGGAATTTTGTTTCCGTGCTTACTGAAGGTGGAGGTGTTGATGACAGTTGGTGAACGTGGGCACATGAACAGGTCACCTGCTGCTGTGTAAGCCTATTTACTGGGTGGTATGCTCAGAAACATTTCTATGTGCACCATGGTTGTAGTTTGCCATTACCCAAGGGATCATGAGCCATCTGTTGCCCAGACAGCACATGCTAAGTGCGTCCACCTTGTCTGCCAATGAATGAGTACATATATGGTTACAGCAGTTCACCTGCAAGCTGTAACCATACTGTACAGTTGGAGAAAAACTAGCTGGCAGCAGTGGTATCATGGTTTGTAGAATGTTTTCATGAACACCACTGGATCCTTTCATTCACACTGAGCACACCTTTGCTGCCAGATCCTACCTCGGTTAACCAGTGGTGGCCTTCCAGTCCTGGCATGATGGGTGGTTGTGTGTCACTCTTTGGACTATTCCTGGCACACCTTCATTATAGTGGCCCTTGAACAGCCAACAGTGCCTGTGGTTGCTGAGATGCTGGCCCACTGACTTCCTAGTATCACAAATCATGCCCTGTTCAAACTTCATCAGGTCCTTGCCTTTCTTCATTGCACAGGCTTTACTGACAAATGTACAGGCACTATCCATGCCATCATATGCATATGTTGTACTGGTTGGTGATGTAACTTCAAGGTGCTGAGGGATACATCTACTCATGGAGATGGGTGGTCATAATGTTTTGGCTCATGAGCCTATATATATATATATATATATATATATATTTGAATAACGTTTAAATATAGTTGGAAATGGAATCTTCGATAATAAAAATAAAAAAGGGGGTACAGTATACATCAGAGGCAGCAAAAAGCATATTCCTCTACATGATGCTTGAAATATAACCATACAAATAAATTAGAATAAGGATTAAAAAAATAAATAAAAAATAAAAATAAATAAATAAATATTGCCAGCAGTATGGCAAGACAAGAGTGAAAAGTCAAAATTAAACATGGGAAATTAAATCAAACCAAGCAGAGATGGAAGAGAGAGGTAACAAGAGTAAAAATATTGCAGCAGAAACTCTGAAATAATTTAGAAAATCTAAATGTACGAATAATAATTCATTGAGTTTTAAAAGCCAATTAAATAGAAATTTAACGGTGCCCCCCTCTGATGGGCACCAGGTCGAGATGGGCGTAATGGTCAGTCTATTTTTGGTTTATTTTTGTTTTGTTTTATTGTAGTGGTTTACATCTCTGTTGGTGATATTTCACATAAATTTGGACCTGGTGCCCGTCATTTCTATTTAAAATTGGCTTTTAAAACTCAATGAATTATTATTCGTGCATTTAGATTTTCTAAATTATTTCAGAGAGTTTCTGCTGCAATATTTTTACTCTTGTTACCCCTCTCTTCCATCCCTGCTTGGTTTGATTTAATTTAGGTTTAATTTTGACTTTTCACTCTTGTCTTGCCATGCTGCTGGCAATATTTATTTATTTATTTTTATTTTTTATTATTTTTTTTAATCCTTATTCTAATTTATTTGTATGGTTTTTTATATATATATATATATATATATATATATATATATATATATATATAACCATTGCTGAGATGCTGGCCCACTGACTTCCTAGTATCACAAAAGTATTTTATATATATATATTTATAATCCAATAATTAGCCCAAAAATTAAAAGTAACCAACTGTCAAGATGGGGCATAATGGTCAGTCTGTTTTATTTCATTTTATTAATTATTTTCAGTTTATTTGGTCACATAATGTTGCTAGTCCACGTTTCCACCTTAGTGAGATTTCACATAATTCAGAAACTGGTGCCTACTAGGGGCGCCACTAAATTTCTTTTGAATTGGCTTGAATTTTCTAAATTATTTGAGGAACGTTGCTTCAATATTACCCTCATCTTATTTAATTCTCCCCCCACCCTTATTTTTCTGTTATTTTTAGTTAAGTTCGTTTTCACTCTACTGGTTTGCTATGCTACTGGCATATATTCTATTTTAGTTTATGTATATATATAAACATATACTTCTAAATTAATTTATCCTTCTTAATTGGTATTGGTTACAACAGTTTTGGATGATTATATTTTTAAATATTTTAGGAATCAACTCTGAGTTAAATAATATCAAGTTAAAATGTTTTTCACACACTTAGCTTGATGTCATTTAAATTGCGAGTAGATTGTGTATATTATGTTCCAATATTTATTTTTTTTTTAGTGGTGCTTTATATTATGGTCCAGTTATCTACCATAATATTAAAAAAAGGAAGAAAAAAAGTCTTCTGAGCATTAAAAAAAGGAAAGAAAAAAGTCTTCTATGTAAGTTGACTGACATGTAGCATATCATTGTGAGCAGCCTGGCAGATCTTACATCCAAGAGTGTATGCTGTTCTACAGTGTTGAAAATACAATGAATGGATTTCACCATGATATTGGCCATAGTACACTGTGGCCAATATTATGGTGAAAGATACTGAATGATAAATATCAGTTTCTATGTGTTAGAAAGTAGAAATATAATTGTTCCTCTCATTATCCTCATCTTTTTGGTTAGTAAATATACTAAAAATCATCATTATGCAAGTATTTTTCTACAAAGATCTTAAAAGAAATTTAGTTTTAATAATACCCATCATTTATATTTATTACTTTATTGTTCAGTAATGTATAAATTATTTAAATAGGATTTGTGCAGTATATTGAGTCAGCTGCTGTGGCTGAAGTTTTAGCAACAGAAGGTAGCATCCAGAACTTCTTTCGGAAGTATTCACCTTCAGAAAATGGTCCCTATGGAATTTCTCCTGAAGTCATGGATACCTACGTTAAGTCATGTGGTAAGGTGACATTTACAGCTGATATGGTATAAATCATTTGAAAATGTTGTTCACTGATTGTCCATGGGTAACAGTACAGTTTGAAAAGGACTTCCCCTTCCCATTTTCTTTGTGTAAAAGTTTGATCAGTTTTGTTAGATCATTATTTATTTATTATAGTGTTGTTTAAATATTTTTATCATGATATTTGAAATAAAGAATTGAATTCAAACAATAGTTAGGTGGCCAGATAAGTAAAATGCCATTCTGGCAAATATCATTTCACTGAAAATTTCACTATGAAGAAAGTATTTCCAGGTCCCAGATGACTTGTATTTCACCAGAACTATTTTCAAAGTTCATTTATGCCTAAAATGTATTCCTTTACAATGAAGGAAAAATGGCCACCATAGCTGATTGGTCAAGCTCAAGGGTTCAGAAGTACATGAACTTTGGTTACCATTGTTCAAGCTCACATGACTGCTAAATATGGTGATGTTCTTGTATCATTTATATCTTGTGTGAACCTCTAACTTTTATGTAGAAGAGAATTTAAAAACTTATAAAATTATGATGGCATACCCATATTATAATACATCTGTTGAAGTATGCACTTGAATAAAAAATGGTAATTAGAAAAGATGGGGGAAAGGGATTTGGTATGTCACACTCTACTACACTTTCCATTTTTTGAATGATTGCTGAAATACCCCCCCCCCTTCCAAATTATGCAGTGGTGTTGTGTATCAGCACATTTTGACCAAAAAAAAATTGTGTGATGACTTAGTTACTTTTTTCTAGGGAGAATTGTTTAAAAATGCTGAAATCAAATGAAAAACATATGGGGGGGGGGGAAATAGCTAATGTATGTATTTCTGAATGTGTGGTCTATTAAAATTTTATACTTTGCCATATAGCTTGAAAGCATGTAGGATTCCTTCAAAAAAAACTGTGACATTTTGATAATGCAGTTGATAATGCAGCTGTTACGGTAGGCATAAAAACTGTAATAGCAATTGTATTAAGAGAAGAGATTGAGTACTTAGTGGTAATAGGCTGTCTTTGTTATCTTATTAATTCGTGTGCTGAAAAGGGAGCTGCATGCTTTCCCATGAAGGTAATACTTTGTAGTCATTTACTCATGAAGGTGAATACTTTGTAGACATTTACTGTCTGAAGTAAAGATTTGAAGTATGTATCTCCACACGTTGAATGCCTTTGGTTAACTGTGGAATGAGACCAGTAGAACAGTGGCAATCATTGACAAGTCTACACTCATAAGCCAAAAAATTATCACCCCCGTCTCCATGATTAGACTCATCCCACATCACTTAGGAGTGATGTCACCGACCAGTGCAGCATATGTAGCAACAGCACGAGTAGTGCCTGTCAGTTCTTCAGTATGGAGTGTGTGTGTGCAATGGGGAAAGGGAAGACCTTATGGAGTTTAAATGGGGTATGATTTGCTGCACTAGGAAGGCAGGAACTAGCATTTCAGCAACTGCAGGCATTATTGGCTCTTTGAGAGCTGCCATGATGAAACTGTGTGTGTGTATGGGGGGGGGGAATAGTTTAAAGAGGAACACACAACCATCCAACGTGCTGTGACAAGGAGACCACCACTAGTTTACAGTCAAAGTAAATGGTGGTTGGCACATGCTGTCTGGCTGGGACAAATACATTTTTCAATTACTGGCAGATTACAACCAATGTGCACAGAGAAATGTTTCTGAGTAAATCATCCTGTTGTGGAATAAATAATTCTGACTAAATCATCCTATTGTGGCTTGCAGAATAGGCAACCTGATCATGTGCTCATGTCATCAATACCTCTGCCTGCAGTGGGCATAGGAGTACTGTTGCTGACATTGTATAACTGGAATACAGTTACTTGGGGTGATGAATAAAAGTTCTAGCTCCATCATGCTGATGGAAAATGCTGATCAGTGTTACCAAGAAAATGCAAGTTGTGAAATTTTGTTGAATCTCTAGCTCCATTGACATACATGTCAATGAAAAGGCTGATTGTGTTGCCAGCTCTGCTGAAGAGCCAATTTGTTACTACTCTCACAGTTCTTTTTATGGATTATAAGAGTCTAATACAGGCAACTCTCAGTTTACGAACGAGTTCCGTTCCAAGACATTGTTTGTTATACGTTTTGTTCGTTATGTGTATCTTGCATTCCTGAGCTTTTACAATATGTATCATATACGTTAGAAGCCATTTTAAAGTATTAAAACCATGTACTAAACATCGAATGATCTATACGATACATAACTTAAAATAAGAAAAGAATAAAAAAACAAGATATCATACTTCTTAATTTTAATTAAGAGTTACAAAACATAAGAGTTACAAAATAGAAATAAAGAAAATGAGTACAATACCAACATAATATATATGTACTATACATATGTATTAAATTTTTACTTGTCAATATTTTCACCAGAGTTCAATATTTTCCACGTAAGTGACACTAGGTGCAGATGAGGTAGATGAAAGAACATCTGATAATGAAGAAACAGCTGGGTTTTCCACTTTTTTAAAATGTTTTTATAGAAGATTGCACAGTTAGTTACTTTTTTCTTCAAAAATCTCACTGTGGCATTGCTAGACAGTCATAAATGCCTCTTTTCACTTTTGCAATTCTTTCCATATTTGCGTCGTCTTCTTCAAAGATTGCCAACCCCTCAGAAATTGATTTAAAAGCTGTAGCTGTTTTCTGCCTTGTAAATGTTCTGGGAGGGAAGTTGTGGAATATCAGGTTATTCTGTTACTTCAGAATTTAGATGTCTCTATTTCAATTATTTCATCGGTTGTTAATTCCACAATGAGAGTCCAAAAGCTCTTTCACATCAGTCACATCAAGTTCGGGGTCCATTTTATTGCCCAGTTCAACGTCTTGTCACTGGTTCTACTGGCTCCTCAAAATCACTTAAATTATTCACAAACTGTGGACAATTTAACTCACACACCACTTAAATTTGTTTCCTTCATATCCCCTCAGGCACCAGCAATGTTTTGCAATGCATTATAAATGTATGCCTTCCAGAAATACCTTAAGTTCTCCTCTCTGTCTATAAAAGCAATGGCTTGAGAAAAGGTCTGCCTTAGGTAATATGCCTTAAAGGAGGCTATAAGAGACCTCTTCCTAATACAACCTCGATTATTCAGCCAATGGACCAAGGAGACCTTGGTCCATCGGCTGAATAATAGAGGTTGTATTAGGAAGCAAAAAACAATCTTAATTTTATCATTGAAATCAGCTATGTAGGATGGATGGCGAGGGGCATTATCAAGCAGTAATAAAGTTTGGAATAGTAAATTTTTAGATGCACAATACCTTTTTATTTTCCCCACGAGAAAACATTCTACGTGGCGTGGCACGTAAACCAATGTTTTTTACTGGCTAGATTAGTTTTATTAACCAAGAACAGTTCAGTATAATTATCATATAATTTTCTAATATTATTGTAATAAATAAATTTTTTAAAAGTTTATTTATTTAAATCATACAATTATGTTCACTATAAGTTTGGCATTTCGTTTTTTAAGGAACTATCTACTGGCAACTTTAAGAAATTTTGAATGAATTGTGAAGTTTGTTATAGTGAATGTTCATAAACTGAGAGTTGCTTGTAATGACCTAGTTGCTAGTAATGTTCATAAACTGAGAGTTGCTTGTAATCTGTGCACCACTGGCTGGACATCTGCCAATCTCAAGGTGGCAACAAACTCTTACAGATTAAACTCCTTCAGTCTTGCACATCCAATTTCTGCTTAACTTGCAAGAATTCAATTAGCCCATTCACTTTTATATCCTTACTGCCTTAGACCCACCCTTTCTGTCCTTGCTGTTATAATCAGATTGTCCAGTACATCATTATTGACTGCCCTCTTTATGTAGTGTGCCCCAAACTGTTTGGCACACTAAATTTTTATTCAACGAAACAGCACAAACTGTTCTACCTCAAAACATACCTTGAATGAATGCATACCCCTGACTTTGTGTAGAGCTGTTCTTATCTACAACCTTTGTTTTGTGCATTTTGAAATATTTCATATTTTGCAAGTGGCACATCGTTATTAGTGTGTGTGTGTGTGTGTGTGTGTGTGTGTGTGTGTGTGTGTGTGTGTGTGTGTGTGTGTGTGTGTGAGAGAGAGAGAGAGAGAGAGAGACATTCATTCTGTGAACACCATGACTTCCACAGAATGACATTCATTCTGTGGAAGTCATGGTGTTATTAATTTTTGGTTAGCAGAACTTATATTCTTAGCATGAAATTCTTATATGTGCTATAATATTGATTATTTAGAGTTTAGATGATTTTTGTGTTATTTTTTTAAAGTTAATTCTGAATTAATTTTTATTTAATTATTTTTTAATTTATAAATCATCACTTTATATCTAATTTGAGAGCTTGCCCCCTGATAGGGGAGGAATTAAAAATTCAGCTGAACTTAACTTAGATAAGAGTAGTTTACATATATTAGCATCACTTGGTCCTTGAGGTTGTCACAGACATTCTCTCAGATATGCCAGACAAGCTGTACTTGCTACCTGGGAGTCTAAAACGCTGATGGAACTGATATTCGGGTGACACTCAAGTCAAGTGGACCCAATTTCGGCAAAGTCTGGATGGTCTGTGACAGCCAAATCCTCTGCTTGCACCTTCACGATGGTGGGACTGTTAGTAATCCTGGGTATAATCTCCATGCACAAGTACATTGTGGGTGACCACCCAGGTGTGAACCAATGTAAGCAGGGGTCGAGGTGTGGTGCCCACACCACATGGAGGAACGCCGCCCCTCTATGTTACCAGGCAGTACTATGTGGTAGATGCCTCTCATCAAACGGTGAAATACCACCACTTTGCTTATTGGAGGCTTGAAGTGGTGGAACCCATGTTTAGTCTCTAGAGCTAAGTTCCGGTCAACCCTTCCCTATCTCTTCCATCATGCAGTATGATTGATGACTTTTGAGGTTATGATGAACGTCGTGGCGAGATCCAATATTCCTTACATTTCGAGGGTACAGCTCTAAAACGGTGTTCACAAGCCGGCCGCTAGTTAGTACACCGGACCGAACCTATTGTTAACTCTCTAGGAGGCTTCCGGGTCAGCTAGTGTATAATCTTGCTACCTCTACTCTACCAGATAGTGACTGGAGGGAGTCCGAGTAGTGTGTATGCAGGGAGCATTGTCGAGGCCACGTTATGTCAAGGATCTGGGTATATTCTTACCACGTGTACGCCATATCCAAAAATTTCATTACTTCATACAGCATGTCCCACCCACTTTTTCTTACTGTTGAATACACCCTGAATTGTCAAACTAATAGAGCAAGCTTATCTGCGAAAAGATCTAAACCTTCCAAGCACTTCCTAATTCATTTCACAAATATACGTGGTCTCAATTCTAATCTCAACGATTTCCATTTCCACTTGCAGTCTGCCAAACCCCATGTACTTTTTCTGAGAGAATCTCAGTTATCGGTTGATTCAACTACTGCTCATGTCAGATGCCCAAATTATTCGCTGTATGATTCCATTCGCCTCAAAGGTAGTACATGTGCAATGTCCGTTCTGATATTCCCTGTCAGAGACTTGGCAATTTGGAATCTCCTCTCTTTGATCTTCTCTGGCTTAAAATCTCTCTACCTCATTGAGTCAAATTCATCTGTTGTCTCTACCATTCTCCCAACTCCACTAATCATTTTCCTTGGTGATTTTAACGTTCACAACTTCAGCTGGCTTCTGTTTTCTAGTCACACCGACCCAGCTGGTCAAGATGCTGAGGCTTTTGCAATTACTAATGACTTTGCACAGATTGTTCATCTACCTATAAGAATACCAGACAATCCTAATCATACAGCCAACACGCTTGATCTTTTTCTCACAAACAACCCTTCTAAGTACACGGTCGAAGTGAAGAGGTCCTTTAGGCACTTCAGATCACAACTTGGTGATTGTCTCTTCTCCAATGGAACCTTTATCTCATGGCTATTCCCAACCTCGTATTGTTTGGCATTACAAGAATGCAAAATGGGATGACCTGCAAGACTTCTTTTCTTCTTTTCCTTGGTCGGATTACTGTTTCAAAACTTCTGATGTCAACGTTTGCTCAGATCGTGTCAGTGAAATTATTCTTGCAGGAATGGAATCCTTTATCCCACACTCCACTTTAAAATCTCGTCCTTTATCTAAACCTTGGTTTTCCAATAAATGTGCTAAGGCTGTTCAAGGGAAGAATGGTAATTGGCTTGTTTCTAATTCTTCAGTTTCATTTTCTGCCTTTACCAAAGTTCGCAACAATTGTAAAGCTGTTATTAATCAGTCCAAACTAGAATTTGAACAGGCTAAGAGTAGAAAACTTGCTTCTTGCCCTAATGGTAGCGAGCATTCTGGTCTCTTGCCAAAGCTATTGCCGCATCTTTTGCCCATCTCTGCTCCCACCTCTGTCCAAACCAGATGGCTCTGTTGTCACTTCAGCCAAGGATAAAGCTGACCTGCGAGCATCCCATTTTTCTTCCAGCTCATGTATTAAGGATCTTGGTAAAACACCTCCCACCATTCCCAACCCGCTCCATTCAATACCTCCTGTGGTCTTACGTCAAAAGGATATCAGAAGGATTTTGATGAATCTTGATGCTAAGAAAGCTCCAGGTCCCGATGGTATTTCTCCACTTGTTCTCAAAACCTGTGCTCCTGAACTTTATCCTATTCTTTGCCGCCTTTTTTGACTTTCTTATTCCAAAGGTGTTTTTCCTTCTGCTTGGAAATTTGCTCATATCCAGCCAGTTCCTAAAAAGGGTGACAAATCCCTCCCATCCAATTATCGTCCCATTGCAATTACTTCTACTCTTTCTAAAGTAATGGAGAAATCAATTAACCGCTAACTCTTAAACTACCTAGAAACCTTCTGTCTGATCAACGATCGCCAGTATGGATTCCATCAGTGTTGATCCACTGGTGATATTCTGGCTTATTTTACCCATTTATGGACTAATTCAATGGAAAGGTTCGGTGAAACACAAGTAGTTGCTCTTGACATCTCAAAGGCTTTTGATCGTGTTTGGCATAAAGGTCTTCTAAACGAGCTTCCATCTTATGGTTTGCCAACTGTTTTTAGAAATTGGTTATTCAGTTTTCTCTTTGATCGCTCACTGAAGGTGATGGTAGATGGCTCTCTGTCTTCTAACTTCTCCACTAATGCCGGTGTCCCCCAAGGTTCAGTTCTTTCCCCCCACTCTTTTCCTCTTGTATATTAATGACCTCCTTCCATTGACTGGAAATCCAATCCATAGTTTTGCCGATGATAGCACATTGCATTCCACTTTTCATTTTGAGAAACCTTGTCCTGCTCAGTCAGCTTCAATTTCTTGAAAATTTGCTACCAATTCCTTAAATGCCGATCTTCAGGCAATTCTCCAGTGGGGCAAAGACAACTTAGTTGATTTCAACCCTTCTGAAACTCAGTCTTGTCTTATATCTCGCAAAAAGGATTCTTCTGCTCCTATGCTTATCTTTAGTGACACTCCGATTTCTAGGCAAAATGATATATCTCTTTTGGGGATTACCCTGACTTCTAATCTCTCTTGGCACAAGCACGGATATGGATTTTATTGGAGCATTAGCAACTAAGGCTATAATGTGCCAAGGCTATGGCACAAGCACATTACAAATATTGCTTCCTCTGCATCTAAAAAACTTGGTTTTCACTTTTGCTCTCGGCGTTACTTTTCTTCCAAACAGCTGCTCACTTTGTATAAATCGCAAATCCGCCTTGCCATGGAATATTGTTCCCACATCTGGGGTGGTGCCCCCAAAACCTCTCTCAGGCTTCTTGATTCCATTCAGAAGAGGGCAGTTAGGTTAATTAATGATTCATCTCTAACAGAGTTTCTCCACTCACTTTCTTATAGATGTACTGTTTCTGTTGCATGCCTCTTCTACAGATACTTCCATGGGCTCTGTTCTTCTGAATTGGCTTCTATAATTCCCGCTCTCTCTTTCAAAACAGTCCGAACACGTGCCGCCACCAGCCAACATCCATTTAATGTCCAACTTCAAACCCACAGAACCAACTTTTCATCTTCCTCATTTATTCATTCAACTGCTCTTTTCTGGAACAACCTTCCTTCATATGTATTTCCTGAAAATTACAATCTACAGAAGTTCAAGTCCAATGTCAACAAATATCTTCTTTCGTCTTCTCAACCTCCAACCCAAGCACGGTACTAAGTACTATAGGTTCTAATACCTCTCGTGTTTGGGGTTCACATAAAAAAAAAAAAAAAAAAAAAAATATCACAATCCCTATAATATCTTGTTTTTACTGTGATGATGATGTCTTGCTCCCTGAACTTTTGGTGTTTATTGGCATGTCATTGGTGGGAGGTGACAAGGCATATATACATAACTGAAGTATCTCATCATAATGATGACAACGTAACTTACAGGATGAGGGATGCCACCTCAGATTTTGATGAAAACTTGCACCTTGTGTTTGTTTTTATAGAAATATTGTTCGTTCGTTTTTCAGATTCTGAAGACATCCTGCACCTTGCTTTTTTTTTTTTTATATAGATATTGCATATTTGCTTCAATGTAATTAATAATATTTCTGTATAATTTGTTCTGGAACTTTGAAAACAAAATTTTGGTATCTCTCAATCTGGTGAATTAAATCATCATGTTTAATTAAATAATCTGTCTAGGCAGACTGAAGTGTTGAGCACTTGTTACTGTCTGGGATAAGCTAACTTACAATAATACATTGATTAAACAAAATGTGGAGTAAGGCTAAACTATGACAGTTTTACTAAACATTTGAACGTAGACCCCCAAAACCTACATATTGCATGCATATCATGAATTGCAGTGCCAACCTACCTACACTGTGCTGCCACTTTATTAGGTACACCTACCTAATAAAGTGAGCCTCCTTTAGCCTTCAAAACAGCCTGAATTCGTTTAGACATGGATTGAACAAGATGCTCAAAATGTTCTGCAGGAATGGAGTACCATGCAGACATGAGTGTGTCACGCACTTCCTTAAGATTGGACATAGGTGTAGGTCTGCAGCGAACAGCCCTTTCCAACTCATCCCAAAGATGTTCAATACAGATTGAGATCTGTGGATTGAGTGGGCCACTGCAGCAAAGAAAAGTCATTGTCATGTTTCTGGAACCATTCCATAGTGATTCGGGCTTTGTGCACCGGTGCATTATCCTGCTGGAAGTAACCATCTGTCTGAGGATAAACTGTCAACATGAACTTCGACTCGTCAGATCAAGCAACTGTTTTTCAATCCTCGATAGTCCAGTGCTGGTGTTGCTGTGCCCACAGGAGGTGTGCTCTCTTGTTCTTCATTGATAACAAAGGTACGCGATGTGGTCGTCGACTGTTGTAGCCCATTCGCAACAAAGTGCGACTAGTGGTCCATTGCGATATTTTGTTCTGCCCACCAAGGTTGCATTCTGACATGATGTGCAACGTTGTAGCCCATCTGTTTGCTTGCACAATTCTAGCCATCCTCCTCTGACCTCTCTCATCAACAAGCAATTTTCTTCCACAGGAGTGCCGTTGAGAGGATGTTTTCTGTTTGTTGCACCATTCTTGTGGCGGGGCCGGTAACCTGGGGGAAAAGTTACCCTCCAGGGCGAAAAGGAGTAATGATGGATATAAATGACTATCCACCACTAGAGCCTTCAAATTCAAGGCCAGACAAACGAAATGATGACCTGAACCAACCAAAAAGGCTCCGAAGAGAAGTGCTGTGCAATGAGATGCCAAACTTCCTTGTAATACATTCGCTCTCCAACCAGCCTGTCGGCAAATTATCACCATTTGTCATCCAAAGATTTTTGGAATCCATTGCTGGAACACCGAAAATGGTTAAACGACTGCAATCCGGAGACCTCCTAATCGAAACAGCCTCCTCAAAACATTCAGAGTTGCTTAAAACAACAACTTTTGCTGGGCTACCGGTATCTATCACTCCCCACAATACGTTAAATTTGTCAAAAGGTGTCATCACAGAGTGGGACCTGATTACAGTATCTGAAAAGGAATTAGTGCAGGAACTGGGCAATCAAAAAGTAATTAGTGCAAAACGTATAAAGACCAAAAAAGATGGAAATCTTGTTCCAACCTGATCCATAATTTTAACATTCAGCACCCCAGATTTACCATCCTCAGTAAAAGCTGGCTATTTAAACTGCTGCATACGGCCTTATATACCTAATCCCCTGCATTGCTTTAAATGCCAAAAATATGGACACTCACAACAAGCATGTAGAGGTGATGCCATTTGTCCAATTTGTGGTTCCAAGGAGCATACACAAGCAGACTGTTCAGCCCCAAGTCCCATTTGCCCAAACTGCAAAGAAAGTCACCCAGCCTTTTCCAAATCTTGTGAAATGTGGAAAACAGGGAAGAAAATCCAAAAATATAAAATAGAGCACAAAGTTACATACCCTGAGGCACGCAGACAGGTTATGTCGACCATGTTTTTATGGTCGACATAACCTTGGTTTTTATGTTCATATGCATCTCACACTCGAAGCTTTAATTCAACAGCAGCTCAAACAGATGTTTCAATACCTCCCAGCACATCTCTAGCTAAAAACACATTATCAAACTCTGTAAAAGACACGCATCAAATTAAAATCAGTGAATCGACCAACACTCCAATTAGTATCCCAATTGAGACTCGGACAGTCCCGCATGACAAAGAAAAAACTAAAAACAACAATAAACCTGAATCATCCACCAGTAGTATGGAAGTAGATGTAAACCCAGATCATGAAGAACCATTACTAGAACTTCACGCAAGTGACACTATGGATACCGGAAGCCCTACCTTCCCGGAAAAAAAATCCTCCTCAATCATCCTCAACTAAACCAAAATGAACCACAGCATCTTACAATGGAATTGCAGAGGCTTTCGTTCCAACACAGACAATATTCAATACTTAATTTCTTCTTCGATAAAGAACTATTGCATTTATCGAAGAGATCAAAATACTGCTAACGCTGCCCATGGTGGGTGGTGTGGCAATCCTAGTAAATTCAAAGATCCCAACTAAACATATCCCACTCCAAACTGAAATAGAAGCTGTTGCTGTTCGTATAACTCTGCATGGTGCAATAACACTAGTCTCAATCTACCTACCACCAAACTGTACTTACTCTTTAAAAGATCTTAAAGACCTCTTTATACAGATACCTCCACCTCTCTTAAAGGGGACTTTAACGGGCACCACCCATTATGGGGCTCTCCTAAAATGGATAGACGAGGCTGACTAATTGAAAGTTTTTTGGAGGCACTTAATCTTACTATACTCAATACAGGTGCACCGACACACGTACAGCTCCCAGCAGGACACACCTCAGCAATAGATTTCTCAATTTGTTCACCAGTACTAGTCCCAACCATAGAGTGGTATGTAATAAACAATTCCATGGGCAGTGACCACTTCCCAATAGTGTGCAACTTTCTGAAAGCAAAGACTCCTTCAATTCAACCCTGCAGAAAGTGTAAATTTGTCTGAGCAGACTGGGCAAAATTTCAGTCATCAATCGACCTTGATGAGGAAAAAATTCGCCTCCAGCATTGATAATGTGACAGATTACATCATGTCACATCTTCTAAATGTGGCTAAAGACACGATACCACTATCAAATCCGCCGGGCCGAAAGCATTATAATTACTGGTGGAATGACAAATGCACCACAGCAAAGAGAGCAAAAAATAAAGCTGGGAATTTTTTTCGGCAGTGCCCGAGCACAGTCAATCTCATTAATTATAAGAAATTAAGGGCAAATGCACGCTTCATACAAAAGCAAGCAAAGAAAGAATCCTGGACCCGTTTTGCATCCAGTTTTCACAGAAATACTGATCCCAAAATAATATGGAAAAAAATTAGACAGCTGTCTGGTAAGTTTCCTACCATACCTTCTCCAATCCTCTCCTGGAATGGGAAAGATCTATCTAATCCTGTAGATATAGCCAATGCTTTGGGCAATGTTTTTGCAGAAATCTCCGCAACATCAGCCTATACTACCTCATTCCAAAGAATTAAAAACACTAAAGAAAAGCATGGTATTAATTTTGAAACTTCCCACCTTCTCCCATATAATAAACCTCTGTAATATTCTGAACTGTTACATGTCATTAGAACAGCCCGCAATGGTGCTGCTGGACCAGATGGGATTTATTATGTCATGCTACAACATCTTAATGACAAAGCTTTGCGCCGCCTCCTAGTCTTTTACAATTGCATATTTTTAGAAAATGTTTTTCCAGCTTCTTGGCATCGCTCTACAGTTTTGGCATTCCTGAAACCTGGAAAAGATCCATCCAACCCCTATAGCTATAGACCCATATCTCTCAAGCTGCCTCAGTAAAATCCTTGAGAAAATTATCCACAGAAGGCTCGTCTGGATCATTGAGTCAGAACAACTAATGAGCCATAGTCAATGTGGCTTTCGTCAAAACAGGTCATATATAGATCTTATGGTCAAGGCGGAATTTGCCGTAATGCTTTTGTCAAACATGAACATCTAGTAATGGTTTCAATACTACTTGTGACTTGCAACATTGTGGGGCAAACCATTTGTGTGCACAGCAGAGTGTACCTAATAAAGTGGCAGCGCAGTGTATGTTGCAGCATACACTGTGCAAAAAAAAAAAAAAAGAAGAAACAAATGACAGACTGAAAGCATGAGATCTTTCAAAACTTGATTCCTTTAAATTTTGACACCATAGGTTCTACTACATTTTCTTTTGAAAACTGCAAGTTTTGCACATTACACTATCTGTCTCTCTCACATATGCAAAACATATATCTTTTTTTTATTTGCTTTTCCTTCTCTCTCCAGCTGGCTACTGTATTATAACTTATTTGTTGGGAGTTGGAGACAGACATCTAGATAATCTTCTGCTAACTAAAACAGGTGGGTAAATTAATTTTGTATTAAACCTTACATCTTTTTAGTATTTTTGCTATTGTAATATATTGCAAGCTGTTTTAAATTGGTTGATTTACTAACAATTTAAAAATACTTTTGAATGTCAAGAGTAAAGCAGTTCTGCTTTACTTGTTACGTGTTCAGGGAATGTCTGGAATAAAATCTGCAGATGGCTGGAGCAGTTTTTAAAGGCTAGAATGCTTGGTTTTCTGTTAAACTAATAGACTTTTCTTCTTTATTGAATATTTCATATATTCATCTAATATTTGTAAAATAATAAGAGGAGTTTACCTCAATATAGTACGTAGAACACTTCCGTATGATACCCTCCAGAAATTAAAATGGAAAAAAACGAAAAAATCGACAACTTACTGGTACATTAGAGTAAAATATAAATAATTAAAAAACCAATTTAACACAATTCAAATCAATTTAAAACAATTAAAAATCAAATTAACGCAATTAAAAGAATCTAATGAAAATATTCCAAATGATTTTCCTTCCTGAAGCTGACAACGCTTTTCGACTGTATGTCGTGATCACAGGAATGAAAATTACCGAATCAGGTTAAACCTGAAACTTATAGTGATTATTTGTCTTCACGCATGTGCGTAAAGGTCCACGCATTGGAGATCAAATATGGCTGCCGAACATTAACAGAATTCTCGTGTGATTTAATTTCTATGGTTTCTGCAATTAATAGTCGTGTATAATTACGTTGAACATTAAGTATTTTGGCCTCGTTAAATAAAAAAGTATGTTTTTCGTTAATGGCATGAAAGGCTAATTCTGACGCTGCTGAACAAGAAGCACGAACTGAGGCTTCGTGTTGATTTACACAAATATTAAGAGAAAATCGCGTTGAACCTTGGTAAGACGAGTTGCAATCACCGCAAGAAATGTTGTATATCAGATCATTAATTTGTTGCAAACGCGGAAAGAACCGAGCAATTGTTCAGTATAATGCGTAAATTCCGTATTGGCCTGGCTACAATTTTAAATTCAGTATCTTTAGAGAATCTATTAAGCTGTTTGTGCCACACTGTTCAACATATGGGACAGAAATAAAGAATTTTTTGATATTACTATTGTTGGTTGGTGTAGTATTTTGTATCCCATCCTTAGCCTGTACCCTAATTCGATTTATTGTGGTAATGGAATAACCCCTGTTTAAGAACCTGCTAGTTAATATTTGTATTTCTGAGTCCAAAGCAGATTCCGTCGTTGAATATTTATAGGCATTTAGAAATTGATTAAAGATAATTGATCTTTTGTAGGTGAATGGGTGATAGCTATTATAATGTAGAAGCATACCGGTGTTTGTAGGTTTTCGATAGATGCTAAATTGTATTTTATTCGAGTCCCGGGTAAGCATGAAATTTAGAAAGTTTAATGACTTTGTATCCGTATCCTTCCTTTCCAATGTAAATTTGAGTCTAGAATGAATATTATTAAACAAATGTAAAATGTCTTGGATAGTACTACTATCAGTAATAACTAGAACATTGTCTAAATACCTCCCATAGTATGTGATACGGGGTCGAAAAGGTGTCAAATGTATCTGTTCAATTGTTGAGAGATAGACCTCTGACATTAAGCCGCTCAGGCTCAAACCCATTGGTAATCCAAAAATTTGTTTGTACACCTTGTCTCGAAAGGTGATGTAGTTGGTCTCAACTAACAGTTTAATAAAGTGAAAAATTTCCTTAATAGGTAGCTTGGTATGATTAATCGGTGTCGAGTTTTTATTTAACATATCCCAAATAATATCTAATGTGTATTCAACGTTTACATTCGTATATAACGAGGTAACATCTAGTGAGAATAAATTGTCATTGTCGCCGAGTCTAGTCTTTAAGATTATTAAATAATGTATCGTAGTTCTTAATCCCAAATTGTATTACCTGTCTAAAGGGTTTTATAATGTTATATACATGTGTGGCTAAGGATGAAAATGCCGAGTTCCTGTAGGAAACAAAAGGTCGAATAGGAAATCCAGTCTTGTGTAATTTTACCTGACCGAAAAGTACAGGAATATTGTACGTTCTGACCTTCAATTCCTTTAACTGGACCATAGTAATGTAGTCATTTTTTTCGATACATGGTTAACGTTTTATTATATTGATTGACCAAATTGGTAAACAGTGCTGGGTCTACTTCAAGATAAGTGGAGGTATCTGAAACAACTGAATCTAACTTATTAATATAATCCGGTTTATCTAGTATTACCACTGTATCTCCAGTTAGTCGACCTGCGTAGCATAGATAAGGTGTAAGTGGTTTAGTAGGTAGTAAAATTCCGAGCGTGATGAGTAAAACGAAGGATGCAATTGGTCAGACAGACGTGAATTATCAGACTTTGATAAAGGACAGATTGTGGGTGCTCGACGATCTGATGCCTCGATTTCCCAAATGGCTGAACTGGTTGGGTGTTCGAGTGCCGCTGTACTTAAAGTGTACCAGGACTGGCGTCAAAATGGTCAAAGAATGACCCAATGGCAAAACTGCAAAGGTCATAAGGTATGTTCGTGTCAGACTGTACCTGGGATTTCTCCCATCTCCGCGCGTGTGTTCGCTGTATCGAGGACAGTACATTGTCAAGCCAGAGACTTGAAAGTGTGTGGGCCATGTCTGTGCAGTGTGATGTGTTGTGCCCATTGTTTGTCCATCTAATTGGCAGCCAGGCCCCTAGTGGGGCCCGACGTTGCCCATACCTCGCCACGTGGAGGCTAGCCAGGTGTCCAGAATCATGACAAGTTGCTCCCGCAGGTCCTGCCACCTAGTTTCCTGGGATTTCAGTGGCTAGGACCTGAAAAAAAAAAAGAAAAAAAATATATATATGCGTTTGATGTTAATTCTTAATAAGATTGCTGTTAGCAAATCGCTGGTTGGGGCTGAACGCTAGAGATGTGATAAAAGGCCTAATAGGTAGGGCAATATTTTGTTATTAAATTTAGATGTGTGGGCTATATGTTAGATGAAAGATAAAAGTGGGAGGGAGGGAAGGCTCAAGACTGGGGGG
Organism: Mastigoproctus giganteus; assembly: GCF_048544385.1. Lineage (NCBI taxonomy): Eukaryota > Metazoa > Arthropoda > Arachnida > Uropygi > Thelyphonidae > Mastigoproctus > Mastigoproctus giganteus. The sequence continues at coordinate 31,687,702 of NC_143576.1, forward strand.
TAGAAGTAAGGGGTTGTTAGAGGAGATGACCCCTGCTAGGCAGTATGGCATGCCCATGCCACACCAGAGGGAAGTTTGGATGGTGGGGGGGGGAGATGAAGAAGAGTTATCTCCTGCCATGGATAAGGTATACAGGGAAGAGGCTGAAGACTGGAGGGGTGAAAGGCAGAAGCATGGGGATGATAGAGAAGGCGACCCCAAGTGGTCAGTGAGGCAGGCCCATGCTTCACCAGGCGAAGAGATGGGTCGGCAGGGGAAGGAGGAAACAGAGCATGTCTCCTCTCCCTCCTGCCGGGGATAGGGAATTTAAGGTGAATAGGGTAAGGTACTCCATTCAGCTCGCCATATAGCATTTGGCAGCGGAGCTGCTGGTGGTCCTAGTCCGTTCCCAGGAGTGATCAGACCGAAGCGTGATCGTTCATGGTGTGGTTCCCGTCCGTTCTGCAGTCTTTACCATCAAAAGGTCCGGGTTTGCTTGTCGGCATTTGTGGGGTCTTTCTTGTTTCATTTCCCATCCACGTGGTGTTTCCGTCAATGTTGTTCATAGAGTCATTTCTCATTGATTCGACTTTAGGTCCACTTCAGGGTTTAGTGCCTTGATTATCGGAGGCCATTGGGTTCCAGGTGTCTTCCGCGGGACGATTTCCTTCGAGGTTTGTTCATTTCCTTATTGTGTAACTGCAAAGGTCATAAGGTATGTTCGTGTCAGACGGCACCTGGGATTTCTCCCATCTCCACAACTGCAAAGGTCAGTGAAAGGTTGATGTTAAAGGTGAGCACTGGGTCCGATGGCTCGTACAAGCAAAACAGGCGCAGCACTGTTGAAGAGTTGACTAGCCAATACAACATGGGCCAACCCGGAACAATATCTGGCATGACCATGCATCGCACACTCGCACATATGGGCTATACCAGCAGACAACCCCTACAGCATCCTCTTCTAACCAAGGTTCGTTGGCATAAAAGGACTCACCTGGTGCAAAGAGCATGCAAGTTGGACATTAGAAGATTGGAAGAAGGTGTGCTGGTCAGACAAGTCACATTATTCACTCCATGCTGTGGATGGTCATGTACGGATTTGGCATCAACAACATGAGGCTCTTGATCCATCATGCATGGTATCAAAAGTGCAGGTCTGTGGAGACGGTTGTATGGTGTGGGGCATGTTTCACTGGCAGGAACTTGGACCCCTGGTGCATGTGGAACAATGTGTCAGTGGTCTCTGCTATCATCAACTGCTTGCTGCCTGTGAACACCCCACGATGTTACACTTTTTTCCGAATGCCGATGGTGTCTTCCAAGATGACAATGCGCCAAGCCATCAGGCACTTGTTGGGCAGGTACGGTTTGAGGAACACAGTTCTGACTTAGCATATCGATTGGCCTCCGAACTCCCCCAATATCAATCCCATAGAGCACTTGTGGAACACTATGGAAAGGCATATCAGGCATCTGGATACACCAATCACCTCCATACCTGCATTGCTGACCACATCACGCACAGCTTGGTTGGCCCTACCTCGCGAACACTTCCGACATCTTGTTGAATCAATGCCACGTCAGATAGCTGCTATACTGAAGGCAAAAGGAGGACCTATGAAGTATTAGTTAGGTGGTCATAATTCAGTGATCACTCAGTGTACAAGATAATCACCTCCTTGTCCCTGTTGGTTAAGTTCCTATATCATTAACAGAACCCCATGCACTCTTCTAGCAGCCTGTGTACACCGATCAGGCCGACCGGGCTAGCCAGGTGGGTAAAGTGTCTGCCTGGCAACCCAAAGGTCGCGGGTTCGAATCCCGCTTCCGGCTTGGATCAGAGTAAAATGCAAAAAGTTTGGGAGGTGCATTGTGGCCACAGAAGCTGATGCACTAACAAAAAAAAAAAAAAAAAAAAACCACCGATCAGAGAACTTTGTCAGACTATACAATTATCCCTAGGTCTCATTTCTTGTCCTCCACTTGTGTCATAAGTGGTATGTTATTCTGGGATTACTGCTGCTTATATGCATTACCTTGCATTTAACAATGGTTAAACCTCAATTGCTACTTCTCAGCCTATTTGGCTAATTTATCTGTCATGCTGTAGTAGTAGTATGCTTTTATTTCTGTCATTAGCCACCCTGCCAACCTTTGTATTAACTGCAAATTCAGATAAGTTTGATATGCTTTCATCAGTATCAATTATAAATACTGTAAACAGTAAGGGGACTCAGCACTGAATCCTGAGGGGACACCCCACTAATGACATTAGTCAAATTCAAGCTCCGCCAGTTTATTATCACCTTCTGTATTCTGCCTCTCAAACATTCCTTTGCCCATAGCAGTGATTTGCCCCTAACACCAAATTGCTCCAATTTGTACAGCGGTGTTTCATGTGAAACAGTGTTAAGTTTACTCTAAATATATAATATCAACATTATTCTTTGCATCTACTTCCTTTGTTACTGCATCGCAGTACTTAATCACATTAGTTAGACAGGATTCCCCCCCTCCTGGTTTTAACAAACCCATGCTGTGATAATTCCATCCCTCTTAGGTGATCCTGTGGTACCTGTTTAACCACGGACTCCATTATTTCCCTGAAACAGAAGTCAAGCTTATAGGTCTTTAACTGCTCATGTTGCCCTTTTATCCCCCCCATGACTTAAAAATATGCAATACATCTCCAATCTATAGGGACCTCTCCTGAATCCAAGGATCTGTCATAATTATGGACGAGGGTTTCCTTACTTCTTTTGTGTTTCTTGTAATATAACTATTTAGATTTTATCAGTCGCAGGTGCCTTATTTATTTTTAGCTGAAGCAATTTCTCTTCCACTTATGACTTATAACAAAATTATTTATCTTTCAGTTATAACTTGGTATACCTTTGGCATTTCCAACCCTAAAAATTTCTTTACATGCATGGATGTGGATGCAAAATGTTTATTTAGTTTATCAGCAATCTGAACAGGATCATCATTAGGTATGCCATCTAATGGGCCAATTTTGTTCATCCCTTCTATTGTTAATATAAGCAATGAATTCTTTGCTACTTTTCTTTGCACTTTTAGCCAAGGACTTTTCACAATCTTCCTTAGCTTGCCTAACCTCCTTAATGAAGATCTGATCACAGACTAGTTTTTACTTATTGTAGGATTCCATATCCCCCGCCATTTTATAATCATCCCACACAATTTTTCTTCTTGGCCACTAGTCTCATAAGCCCGAACTATATCTCCGAATGCATTTCCTGAATGCCTCTCATTTGCATTTGGTAATGTCATCATGTGGTTCTCCCACTGAAATTAATTAAAAACTGTGACCACTGTAGTCTCCTTTCTGAAAGCAAAATTCCCTTCCCTTTACTTTTGACAATAGTTATTTTTAATTATATCCCACATCAATATATTATGATCACTGCCACCTAGTGGTTCCTTTATCTGGATATTCTTAATGCAGGAGTCACTGCTGATAATCAGATCAAGATTACTGCTTTCTTTTGTTGCCTCTCTGACATGCTGCTGTAGGAAACAGCCATCCAATAAGTCCAGAAAATTTCACTATTTCACCAATCCACAAATTCCAGTCAATGTCTGTAAAGTTAAAGTCCCCTCATTATAAGACATCTCAATATACTGGCCCACTTGACCTGTCTGTGTAGTTGTTCATTACACTCAACACAGTCATTTGGTTTATAGCACCCCTATTGTCATTTGGTCACTCCAAACTGAACCAGCATTGTACTGGTCACTCACATGAGCATTGCTTTAGATTCTATGTGCATTAACCCCCCCACCCATCCATATTCAAATTTTGCATTGAATGTGTCTGACTGGCAATGTGTTTCTGATATCCTTACTATGTTCATCAAATTTATTTACTATACTCCTAGTATTAGTGTACAAGCAAGTACAGGCAACCCTCCATATAACATGGTACTTCCACAACACGGTTTCGCTCTAACACGATTGATAAATTGTGGCAATCCTCGCACAACACGGTACTCTTATATAACACCGTTTCACTCTAAAACGGTTAGAGAATTGTGGCACCTCACATAACATGATATTTTTGAACTTTTGTGTGGAGAAAACCCTGTTATGTTGGATGTAATTTTTGAAAATTACTATTCTTTTTTGTGAATACCTGCTGTTGACTTGCTAGTGGCTAAGCAAAAAAATAAAGTGGCCAATATTTTATTTTGTTGAGAAATCCCCGTGTTAGGTTCTGTGCTATTGAACTTGTGCTTGTTTGAGACCATAAAAAATTGCATTGTGACTTCAAGGAGTGCAGTTCATGACTTTTAAGGTTTTTGTAAGATTTTGGTTTTTATTTGATCATTTATAAATTTCTCTGGGTATGTATATACTAAACTTTGGTTTTAAGAACTGTATTGGAACAATTTTTTTGTTGTGAATTAAATTCCAGCCTTAAATTATGCCTAAGGAAAGTAAAAAAGCAATGCTCAAAGACATTTTTCAATTGTGGACTGAATCGGAATCATAGCATTATCACTCAAAGAAGTAAAACCATTAACATTAAATGAGTGTTGGAAAAGTGTATGGCCAGAGTCAGTTCGTTCAGGAAATATGGTCGAACTGGCAGAAAACTGAATCGGTGCGATAGTAGAACTTGCTAAGTCAGTAGGAGGGGAAGGTTTTGATGACATGACTACTGAAGATGTTCAAGAATTACTGGTAGAAAAAGAAGCTGAAGTGGATTTGGTGGAAATGGCATCCGAGATAAACCAAATAAATTCAGAAGACGATAACTCAGATTGAAAATTCTGAAGGTCCAAATTTTACACTAAAAAGCATACGGGAAGGCATATAAACTTAGCCAAGTGATTAGAATCTTATTTTTTGAATGCAGATCCTTTGACTGAAAGGAGCACTAAGTCCAAAGGGGAGCTTCAAACCTGGTTAGTTCCATACCAAATAATTTACAAAGATCGATAATACACTCAGATTACTGATTTTTTAAAGAGAGCAGAAGATACACAAAATCTAAGTGCTGCAGAAGAAAGTTCAAAAGGTGAAGATATTCTGCAACAGAGAAAACATTTGATTGTGTTTAGCAGCGATGGAGAGGAAGAAAATTAAATGGACGTAGATTATCTGACATAAGTATCACAGTTTGTAAGACATTTGTTCAGTTATTACTATTTTTAATAACAGTTAAGTTTCTGATAGCTATAAAAAAAATGGCATAGTTTTATTAGCATTTTGGAACGTAACCCCCCCCTCGTTTATACTGGTTCTTAATCCTGTATAACATGGTTTCGGACTACATGAGATTTTATAGGAATCTAACTACTGTGTTATACTAGGGTTACCTGTATATATGTGCCTGTTTTTGCTCTTATTAACTTTAACACAGCCCATGTATTTGTTTGTTGCATGATAACCTCCCCCCCCCCCACAGCAGGCATTGTAATATGACACCTTGCTTATCAGGCTGCAGTATTTTCCAATATAAGCAGTACAAGAATCACCTTCACCTCTCGCTGCAGCTGCTGCTGTCAATCTATTAGTCTGTGTACTCCCTCCATCTCCTCCAAGACGACAGTGTTCTGACCCACCTAATACTGCTCGATAGTATCAGCAAATATTCTTACACCCATTGTATTTAAATGTATCCCATTCCTGTAAAAACACTCTCTCCTTTTAACAAGATAAAACTTTTCTTTAAGATGCAATGCTTCTCCAGATTTACCATATGCTATATAGTTTTATAGCATTAGAGGGCAGTTCCTACCAGTGGTTCATTTCATAAAAGTTTTTTTATATCTGCTCTTACAACCACCTTTTGTTGTTCAGGTATATATATCCTCTAGATTTCGGCCTGCACAGCATGAAAATTGGCCCTTGTACAGACATAATACACCATGGCACAATATGGTCTTAAGATACTGATGCACTTAAAATCCAACAACAATATTAAAAAGGGGGTAAAAAGCATTTGGAAGTCACTTTCAGTGCACTTCAGGACTAAGCTCCTAGAAAGCACTGTAACTGGAGTTTATATATCATGACTTGCAATGAAATTCTATATTACGTAGAAAACAATATGGTGGTCACATCTATAGGTTCCCTCATCCTAATAAACCTCCAAATAGCAACAGTTTCCTGGCAGCCCGACTATCCCAAAAACTTTTTTGTCATCTATTGTATGTCCGTTGAATCACAAATAAATTTATCTAGGATTAATGCTATCCAAATGCAGAACCTTAGCTTTATCAGCATCATTAACTGCCATTTTTCAAACTGTTTGAATGACTTATGTGGGTCTTTGGCAGCATAACCCATTTACTTTGGAGTTCCATAAGATATTGTTAAACACTATCTCAACCTTTGTATTGTTAGAAAAATTTGATATTTTGCTAATGATACAAGGTTATCAATTTGATATCAAAGAAAAATTTAGAAAATCTATATATGAATTTTAATAAATCTTTTGATATATACCTAAGTGCCTTTTGTAATAATGCACTCATGATGGAAATATATGCCAGGGGAGAAAAGGATAGCTAAATTGCAGAAGCAAAAATAGTGGTCATATCTGTTACGCTAAGTGAACTAGGGTCATAGGTTTGGAGTTCCATAAGATTCAGTACTGATTTGCTTACTATCATTTAAATAGATTTCCAGATTTATTCTTTGCATCCTGTTGTTTTATGACAACCTCATAGACAAGTCTGGTGCTAAGTTGTTCAGCACCTGTCTGCAAAATAGCTGTGATTGTCCCATTACAAAAAAAAAAGTCGAAAAATATATGTTGCACGTTTTATTGTAACATGAACAGAATATTAGAATAAATAAATAAATATGCTAAATATTTATTTATGCAAAATGCTAAATATGAAATTTTATTTAAACTTTATTCACAAAATTTTTATTTTTCTTGATTTCATATTTACAAAATTAGAAATAATTTCCTTTACATCTAATTCAGCACATACATCATTTTCAATTGCTATTAATGCAAGGTTACAACCTCTCTTGTGACTCGTTCATAAATATGCCTTAATTAAATTTAATTTAGAAAATGAACATTCACTCCTTGCTGCACTAACAGGAATGGTCAATAATATTCTTAAAACAATTGTTAAGTTAGGAAAGGATAAATTATTAGATACAATAAACTGAAGAACATCAAAAGGATTTTTAATTTATCTTTACTGAAAATGTCTTTATAAGCAAATATCTTGTCATAGGGTTCTATACCATTTATATCTTTGTTGTCACCATGTTTTAAAAGATTCTCCAAATCATTACAGTTTTTTCTTAGATTTTCATTATCAGTTTCTGAAAAATTATGTAAGAAACTGAAATGCTCACTATGGATTTCCAGTTGTTCAAAACGTTCATTCAACGATGCCCAAGCAGTATCCAAAATCGTATAAAAAAACAATGACTCTGAATCTATCTTCTGGCATTTGCGGTGATTCGTCATGATGATCATACTGAAATTGACATGTTTTTTCCCTTCGGTGAACTTCGACTATAGATTTAAATTCTGGTTCTCCATCCACATCTTCACTAAGTTTTTTTGATGTTTCAAGAAGATTCTTGTAATTTGAATCTGATCGATATTTTAATATGAATGTTTTTAAATTGCTGATGGATTCTAAGACAAGTGCAATGTACATATTTTTATCTTGAAGTTGTTTACGAACAGAATTTATTCTGTTAAGCATATCGTGCCAAATTATCCAGGTGGGAAGGAGCAGCAGTGCATAGCACACGCTTCTTGATTAGACCGGGGTTCGAGCCCGTCACCACCAAATACGGAGGATGCGGAAAGGTCAGAGAATGACCACCTCATATCCCGGAGCAATATGGTCTTAGTTGCTAATGCTCCTAAAAACCAAATAACAACAACATGCCAAATTATCAAGGAGCAAATAAATTTATAATCTTTTATTTTAACACAAACTTTGTGCTTCGTGTTGTATTTCTTTATTCAAGTTGTCATGTTCCATAATTTCATAGTGCGTGTCATAAATTTCTTCTAGTTGATATTGTGGAGGCTGGATTACTTCAATTCTACTTTCCCATTGGGCGTCTGAAAGCTGCTTTAATGTTAAATGTGAGATGTTCTTTAAATGAATTCTCCATCGCTTCAGAGATGAAAAGAAATATAATTCTTGCACAATTGTAAAAAACTAATTGTGTCTGCATTAACTTTTGCTGCTTCATTTATCGTTAAATTTAGAGTATGAGCAGCACGAGGGATGTAAAAGGAGTTGTGTTTAAGAGCATACTTTGAAGTCCATTTCTTTCCTTTTCATATTCGCTCTGTTGACGTACCTTTGACCACTTATATCCTCAATTGGAATGTTCCATTTTTCCAATAGTTTAATTATGGTTTCGTATAAACCATAGCCTGTAGAGTTATCAACTTCCCCAAAACCTAAAAAGTTTTCCCTGATTTCAACTTTTCCATCGGTGTAGCAAACAAAATGTATGAAAATGCTCATCTGTTCTTTTTTACTTGTATCAGGTGTGCAGTCCAAGATAATTGAATAGTATTTAGCCTTTCAAATTGATAATAAAATTTTATCCCTTATTCCATCGCTTAAAATTTGCAATATTTAATTTTGACTGTCTTTGCTTAAATAGTGAATGCAACCTTTTTGCTGTAGAGCTCTTTCTACATGGGTTTCCATAATCGGGTCAAACTTAGCAAACAGTTCGACTAATTTTAAAAAGTTTCCGTTATCCTTTTGATATAATGTATCTGATGATTCTCGAAATGTAGGCGCCTCCGTAGCCAGGTGGGAAAGAGCAGCAGTGCGTAGCACACGCTTCTTGATTAGACCGGGGTTCAAGCCCGTCACCACCAAATACGGAGGATGCGGAAAGGTCAGGGAATGACCATCGCATATTCCCGGAGCAATATGGCCTTAGTTGCTAATGTTCCTAAAAACCAAATAGCGACATATGATCCTCGAAATGCTAAATGTTGGCCAATAAATTTTACTATTTCAATCAATCTTTCTAAAACATTTGACCAATGTTTTTTTTTCCATTTCGTACATGTTTTGTGTTTGAAAGTCAACAGTTGTTTTATTTTTCAGATTCTTCTCAAGTTCCTTCCATTTTAAAAAAAAAAAATTCATGCGAGTCGTACTGGCCTCGTGTCTGTGTAAAGTTTTGGATATGTTTCCTCAGTCATCATATCCTTTTATGAGGCTACTACTCTCAGCAGGTGTTAAAAGCTTACAACAAAAACACAAAACAGAATTTTGCAGTTAACAAATAAATAAGCCATGTCCATGTTGCTAAATTTACATCCATTTGTATCTCTCGGATATATTAAATTTTCCTTTTGAATAGGTCCCATTTCGGATAAAACTATTCGTAATTTTTCATCAATATTTGGCCATTTTTCTGGGTCTTCTAAATTTGCATTAAATAATGATTTTTCATTTTCAATAATGTCTTGCTCCAAATTATCTCAAAACGATTCTTCACTTAAGATGTTTTCCATGTCATGATTTAAAGAATTTAATTACCTCGAGATCTGGATCACCAATTAATTCTTCATGGTTTTGATTAGTTGTAATATTCTCATTTAATCTGGCTGATGAACTTGGATTGGATGTCTCTTCATCAACAATTGGTTCTGATGATGTGTCAAGTTGGATACAGTCTAAGTCAGCAGTATTCTTCACTTTTATTTGCGGCCTTACACTTACGATTCTGGGCACCCTATAACTTCTTCGATTCCATTTTTTAATTAAATTTTTAGACTGAAAATCTCCAAATTTTAGACTCCAAAATACCAATTGTTTTTAAAAAATATTCCAAAATACTCACTGTTTTTAGTGGTGGGTATTTTATCTGTTTGTATGTATCTGAACATAACAGATACATACAAATGGATTATAACATTTTTATTCATGGCCAGGGACAAAGTCTGTATCCTCATGTTGTTGTAAAAAGCATAAATGAACTTTAAAGCCATAAATTTAACCAAACTGCATGCTTTGGAGCGAAATGAAGTAGAAACGCTGTACTCTGCCTGGTAATTGTTTATTCGCTCTCTAAACACCAAGGGATAAACGCTAATTACGAGAGGGGTCTGTCTCATTGTACTTATCACTTTCAGAATGCCATAGACATAATGTAGACTGTATCCAGCATCATAGCTCTGTTTTATAGTATCTTTTCATCTTATGAAACAGGAGTTCAGGAAACCCCGTGAATGCACTTACATTTTGATAGGTGACAATACTAACTGACTACAAAACTAAAACAAATCTCTGGGCGAGAAATTAAAGAATATTACTAGTTTGTGTGCACATTTTAATAAAAGTGTTTAAAAATAATAAAAATTCAAAGTACACCCTCGATTTTCCAGGATAGATGGTAAAAATAAAATCCTGGATAATCGAATTCCCAGTTAATCCAAAAGATTGAAAAATGTACCCAAAAATTTTTATCTATCGTCATATTTTTATATGACAGATAAAAGACGAAGAAAAAAAAAAAAAATTACGACCCACTACACGTGTCCAGTAGGATGCTTTCCTTAATTTTTAAGATGTTGATTTTAAATCCAATAGCTTCACTTTTTTTTTTTTACAATGTGCATATGGTTTGGTCAAGAACATTATAATGGTTTAGTAAAGATTTAACAGATGCACTGTTTTCAAACTTTTGAATATTTTCAAGTTTTTGTTCAATTGAAAACAACTCTTTTGCATTTACCCATCACTTTTGCGATTTCTAAACAAAAAAATATTTACTATAAAAAAATTTCAACACGCCAGACAAATACTGAAATGAAATTTGTCTTTTTCGATGCATGCTAAGCCCTAAAACAGACTAAACATTTGTTCTCTTTCCGTTGTTTATTTGAGCGGCGGTTGTGAAGACAGCAGGGATTGTTAGATAATAGGTGCGTTCATCTCCCATCTCGACTTTTAACGCCACTTCTTGTTGCTCATTTACGACTTGCAAAACATCTGTTTATACCTATTCTATTTATTTCAATTTTGATTTCCAGCGAATATATATATATTTATTATTATTATTTTTTTTTTTCTACTTTGGAGTCGTGAAGTGTCCTGGTTAATTTTCAGTCCTGATAAATATCGGGAGTCTATTGTTTAAGTACTGTCTCTATTTACTTGTTTGGCCCTAGTTTAGATCATGGCATTAAAAAAAGAAATTGCTTTAAAAATTTGAGTTTATAGGGGTCCCACAAGGCCCCCCTCTATCGCGAGCCCCGAAGCTAGCACCTCATGCGCCTATTTATAAGTATGGCCCTGCTGTTACCAATTGTTGCTAAGACCATAAATTGATTCATAGAAATCCAATGTTCCTAAGTGCACATAATTGAACTATAGTATAATTAGTGGACACAATTTAGTATGTTTTATTATTTATTAAATATGATACATTTATAGCCGAACTTTTTGGAAGCCCCCCGCTTGGTGCCCACCTGCAACGCACACCTTGCACACCCTCTTCCGCTGGCCCTGCTCACAGAAAAGTCTCAGATTATTCAGACTCCAATTTAACTTGATAAATTCTACCAGCAATCAGTGTTTTGTTTTTCATTTAAAGATGAGCTCCCATGTGGCTTGATAGTGGGGGACATCTGAATGAGACAAAAAGCCCATCTGATCTGCAGGTGAATCATGAGTTTCTTGGTTTTATCACTGTGTGCCTGCCAGTATGCATATGAGTTTTGCCTATTCTGATTTGGTGCATCAGTAGTTTGTTTGGACTGGCTGTATTATTTTATTTATTTATTTTTTTTTTGGAAAGCACAAAAGATATTAGAACTTATGGCACTTAGCATGAGGATGAGGGCTGAACAGACAGATACATATTAACATTTGACTTGAATTTCTGTAGATTGTAATTTTTAGGAAATACATGTGGAGGATAATTGTTCTAGAAAACAGAAGTAGAAAGGATAAATGAGAAAGGGTTGGTTTTGAGAGTTTGCAGTTGGATAGTGAATGGGTGCTAAATGGTCGTGGCACAGGTTCTTCAAACTGGTTTGGAAGAGTGTGAGAATTACAGAACTGTTACTTACTGGGGAAATATCTATAGAAAAGGCATACAGCAGGAATTGATTCACCACCCCAGTTTTGGGAACAGTACTCCATGGTATGGGCAGATTTGAGATTTATGCAGAGTTGAGTAGTTGTTTAGAAGAAATGTAATGCTGAAAACAAAATAAAGAGAACTTTTTATTTTTTTTAAGCAGAGGAAGCAATATTTGTGACATGCTTATGCCAAGAGAGATTAGAAGTCAGGGTAATCTCCAGTAGGGATGTGTGATCACATCTAGAAATCTGTTCTGTTGAAGATGAACATGGGAGCAACACACTCCTTTTTTGCAGAAATTAGACAGGTCTGTGTTTTAGAAAGATTGGAGTAAGTTTTCTTTATCCCTTTGGAGAATTGTCTGGGGATTCATTTAAGAAGTTGAATCTGTTTGTGCATGGCAGGGTTTTTCAAACTGGAAGATGAATGTAATATGCTGTCATCAGAAAATGCTATGGAAAGGATTTTCAGCCAGCAGACGTTTATTAATATACAACAGAAAAAGAGTGGGAGAAAGAACTGAATCTTGGGGACCACCACCATCATTAGTAGAGAAGTTAGAGAGCCATCTACATTCACTGACAGAGAGCTGTTGTCCACAGAGAACTGGATATCCAATGGCAAAAAATATTCGGCAGTTCATAAGATGGAATTTTTTTTTAGAAGACCTTTATGTGAAATATAATCAAAAGCTTTAGAAAAATCAAAAGCAACTGTTTGTGAGTTTTACCAAACTTTTCTGTTTAATTTTTCCAAAGCGGAGTAACAAAAAGCAATATATCACCAGTGGACTGACACTAATACAATCTATATTTGCAATTATTGATCAGATAAATGGTTTTGATATAGTTTGAGTTGGCAGTTGATGCATTTTTGCATTCCTTTAGAAAGAATAGAGAAGTGCAATAACAAAATAATTGGATGGGAGGGATTTGTTATCCCTCTTTAGGAACTGGCTGGTTATGAGCGAATTTCCAACCAGAAGGATGAATAATAATGCAGCAAGTGTAATAAGGTGATGCAGAACAAGAGCAAGCACAGGTTTTGACAAGAAGTGGAGAAATGTCATCGTGGAGCTTTCTCTGCATTGAGATTGTTCTTTTAACATCTCCTTCGATTGGAAGATCATGAGAGGCATTGGGTGAAGTGTATTAGATATGGTAGAAGGTGATTTATCAAGGTCATTGATATATGAGGTAGAAGAAAAGTAGGATTGCCATTAAGTCAACTTTGGCTGAGAATGAAACAGAATGCTGGATTACCATTTGGACAAGAAACAATTTGCTACTCTATTCCTGTTTAGAATAAAGTTTGAATTAATAACTGTTTTACAATTGTTGCAAGTTTTACTGTAGGCAGAAAATGAAGCTGGAGATTTAAATGCAAGCTAGTTGGAATAAACCACATTCTTATCGTGAATAGCCTTAGGTCATTTATTGGAAAACCAAGGTGTTTATATCATATATGAGATATTAGGATGGAGTAAAGGATTTCATCTCTACAAAAATAATTTTATTGACAATATATTGCCAAATCTTGACATCAAATGATTTAAAACTAATCAAGCCAAGAAAAAAATAACGAAAAATTGCACAGATCATCTGGTTTTGCATTTCTGTAATTAAATGCCAAATGATATGAGATACAGAGAGAGAGAGAGAGAGAGAGAGAGAGAGAGAGAGAGAGAGAGAGAGAGAGAGAGAGAGAGAGAGAGAGAGGTCATTATCCAGTTGTGGTCTGAAGTGCCGAGAGGACTACTAACATATACCATATACTTTGAAGGGTTGTTGGGGAGAAAAAAATCAAGAGTGTTGGATGACAAGAGTGAGGTAATGACCACACACAGGTCATTAATGATTGAAAAAAATGTAATAATTTTGACCTGCTGCATACATGTTACTAGAAAATTGAAGTCAGCTTGAGTTGGGAACCTTAAAATGACAAAGGAAAATTACTCCACTATTAGGAAAGTTGAGTTTCAAAAGAGAGGAAGTCAAAAAGTTCAGTGATTAGTAGAGTTGGGAAAATGATAGAGGCAACAGGTGAATTTAACACAATGGGCCAGAGAGATTTTAAGCTGGATTAGATCAAAAATAGGAGATTTCAAATTAGGAGGTCTATGACAAAGAATATCATGGCATACATAAGAACAAATACCACCTACAAAGGGAAAGAAAGCATAGAGTAAATAGTTAAGACAACTAAGGTAAGTAATGGTTGAGGCAACTGATAACTGAGACTTGGTCAGAAAAAATAAGTGGAAATGGACATCGAGATTACGACCAAGTAAGTATATTTGAAATGGAAGTCTTTGGGGGTGAGGATTTAGATCTTTTTGTAGATAAGGTTTTTTTTTTATTAGTTTGAACTATTTATGATGCATTTAGTAGATAAATTAAGTTTGGGAAGGGGGGATGTATGAATTAATGAAATTTTTGAATATGGCATACACACAAGAAGGATAAGAGAAGTGGTAATGAAGAACCTAGACTAGTGCTGTTGCAGTCATGTTTGATGAGGTTTGAAAATAAATGGAGGTGGTATGTTATAGTTAAGACTTCCTCCAACAGATAGTGGTAGAGAGATTGTCTGGTAGGCCAACAGGTTACTGGTAACAACCAAATTCATTTGTTGCTCCATTTTGCAATGGAGCAACAAACAAATATCAAATTTTGCTTTAAACTGGGAAAATATGCAACAGAAACATATGAAATGTTAAAAGATGTTTATGGTGATGAAACATTAAGTCGTATAAGTATGTTTGATAGTGTGACAATTTTTGTCTCATGTCCTTTGTTGAACCAGGTTCAACAATGGACATGAGGATGTTCCTGATGACCCAAGAAGTGGGCATCCATCAACTTCTCAAAACGAGGACATTGTTGCAAACGTTTGGGAAATTGTGGCAAGGGATCATCATTTGACCCTCAGAATGATGGCTGATGAGTTGGATAAGGAGATGATTTATCAAATTCTGCATGAAGATTTAGGAAAACAAAAGATGTGTGCAAAATTTGAGCCACATAGATTCACAGATGAGCAGAAGCAACAGTGTCATTATGTGAAGACTTCTCAAGGCAATCCTAATTGTCTCGACTGTATTGTTCACTGGAGCATTGGATGTTTCAATGATGAAAAGGGAAAGCATTGGAGCATAGAGTGGGAAAAAAAAGTCATCATCAAGGCCTAGAAAGTATTGTCTGTTGCTGATCATGATGATCTGATTTGAGGTGTATAAAGCCTTGAATGGTTTTAGCATGTTCAATGCTGATGGGATTCTTCCTCTTGCTCAAAATAATCGCCTGAGAGGGCATAAATTCAAATTGAGGAAAAACAGTTGTAGGATAGATGTGTGGAAGTTTTCCTTAAGCCAGCAGGTGGTTGATTGCTGGAACAAACTTCCATCTGCTGTTGTAGAAGTTGATAGCTTAAACAGATTCAAGGCAGAACTAGACAAACATTCGGAGCAGGTGGATGAGTGATATGAGAAGGGGGGGCCGTGTTTGTTTTTTTGGCTAATGCTATATAAGCTTGCTTTCTTGCATCATGTGCCCTTGCTAATGCTAATGTTTTTTGACAAACAGGGTGTGACTCATCAGAAGGAATGTTTACCTAAAGGGGAGAGAGTCAATGCTGTGTTCTGTGTACAAACACTTCAAAACTGTTGAAGTGCATTTCCTAGGAGAAGCTGCAATTTTGAGAGGAAAGCATCTGGTTCTTGTTGCACAACAATGTCCCAAACCATTCTGCTCTTGTTGTGAAGATATTTCTGACAAAACATTGTACAAAATAACCATCCACTGTACTGTCTCGATCTAGCATCAGCGGACTTCCTCTTCTTTCCCAAGGTGAAAACTACCCTCAAAGGAAAGAATTTTAGGATATTGAGGATGTAAAGAAAATCATAACTGCCAAACTGACATCACCACTTTGGATACCTTCATTGACTCTTCAGAGACTTTTAGAATGGTGTAATAAATGCATTCAGTCAGGTGGTGATAACGTAGGTTTCAACTCTGCATTCTATAGGGTGTTTATGAGAATTTGAAGAGTAGGGTAGATGCACTTGA
This sequence comes from Mastigoproctus giganteus, assembly GCF_048544385.1. Lineage (NCBI taxonomy): Eukaryota > Metazoa > Arthropoda > Arachnida > Uropygi > Thelyphonidae > Mastigoproctus > Mastigoproctus giganteus. Next base: position 31,703,829 of record NC_143576.1, read on the forward strand.
AGGAATTAAAATGGGGGGCTCATCAAGCTCTCAGTTGCCCAACTCAATGCCAAAGCCCACTTTTGTGCATCAGACAACACAGTGGCAATCAATTTTCAAGGCAGAATGCACTCGTTCCACAGCAGTTAGTTATTGTTGGTGACTCAATTTCAGTGAAATGGAAAATATGTTGTTCAAGAGGGATAAGTGGAATAGGACCAGGATATGTCTGCCAGGGGTAAAAGTAGATGACGTAGAGCAAATATCTTTTAAGGGCACAAAAGATGATGTTGTACGTGTTGGCACTGATGATATTAAGAGTAAGAGATCTGAGAACTTAATAAGAAACGGGGCAACAGTGCCAAAAAGTCACGAGTTAGGATTGAATTTGAAAGTGTCTGCAATTCTGCCCAGACATGATAGGAGGGTGTATATGTTGAGAGCCTTGTCAATCAGTTCACCCCTGGAGAGACTATGCAAGCCTACAGGGTAGAATTTTTCTCAGCATTCTGTGCTTGTTAAGAGGAGAGACTGCTTTTAGAGAGATGGGATACACTTGAATAGAAGGGGGTGCAAGACTATTTATTGAGGCAGTGATAGGTGGTACAGAAAACTGCTAGTTTGGGGGATACACAGACTAATAGTTTAACTAGAGCTGCAGACAGAGGTGAAAGTGATTCTGGTATTGCTAGTATTGGTACATGCAGCAGCCTGGAAAGCAAGGAGTCTGGGATTTCAGGTCCTGCTGTGGGTCATCATGTAACAAATGAATATATGGGCTGTGTTAGAATAACCAAGAGTAAAAACTCATGCATGTATACTTGCATTTACTGTAATTATTAGGGGCATTGTAAATAAATTTGACGAATTTGAAGTACTGATTAATTTGCAAAATGCAGACATTGCAGTAAGAGCAGAGATGTGGTGTCACTCAGACATAAGTGATGGTGAATTGGAATATGGGGAGTACAATGTATACAGAAAGGACAGACAAGACAGAAGAGGTGGAGCAGTTATGCTCTTAGTTAAGAAGAATATTAAATCTAAGGGAGTACATCCAGTTGACTTGGGTGACGAGTGCAATGTCGAGTCAGTTTAGTGTGATATAATCGCTGGGAAAACAAAATTGAGAGTAGGAGCATGATATAGGCCTAATGACTGTAATGAGTATACCAAACAACCACACAGAGAAATAGATTGAGCCAACAAATCAGAATGTCTCATAATGGGGATTTTAACTTTCCAGATGTTGACTGGAATTTGTGGATTGGTCATTCACACACGAGCAAGACTTGTGGATTTCTTAGATGACTGTTTTCTACAACAGCATGTTAGAGAGGAAGCAATATTCTTAATCTGGTAATCAGCAGTGATTCTTCATGCATTAAGAATCTGCAGGTAAAAGACCCACTGGGTGGCAACAATCACAGTCTACTAATGTGGAATTTAATTAAAGACAACTACTGTCAACAGTAAAGAGAAATGCTTTTGCCTTCATAAGGGTGACTAGAAAGGTATCAGACAGTTTTTAAATTGTGTGCAGTGAGACCAGCAGATGATGTTACCAACAGCAAATTCTAAATGGGAAGTAATCAAAGAAGCAACTAGGCTTTTCATACCAACAAAGAAATACTGTTCGAGGCCTAAATGACCTAAATGGGTGTTAGATGACCTATTGAGACACATGGCAGATAAGAAAAGTGCATGAGATGCATATAAATTATCAGGTGATACAGAAACCTATGGTAGATATAAATTGGTCTGTAATCAAGTCACAAAGGAGGTTTACAGACCTGTTAGCTTAACAGAAGTTAATCTAACAGGTTTGTTAGTTATTACAAAATCATATAGTTCCCTGTTAGAGTTTGATAAACTTCAGGCCTCCATTTCCCTACAGAATTCCTCATATGTGAAGGTAGATGTAAAATACTCATTCAGTTTGTCAGCTATATGAGTAGGATTATCAATAATTGAACCATTGATATCAAGTGGACCAATCTGATTCATCCCCTTCCTTCTAGAGTTTACATAAAAGAACTCTTTGCTGGTTTTTTTTTTTTTTTTTTTTTGCATCCTTTGCCAAAGATTTCTCGTAATCTGCCTTTGCTTGCATGCCCAACCTGTTTTGTGACTTGATTACAGACTAGCATTACAGACTTCTATCTACCATAGGCATAGAAGTCTTCTGATAATTTATATGCATCCCATGCACTTTTCTTTTCTGCCACGAATCTCATTAGTTTATCTGACATCCATTTAGGCATAATCCTTGAATTGTGTTATGTTGTATGAAATAATGAAATTTTTGGATATGGTGTACACACAGCAAGAATATACCTAACTCCTTGACATAACTTGTCCTTGACAGTGCCCCTGCATACTTGCAGGGGCACTGTCAAGGCCTTCCTAACCTCCTTTGTGACTTGATTACAGACTAGCTTATATCTACCATGGGCTTCTGGGTTGTATGATAAGTTATATGCATCTCATGCATTTTTTTTCTCTGCCGTGAATCTCATTAGTTCATCTGACATCCATTCAAGCCTGAACAGTATTTCTTAGTTGGTATGAAAGCCTAGTAGTTTGCAAGATTAAAATATTGCAAGGCATTGTAGAACTACAGTGCGGTCATGAGTGTTGCCAGTTAAGGAATTTTGTAAAGAAATGACCCAAACATAAAACGTTTATCATTTAGCATGACATTGTAGTTCCTAGAATACATATTACTTTTATTATATTGTGTGACATTGTAGGAACTACAATATCACACAACATAATAAATTTCTTTTTCAACATTTCTTAATTGGCAATCCTCCCTCACAGCCCCTTGAACTTCTGTCAGGACCCCTGGGTTGCACACCTCTGCCTTGGAAGCTTTTCAGAGTGATTTTGATTCCATAGAACTCCTAGCCTTCCATCCCTTCATTGAATCAGTGCAGTAAATTTGGAATTACTTTTCTAATTCTTTGGAAAACTTCAGAACTTATTTAGATATTCTAATGGACCTTTGTATGTAATTTGACATTAACAGGTTGGCACATATCTCCTGCATCCCCCACCTAAAAAAAAAAAAAAAAAAAAGTGTTACACAAATCCTATCTTACAGCTATCCATCAAATAAGCAGCACACGGTGATTTTCATGTGATTGGTAGCCACATTAAGTACTTCTTGGTATTTGATCATTGAATGCACCTAAAATGTAAAATTTGCATAAATTGCCTAAATTGTATGCAAATTGCAAAAAAAAAAAATCTGTCGCCCATAGTTTTTGTTGAAATCTAATTTTTTGTTTCTCATAAAAATAAAGAATTAAAAAAATTAAGTACAGGTCGACCATCACTAATCCAGTTCCACCGCTAATTCGGACATAATTTCCGCGAACGTAATTTCAAATTTCCTATGTCGGCACACCAACCTGCTGCTACTGTTTTGGTGGCGTTGGTTGCAGCATCATATTATTATAACCTGTTCACATTTAGCCCCAGCCATGGTTCCAGTGCATAAAGGAAGTGCCTCCCGTACATTGTCCATAGCAGATAAAGTTGAACTTCTGAAAAAACTCGACAGTGGTGTGTCTGTGAGAAATTTAACTCTGCTTAATTGTAAATTCCAGCAATTTCTCTCAGTTCCTCTTATTTTAGTAATTTTCTTTTAGCCATTCCTTTTTAGATTTTTTTTACTTTTTACAATACACTTGTACAAACTTGTGGAAAAACACAACACAGTATGATAGATAATACAGCGCACTGACAAACTTATTGCGACGTTTGAGATTTTATATTATGGCAATTAGTTTTATTGCAGTGCTTGCAATAAACTAATCACAAACGACCTTCATGTGTATGCTGTAATAGCGTCACACGTATGTGGCCGACATGGCTTCTCAAGAAGTAAATAAAGTAACCAACATATATGCAACATAAAAAAAACTTTTTTTTTTTTTTTTTTACATTTTAAGCGAAAAAAATGACAACACTGACATTACAATATTTATTTTAGAATTACTAATCAAATTATTTTTGGCCCCTGGGGAATTTTTTTTCTTCAACTAGCTTGGCAGTCAACGTGTTAAAGGTCGAAGGAGGTGGTTAGCTGTTGGGTAAAATGTATGTGCTAAAATAACCACCAGTGATCTGGCAAACTCACTAATCTGGCACCCCACAGGTCCTAACACTGCCGGATTAGTGATGCTCAACCTGTATTAGTTTTAAAAATAGGGGAAAAAATTAATATTGTGTAAATGTTTGGAATAAAATAGATTTCTTGCTTCACTCATTATTTTCCTGGATGTGGAAAAAATTCATTTATAAGGAACTAATGTTGTTGGAATAGGGAGGTGTACATTTTTGTGCATAATTTTATTTTTTAATACAGATTTTAATGCTCTATTAATTATTATAAAAATTCATTTTTCTATACTTTCAGTTTTATTATATATCTAACCCTTTTATAGAGAATTTTTTTGTATGTTGTTTTAACTAAACCAGCCAAAATCTCTCTAATTCATATTTCTAATGAACTTGGTGATGAATTTTATTAAACAATTATTTTATTATTATTATTTTTATTGTTTTGGAACCTAACACAAATGGTATTAGAACCATGAATACTTGGTACTGTGCATGGGTTAAAGGTTGAGAAGAAAGTTAGTTCTTGAGGTTAGGCTTGAGTTTCTGTAGATTGTAATTTTTGAGAAATGCATGTGAACGAAGGTCATTTCAGAGAACAGAAGGGATAAATGAGGAAATATTAGTTCTGTGAGTTTAGAGTTGGACAGTAACTGGTTGTTGACTGGTTTTAGCATGGGTTTGGACTGGTTTAGAGGAGTGGTGGAATTATAGGTGCCAATTTTAGAACAGTGCCATGGAAGTAATCAAGCAGCAGAAACTGAATATCTATGAGATAGTGGAGAGATTTTTTGATGGGACATTAATTAACCTGGTTGCCTTTTGTATAGTCTCGAAGTTCAAGAGATGCATTTGGAGCACGAGCAATATTCCATGGTAAAGCAGATTTGAGAGATTGTGTAGAGTAAAGTAGCTGTTTATTATTAAATTGTTATTACTAAATATAATTAAATAATTGCTTAGTAAAATTATTTTGATTATTTAAATCTTTCAATTACTAATATTTATGCCAATTTGTGCTTCTCCCTTAAAAATCAAGACAGGTCTCTTAGTCCATCTTCTGCCTACCAGCAATTATATTTTACCAATTGAATCAAATACTCTGATTTCTGCAAGATGGATTATTGTGTGAATAAAGTGTGATGGTTCAGAGTGTGAATTATCTGAGGGATCTCTATTGTCTTTCCAAATGCTTCTATATTTGGTCATATCTCATCCATGGAAAATTCGTTTAGCAATGCAGCTAAATCATCAAAGACTGTGGATAACTATTTTCGCTGCCACCACCCTTCCCACAGACTACAAGCAAGTAATGTGAAAGAAACTGTATTTCCAATGACAGGGTTCATGTCATTTGGGATACAGTAACAATCAAACTGTGGCTCTCTACCCTGCTCAGGAATCAAAAAGAGGAATTTGTTCTTGCTCCAATCCACATAGATACAGTCACCTTAAGCATTTTTTTCTGTTGAAGGCTGTTGACCTTCCTATGTGCAGACAATATTTTTACCATTAGTTATGTTTTTATTGAGTGAAAGAATTCACTAAAAACATGCACAGAGTTTTTAGCACATTTTAGCCACCTGACTGAGCCTTATATATACTGTCAGATAAAATCTGACATTTTTCTGAAATCTGATACAATCTGTCATTTGCGACTAAAATCCTGACATTTTTGTCAGATAAAATCTGACAGAAATGTCTTTAATTTAAACATCTGTCACCATATCTGAAATTTATATTAACTGTAAATTTTTCCTAATTCATATAAACAATTATTATTTTTTATTATTTTTCATAATATTTGTATTGTATACTCATACTTTTTTTATTAATGTTTATTACATTTTTGTTTATATTTTGTCATGACCTTTTTATAGTTTACCCAAGTCACTTAATCTTTTTACTTTTCAACATAGCACACCATTTCCTGAGTTACCAATGCACCATAAAAAATTAAATCAAATCATAAATTAATTTACTTATTTGTGTTTTCCATTTATAAATTATGCATCATATATGATTATTTTTCTCTTCAAAGGAAAGTTGTTTCATATCGACTTTGGCTATATACTTGGAAGAGATCCAAAGCCTCTTCCTCCCCCCATGAAACTCAGTAAGGAAATGGTAGAGGCTATGGGGGGCATAAATTCAGATTACTATCAGGAGTTCAGGACACAGTGTTACACAGCTTTTCTTCATCTCCGCAGGTAAATATTTACATACACAGGTAAATAAAGGTATGTTGATCCTTTTCAAAGTAGTTCCCATTTGATGAAATGCACTTAATTCAGTATTTTTGTGATTCTTCAAAAATGTAAAAAAATGGCTTCAACATGGTTGAAGCCATTTTTTGACATGCATTTTGAGAATAGTCTTTGTCTTAACAACTTCTTCTGATGACTGGAAATGTTTTCCTTGCAGCTCCTTTTTTTAACCTTGGAAAAAAAAAATAAACCAGGTTGCATGGTCAAGGCTGTAGGGTGGATGAGGAACACATTTGACTTTAATGCTGGCTGGGCACTTCATGACACTATGAGCAATGTGAGGTCTTGCATTGTCATGATGCAGCACCCACTCATCTGTGTATAGTTGTGGTCATTTGCGATAAATGTGATCCCACAAAATGTACAGTACAGTTCTGTAGTAAGGTCCTCTAATAGTCATATGACGTGGCACAACATGCTGATAAACTATTCCTTGGATGTCAAAAAAAAAAAAGGAATGACCACAATTTTTTTCAATTGGCAACAATGTAGACTTCCAAACCCAAACACAGCTTTGTTGCTTACTCTCTGGGTAAAAATGATGAAACTATGCCTTGTCTGCCATTAATACCTTGTGCAGAGCATCACCATCTGTTGTAGCTCCTGACAAATCTTCATGTGAACTTGCTGTTTCTCAGGTGTGAGTAGTCTTGGAACCCAGCATGAACAAATTTGTCATATGCAAATGGTCACAGAGAATACTGTGCGTCCTTCTTATCGAAATTTTCAACATTGTCATGATGCAGCCAGTTGTCTTACAACGATCCTCACAATTACAAAAGCAGTGTTTATGGTTTCTGTGATGACAGCATGGTTGGAGGTCCAGGATTGCTGATTTTTGTGATTGAATCACATTCACCTTTAAACATAGTAAATCACCTGCAGGCTGTGCTGTAAGGAAGCATAGATTCACCATAAGCCTCTCATACACTTTAGATTATGTTTTGTTGGGATGGAAACGAAATTTGAGAGAGTAGCATACTGTTCCTCATGTGTCACACCCATTTGTAGGGCTTGTTTGTTCTGGCTGATTAAAGCCAACTTTTACCTATTACAACTTACGCAAGGACTGCTGTGTAATATTTGCTGTCCTACTTCATTTTATATATGATAGGACCTCTGACTGCAGGGAAAATCTCCATGTCCCTTCAGAATACTTTTAGGATACAGAGTAGAGTGAAGACAAATTTTACTCCAGACACACTTTACTATCAAAGAACAATTTAATATACAAATAATAATATTGCTAGGCCTTGATCATACATTTTCTTTATAAGACACAGTCCTCATCGGTAACATATACATTTTACAATACAGTCTTCCTGAATAAATATGGATATTACAACAACTCCATATTAAAATATCTCGTACACTCCAAGTATAAAACTCATACAAACTCCGCGCTCTAATGAGTTAATATATTCATCCTTAACAATAGTCTGATGAACCTATAGTATTCCTTACCAATCGTCTTATGTAACATGTATTATTCCTTAAGAACACTGAATGCCTTCTGGGAGTTCCAGTTAATACTAATTCCTTCTAGTTCAAATAATTTTGTGCGGGAGACATTATAAAAGAAAATTTGGCCACTTACTTCCAGATCCACTTGTTAAATATTCATCAGCCAAATTAATTTCTATTCTCTGGATATCTATTCTCTTGTACCTTCTCCTGGAAACCTTTTCTTTAACGAATTTCGGCTTTAATTCCCAAAAGCGGGGATCCCTTCCTCACGTTTTATACCATTTCTGTACCAAAAACTTCTACGTGCACAACCCTCACTTCTCTACCTACCACCCGACACCTCTACACAACGAAAAAAGCAAAAAGGACTCCCCAGTTTTGCGCCCTTCTCCTTATATATCTATGCAGCACCCTGTTTTCCCTTAATCCTTTTTTCCAGGAAAAATGGTCATGACCTACTTTGGGTCAAAGTTCTCTCCTTTTCTGCAAATTTCTCTTTGCCCTTTCGTACCTTCTTAAGCGATTAAATACCCGTTTCTATTTTGTCCAAATAGCTGGCATATTAATTTAAATGACTGTTAAATATAGCAAACTATATTCAGGAATAATACCCAATGTTAAATGAATGTATTATTATTGTTATTTTATTTATTTATTATTTTTTTTTTTTTTTTAGTAAGCCAAAGCGTACACATTGTTACTTAAGCAAAACTGAACAGGCATAAATGACTGCTAAGGTCACACTTTGTGCATAAGCGAGTCAACTGTGCAGTTGCTATGTGATGCAGTTTGGCATTTGGTTGGTCTTAAATTCTGCAGCTCAGCTAGAAATAGCAAGCAGGATAGTTGTTTGTGAAAAATTATGATCATTCTTCATTGAACAGCCCTCGTATTTATCAATTTTACAGTTTTTTACTTTGTATGTGTGATGCAATACCAAACTTATAATTAGAATATGATGCTTATAAAGCATAAACATGGAGTTAAAACTGAATGCATACTGAGACAAACATATTAAGCACAACAAAATACTAAAAATCATTTCTAACATAACTTAGACAACTCTCTAATTAAATCTTCTAAAGGTAAAAACATTTTGTTAGTGATTCCAAATACCAACAAAATGTTGTGTATTTTGTTGGTATTTGATAGTTGAAGAAATCTCACAAGTAGCTTTTCATCCCACACAACATGCAAATCAGCCCATTAACACACAAACAAACATAATACAAAATGGCACATTATGATCTGAGTTGCTGATTTGTTTAAAACTATAAAAGCAACCAATAATACAAACATCACTTGGATTGATTTTGTCCTCTGTCCAGAAATTGTGCAGAGGTATGCAGTGATTACTGTAATTAGTATAATCTGCAAGATGGAAGAATGTTAGGCTTTTGCCAATCAACAGTGAAAAAACAAAAAAATCCATACAACAATGCATAACCTTTTTACCATATTGTTCCCACTGTCAGCATGTGATCAAACTTATCCAGTGTGATTAAGCAGCTGAGCAAACAATACCTACAACCTCGACTCATTTTCAACTGCATCTAAAATGCTAGTGGAATGCAGACTGCAGGAAAACAAGGAGACAACAAAATAGTTTTGAGTAACTTCTGAAGATAATCTCCTAATATATAAACAAGCATGAACAAAAGCTAGGTATACCAAAAACAGGCCAGAAAAACTTCCTGGACCCATTTTACATCTTCAATAAACAGGACAACAAACATGCAATCATGTGGAAGAAATTACATATGAAAAAAATGATTGGGAAATATAGGAACCAACCATTTACACTGGAATGGAAAAAGCAGTGACCCATGAAATATTGCTAATATATTGGGAGAAACCTTTGCCAAAATATCAAAAACAATTGTACAATACAGAATTTTTGACCTATAAGGAGAAAACTGAGAAGAGTTTAATTAATTTTTATAAATTAAAAATTTAACTACATAATGAACTAATTACACTACATGAATTACTTGAAGCAATAACACAAGCAAAACCAAGTATAGTAAGACCAGACCATATAAACTTACATGCTTCAACATCTAAAAGAAACTTCAAATTGTATAAACACATTTTCCTAGAGAACCAATATGATGTTTTTGCATGGCATCACATAAAATAGTATAAGCTTTTCCAAAACCCAGTAAAGATCAGAACAGCTCAAACAACTTGTGGCCCTCGCTAGCTATTTAAAGTTTGGAGAAAATTATCAACAAACATAGTGTGCTTTGTAGAGTCAACCATCTGGTTTACCAGTATGCAGTGTGGATTTATATGCAACAAAACCAGATTACATCGCCTAATAAGAATAGAAGCGGACATTAGAAATGCATTTATAAGCTCGAAACGGGATCTGTTTAGACTATATGTTTTGAGCAAGCCTGTGACATAGCATGGAGATACAGTATCCTACAAGAAATGTATAAGGCAATGGTTAGGCCACATCTTGAGTACTGCATACTGGTCTGGAAGCCTCATTTTGGGAAAGATGTGGGTGTCTTGTAATGGTTACAGAGAACCAGATTAGTTAAAAACATAAAGGGCTACTCTCACCACAAAAGACTTCTGTTCTGAAAATTGCAGTGCTTTGAAGCTAAGTGCTTTGAAAGATCTAATTGGAGTGTTTAAGGCTTTAAATGGATTGATTAAACTTAATGATGAAGGTATTCTAACTTCTCAGACAAGAGAGAGAGAGAGGACTTAAATTAAAAAAGGATAGCTGGCTGATGATTTTCTTTCAGCCAGATAGTGATTGTTAGAACAAATTACTATCTGGTATCATTGAAGTGGATAGTTGGAATAAAATTAAGGAAGAATCAGATATATTATTAGAGGGGATGGATAGATGAGATGAATAATGTATTTTTATTTACTTTTTTATTTTTTGTGATGCTGTATAAGCTTGCTGGCTTGCATCGTTTTCCTGTACTACTACTACTAATAATAATAATAAGACTTCTACAATGCGGGACTCAGAGGATATTTACCTCTATTCATCCAAAATTTCATGAAGACTTCAGGTTAGAATTAAGGATCTGTCCTGGGTGCCATGCTATTTTCCATCAAAATAAATAGAATCACAACCAGCTTGGATCCATATCAGGCAGCACCATGAACTGCTATGCATGACCATGAGACACCAACTTAAGGGAAAAGAGTGTCTCATTATGTTCATTCCCATGCACATTGTTTCCAATGATTGGTTAGAAAATCCCTTGGAATTCTGCATTTATGCCATACAAGGTTGAACCATGAACAACTGAATCAAGCAAAGTTGAGCCAAAGTTGAACTAAATTACGCGAGGCTAACCATGAAATTAACTTTAATTTAAGCATCCAAATACCAGGACTTCATTACAATTAAAGAGGTTATGACCTCTCTGTCCTTTCATGATCCTTTTAAAATTTTTTGAACTATTTTTTTTTTTTTACTTATATAGGCATGCCAACCTTATATTAAACCTCTTTGCTCTGATGGTGGATGCTAGTGTTCCAGACATAGCTCTAGAACCAGATAAAACAGTGAAAAAGGTAAGCCTTTCTTTATTTTTATTATTATTTTTTTTCATTTGTTTAGTTGATCAATAAAATTTCCTTTTTATTGAATGTTCTTGGATATGTTGTGCAGAGAGCATTTTGCTGTGCAGTGTGGTAATTAAAAGTTGAAATATGCCTGGCATACTACAATGGCCATCTTATGCTCTGCTCACAGAGGATATTTTGGGCATTATAAATCTAATTAACAGGAGAGGATGCACTTATGGGATGCACTTAAACAGAAAGGGTGCAAGAATATTTGCTGATGCTATCAAGGCAGTGTTAGGTGGATCAGAAGACTACTAGCTTGGAGAGATACACAGACTAATAGATTAACAGTAGCCACTAGCAGAGGTGAAAGTAATTCTTGCACTGCTTCTATTGGAATAAGCAGTAGCCTGGAAAAAAAAGGTGCTCGGGGTGCTGGGAGTCATCGTGGAACAAGTAAATATGTGGCACCTCCATAGCAAGGTGGGCAGGAGCGGCAGTGCGTAGCACACGCTTCTTGATTAGACCGGGGTTCGAGCCCGTGACCACCAAATACGGAAGATGCAGAAAGGTCAGAGAATGACCACCGCATATCCCCGGAGCAATATGGCCTTAGCTGCTAATGCTCCTAAAAAACCAAACAAAAACAACAAGAACAAGTAAATACGTGGGCTGTATGGGAAATTAAAGGTAAGTACAGGTGCATTTATACTTGCATGTACAACAATGCAAGGGGTTTAGTAAATAAATTTGATGAATTTGAGGTGCTGGTCAAAACATCAAAGGCATTTATTGTGGGGATAAACCCAGATATAAGGAATGTGGAATTGGAATTTAGGGAGTTATGTACATATGTACAGATAGGGTAGGAAGGGAGGAGAGGTTATGCTGTTAGTTAAATGCATAAAAGCTAAGGAAGTGCATTCAGTTGACATGGGTGGCCAGTGCAATGTTGATTCAGTTTGGTGTGACTTAAGCACTGGGAAAGCAAGTGTGTAATAGGCTTAATGATTCTGATGAGTGCAATGAACAACTGTACAGAGAAGTAGACTAGGCCAGTAAATCAGATTGTCTTATAATGGAGGATTTTAACTTCCCAGATATTGACTGGAACTTGTGGGTTGGTCACTTGCATGCTAACAAGAATTTTGTGGATTTATTGAATGACTGTTTTTTTACAGCAGAATGTTTGAGGGGCAACCAGGAGTAATATTCATGATCTAATTATCAGCAGTGATTCTTCATGCATTAAGGATCTGCAGATAAAGGAACCATTAAGTGACACTTAACACAGTGCAGTGTGCTGATGTGGGATTTACTCAAGGTTGTAACTACCATCACGGGTAAAGGGAAGCATTTTTGCTTTTGTAAAGGTGACTACGGTGGTCTCAGACTGTTTTTAAATTCTAAACAGTGGGACCAGTTGATGATGTTACCAACAGCAAATTCTAAATAGGAAGCATTCAAATAATTAACCTTGGAAGCTACTAGGCTTTTCATACCAATTAAGAAATATTGTTCAAGGTTTAGGACTAAGTGGATGTCAGATGAACTAATGAAACTCGTGGCAGAGAAGAAAAATGCAGGGGATGCATATAACCTATCAGGTGACTCAGAAGCCTGTAGTAGATATAAACTGGTCTGTAATCAAGTCACAAAAGAGATTAGATAGCCGAAGGTAGATTACGAGAAATCCTTTGCAAAAGATGCAAAGAAAAACATCAAAGAGTTCTTTACTTATGTAAACCCTAGAAGGAAGGGGTTGAACCAGATTGGTCCACTTGATACATCGATGGTTTGGCTGTTGATTCTGCTCAGGTAATTGACAAACTGAATGAATATTTTGCATCTACATTCACACATGAGATGTTATTCAGGGAAGGGAATGCCAGAAGTTTATCAAACTCTGGCAGAGAGCTAACTGATTTTGTAATAACTGAGAGCAAAGTGGAGGAGAAATTGTTGAAGTTAAACATAAAAAAAAAAAGGCACCTAGGGTGGACGGGATCTATCCAGTTATATTAAAAGAGGCAGCAAAGGAAGTAAGCAAACCCTTAACCATAATTATGAGAGCTTCCTTGGACTTAATGGAAGTCCCAATGGACTGGAGCTGTGTAAATGTGTTTTGCCCCAAATTCACAAAGGGGTTTCAAAGGGTGACACAGGTAATTACAGATCTATTAAACTTCTGTTCCAGGGAAATTAATGGAAGCACTGGTTATAGAAGCACTGCAGGATCATTTAGACAAGATTGCAGTTATAGTTCAGACAAATGATGGTTTTGTTAAGGGGAATCTGACTAATTTGATTGAATACTATGATACTTGGCGCCTCCATAGCCAGGTGGGAAGGAGCAGCAGTGTGTAGCACACACTTCTTAATTAGACCGGGGTTCGAGCCCATCACCACCAAATACAGAGGATTCGGAAAGGTCAGGGAATAGTCACCGCATATCCCAGAGCAATATGGCCTTAGTGTGCTAATGCTCCTAAAAACCAAACAACAACTATGATACTTACGAAGAAAGGCTTAAGTTTCGAAAATTGCAGTGTCTGGAGACAAGACACCTGTGAGGTGATCTGATTGAGGTGTATTGCCTATCATACATGCTCAGTTAATGTGCAGTTTAACTGTAAAAAAAAAAAAAAAAAAAAAAACTGAATGAGAAACTGAATTGAGCATGCTCTCATACATGGCACTAGTTTCACATCAGTTTTGTCATTTTGTTCAGTGTTTTTGTGAATTCAGGGTTGCACGAATAGAAAAAACATCATTTGTTTGCTTGTGAGCTCGGCTTTATTAACATCAGAAAAGAAGAATAATGAGTAAGCTATGGTATTTGAAAATGAGTGATTGATTTGTCTACGAGTTTATCATACACCAGTGCTTTTTTCACTCAGTTACTGTAAAAAACAAGTTCCATGTCCCACAGTACTGGTAAACTTCTGTAGCACTCAATAATATCTAGAATTCTCCTTTTTATTTGTATATTCCATTATGAAACCTGGGTGCAAACTGTATTTTCCTGAAATATCTGCACATTTAACTGCATGAATCATGACTTGCTTGCTTAGTTCTACGAACTGTGCTATTCCCTGCATAAAATGCACAAGTTACTCAGTTTTTCCTTCAGTTATGATGTCACACTGTTAAACTGCACATTTTAACTGAGCATGTATGGGAGGCTTATAAGGCCATGAATGGTTTGAACAAGCTCAGTGTGAATGATTTTTCTTCTTGCCCAGATTAACTGCATGAAGGGACATAAATTCAAATTGAGGAAAGACAGTTGTAGAATAGATGTGCAGATATTTGCCTTTAGCCAGCAGATGGTTGATTGCTGGAACAAACGTCCATCTGTTGTGGAAGTTGACAACTTAAATAAATTCAAAAGGCAGAACTAACAAAGATTTGGAGTGAATGGATGGGTGAAATGGGAAAGGTTTTTTTTTGGCTGATGCTGTAAAAGCTTGCTTTCATGCATCATATGCCTCTACTAATGCTAATATTGGACAAGCTTAATTCAAGTTCTATAGATTTTCAAAAGAAGGTCCTTGAAACGGACAACTTATATCCCCCCCCACTCTTCTGGCTGAAATTTTTACCATGAGTCGTAGAGTGAAAATTATTCGCTGCCCAGGCTGTGAATAATTGTCATCTGTATAACTGTGAGCCAGTTATACAAAAGAAGCCAGCATCACCTGGAGCCACAGTAAAGAAACCGAAAGGTTACCATGGTACTTCTTGAAGGTACATATTGCTATTTCTGGCAACTGCTACTACACAGGAGCATCATTTATTTAGAGGTGCGGTAATTCTGTCAAATATATGTATTACCTGTATCATTCTCCCAGCTCTAAAAACCACTCAGAGCTCTTTGACTTCCTTTCTTTGAAACTTTTTATTCAACCTACCTTCCCTAACAATAAAGTATCCCACCTGGTGATTTTAATTTTCACCACTACAGCTGGCTTCATCTTTCTAGTTACATATGTCTTATTTATTTACCTACTAGAATACTTCACAATCCTAACCACCCACCAAATACTCCTTTTCTCACCAACTCACTTTGAAGTACACAGTTAATGTTAGTGGTCTTCTAGGTACCTCAGATCACAATTTTGTGATGTTCTTGTCTCCAGTGAAGCCTTTCTCTCAAGGCCATTGAGTCTTGTGTCATTTGGCATCACAAGAATGCAAAATGGGATGTTTTTGTTCCTTTTTTCCTTTGTTTGGATTATTGTTTTAAATCTTAATCCTGAAGTTTTCTCAGATCATGAGTGATATTATGCTTGTAGTTTTTTATTCCTCATTCCACCCTAAAATTGCATATTTTATTTATACATTGGTTTTCCAATAAGGACTCGTAATTAGCTTGTATTGAAGTTTCAAGTTTTATTTTCTGCCTACATTACAACTTGCAACAGTTATAAAGTAGTTATTAATTGATCTGAACTGGATTTTGAACAGGCTAAGATCAAGAAACGTTTTCTTGTCAAAATGGTAGTCAAGCATTTTGTTTCTGGTCAGTTGACCACAACTTCTATCTCTCCATACTTCTACCTTTATGATTTTGTTGCATCCTCAACTAATGATAAGCTGACTCATACTTTTCCTCCAACCCTTGCCTCAACAGTCTTGGTAAATCACCTCCTACTATAGCAGGCACACTCCACTCAGTGCACATCCACTCACTCTTCAGGTAATGATGGTATTTCACCACTTGTCTCAAAACCTGTGGTCTAGAGCTTCTCTGTTGTGTTTAAACTTTTTACACTCTTATTCCACTAGTGTTCTTCCTTGTGCATGGAAATTGACTCTTACTAGCCAGCTGGAATGGTCTTACTATACTGGTAAGACTCTTTGGGGGGGGGGGGGAAACGTGACATATCCTTCCCTTACAACTATTGTCCCATTGCACTTAACTCTTCTTTTTCCAGAGTAATGGAGAAATTCAACTGCCAATGCTTATGGACAAATTTGGTGAATAAGTTTAAAACTCAAGCAGTGTTGTCTGTCTTGAGCTTTTTATCATGTTTGGCATGGAGATCCTCTAAACATGCTTCCATTTAATGGTTTGTCTTCTGCTTTTTTGCAACTTGGTAGCTAGTTTTCTCCCTGACTGCTCACTGCAGGTAATGGTACATGGCTCTGCCTTCTTGTTTTGTAAATTTATTTATTTTTATTTATCTTTTGGCTTATGCTGCATAAGCTCATACACTTGCTTTCTTGCATCACATGTCACCACCACCACCACCACCACCACTACTACCTCGGCTAATACTGACATTCTCCAAGGTTAGTTTCTTTCTCTACTCTTTTCCTCTTGTATATTAACTGTTTCCTTAGTAAGTTCGAGCACTGAATGGATCTTGAACAGCAATTTTTTTCCCCATGAAATTTTGAAAAATTTTTAAATTTAAAACTTCATGCATAAATGCTTTTAAATATTAATTTATTATTTTGGCTTGGTTGCCACAATATTAATGTGAAATTATTTAATAAAACCAAACCAAAATTTTTAAAATAGCAAAAAAATCATAAAAAAAAAAGTAAAAAACTTCTTTTTTTTCTAATATTCTTCTATATCTACCATATAAACTTATAACTGTATTTCGCCTTTGTCCTTTTAACATATTCAACTTTTAAGACAAAATGATAGTGCACTCCAATCGAAATGTAAACTTTTTTATAGCTCTATTAAACTTCTGAACTTTTTAGTTTTTTTTTTTTTTTTTTTTCAACTATTCCGTTTTATCTACAGTTATGCTCTTGCAACTTCATAATTCACACTCGTGCTACTTTGTTTGGTGAAATCACATTCTCAATCAAAACCAACAAGTGAACAGTTACATACTTGCCTAACAAATGCAATTCAAGTCACTTGTAGTAGCTACAAGTACTACTTTAAGTCATTAAACTTTTAGTCATTACTTAACTGTAAATTTTAAATCTTCCAAATTAAAGATGCAATACAGAATTTCAGGATCTGCATCTATTAGGGCAGGGATCGGCAACCTGCGGCTCTTTAACTTTTAGCCCACATGAAGCAAAGTTAGAAATGGCATTAGAGGACTTAAAAGTCAAGGACATGTGGAGTGCAAGACTAAAATGCCTTAAAACTGAAATTGAAGATTTGGAGAGGCAAAAGGCTGCCCTTGAATTCTACATAAATCGATGCCGATAGATGAGTTGAAAAAGCAAGACCAAATTGTGTTCGATGCGTGGTGTAGCTTACCGGACACGTATTTGAAAAT
This sequence comes from Mastigoproctus giganteus, assembly GCF_048544385.1. Taxonomy (NCBI): domain Eukaryota; kingdom Metazoa; phylum Arthropoda; class Arachnida; order Uropygi; family Thelyphonidae; genus Mastigoproctus; species Mastigoproctus giganteus. The sequence continues at coordinate 31,721,470 of NC_143576.1, forward strand.
ATTTGCGCTTCGACTTCTCTCAGTTTTTGGTTCGACGTATTTCTGTGGGCAAATATTTTCAAACACGAACTATATTAAAAATAAATCAAGAAACCGTTTGAACAATGCAAGTCTCTTGGCTTGTTTAAAGATGAAAATTACGGCATACTTCCCTGATGTTGAGAGACTCGCTGAAGTTCAGAGGCAAAAGTCACATTAATTAGAAATATTGTTAATAAATAATATTTCAAAATATATATTTTTTTAATAAAACACGTTCCCACTCTAATCCATTTCTTAAACTCCCCCCCCCCCCAGCTTGAGCTGAAGTGTGGCTCTTCGGATTCTCTCTCTTTTTTTTAATTAGATCAAAAATGGCTCTTCACTCAGAAAGGTTGCTGACCCCTGTATTAGGCAAACCCAGCCATCTAATTACACTAGCAGCTCACTGGAAGGAATGAACTCTCAATGGTTAGCTTATTATTATTATTTTGGAGTTTGAGAACAAGGGTAGCCTGTGCGGACGTACATTTTTGCCGCTCCTGGAACAGAGAAGTTTTTTTCTGATTTATTTTCTGTTTTATTAGCTTAAATTGGCATATTAACTTATTTTCTAGAGTAACTTTATATTCCTATTTACGATATTTAGATTAAAGTAACTTAGATAGAGATTTTGTAGGTATTACTTATTATCGGAAAGAGTATCAAATCCATGTGTTTACCGTTCGTAAATAGCCGCCATTGTTACGCGATACATAATATCTCGAAATAGATAGCATAAGCTTAATATAGTATAGTACATAATATTGTCAATTAATCAGATAATTAATCTTGTTGAACTTCATTGTCAATTAAATTGTACCTTTAACTATACATATAACGACTTGGATTACGTAAAATAAATAATTAGTAAAAAATAAATAATTAATACTTAACTTGATACGGAAGTTATATAAAGGGATTTCGTAGATAACACTCGATACTGAAACATAAATATAGCGTTATAACTGTGTTGGGATATAAGTTTAGGGTTTTAATTTTGTACTGAAATTGAAATTTTATTGAAATTAAATTGAAATCATGACTCTGACCAGAGCAGCAAAGCAAAAGGCTCAAGCTAATGGGAGTGCTGTGGCTCAGGGGAGAACTGAGGGGGGCAGTTGCCCTCTGAATCACAGCTTATTAAAATGGACTACTTGCTTGATGTTTGTGGAGCAGTCAGGTACGGGACATGACACTGCCATGGGGGATGTCTTTGTGTGCGCGCGCGATGCAAGGAGTGTAAAGAAATCAGGCGACAACTCAACATTGTTATGGGCCTATATGAGAGCTTGAAGGACAGGGTGGATGCCCTCGAAGGATTAAAAGTGAGGGGCCCATCAAGCTCTCAGCCGCCCACACCAATGTCAGAGCTTGCACTTGGTCATCACGCAACACAGCGGCAGCCCCCAAGGCAGAATGCGCTGGTCCCAAAGGAACTAGTAGTTGTTGGTGACTCTATTGTCAGAGAAATGGGAAACTTGCTTTCTAAAAAGGATAGGTGGAACAGGACCAGGGTATGTCTGCCAGGGGCAAAGGTTGATGACGTTGTAGAGCGGATATCATCTTTTAAGGGCACAAAAGGTGATATAGTTGTACACTTTGGCACTAATAATATTAAGAGTAGGAGACCGACGGAATTACTTAACAAGTACAGGTCACTGTTGAAAAAAAAAAAAAAAAAAAAGCCATGAATTAGGGTTGAATTTGAAAGTGTCTGCAATTCTGCCCAGACACGATAGGAGGGAGTATATGATGAAAGCCCTGTCGATCAGTTCGGCCCTGGAAAGATTGTGCAAGGCTCAAGGGGTAGAATTTTTTTCAGCCTGGTCTGTAATTGTTAACAGGAGAGACTGCTTCTACAGGGATGGGATAAACTTAAATAGAAACGGTGCAAGAACGTTTGCTGATGCTATCGAGGCAGTGTTAGGTGGGTCGGAAAACTGCTAGATTGGGGGGGGGGGATACAAGGACTAATAGATTAACAGTAGCCACTGGCAGAGGTGAAAGTGATTCTTGCACTGCTTCTATTAGAATGAGCCGCAGCCTGGAAAATAAGATGCAGGATATTTCAGAGACTGCTGGGAATCATTGGGGTACAAATAAACACATAGGTTGTGTTAGGGTAGCTAAGAAAAAGAACAGGTGCATGTATACTTGCGTGTACACCAATGCTAGGAGTTTAGTAAATAAATTTGATGAATTTGAGGTATTGCTCAAAACATCAAAGGCAGATATTGTGGGGATTTCAGAGACGTGGTGTCACACAGATATAAGGAATGCAGAACTGGAATTTGGGGAGTACAATGTCTACAGAAAGGATAGACAGGATAGGAAGGGAGGAGGGGTTATGCTATTAGTTAAGAAATACATAAAATCCAAGGAAGTGAAGCCAGTTGACATTGCTGGACAGTGCAGTGTCGAGTCAGTTTGGTGTGACATAAGCATTGGGAGATGAAAATTGAGAGTAGGAGTGTGCTATAGGCCTAATGACTCTGATGAGTATAATAAGAAACTGTACAGGGAAATAGAGTGGGCCAGTAAATCAGAGTGTCTTATAATGAGGGATTTTAATTTCCCAGATATTGAGTGGAATTTGGGGGCTGGTCACTCACACACTAGCAAGGCTTTTGTGGATTTATTGGATGATTGTTTTCTACATCAGCATGTTCGGGAGGCAACTAGAGGGAGTAATACTCTTGATTTAATTATCAGTAGTGATTCTTCATGCATTAAGAATCTGCAGGTAAATGAACCACTAGGTGGCAGTGATCACAGTGTGCTGAAGTGGGATTTACTCAAAGAGGTAACTACCATTAGGTGTAAAGGGAAGGGTTATTGCTTTCGTAAAGGCGACTACGATGGACTGAGACAGTATTTAAATTCTAGAGATTCTCTTATTCTCTCCTATCCCTTATTGTTAATGTTCATTTAGCATTTCTTCAGAACCATCAAGATCTCAGTTTGAGACTGCTCCTTTCAAAGTATGGGGGTTATTTAATTTATGTGAGTTGAAAAGACTGGAAGCCCCATAAAACAATTAACTTTTATTAGCCACTTAATGTTTGTGGTTTATAGTTTATATAGGCATATTGTGGAGAGTTTGTGTGACTAAATTAGGGCTACCAAATGATCTGTTTTCCTACTGGAAACTCAACTAGATCTTTACATTCCTCTTCACTGAATAAAAAATATTAGACAAAACCAATAACACTGAGGCACTACACTGCAGAACAGTTTTCTTATCACATTATCTTAATGTTGCAGGTTTTTTTTTTTAATCTGACAACTGCACAGAAATAAAATTAGCATTAGTAGAGACATTTGATGCAAGAAAGCAAGCTTATGCAGCATCAGCCAAAAAAAAAAATAATAATAATAATAATAAATAAATAAAAAATAACCATTTCCACTTCACCGCTCTGTTCGTTTGAAATATCTGTCCAGCTGAGCCTTAAACTTATTTAGGCTATCAACTTCCACGACAAGGGATGGAAGTCTATTCCACCAACCAACCACCCGCTGGCTAAAGGCAAATTTCCTCACGTCTATCCTACATCTGTCTTTTCTCAATTTGAATTTATGCCCTCTCAGGTGATTATTCTGAGCAAGAGGAAGAATCCCATCAGCATTGACCATGCTCAAACCATTCAGGGCTTTATACACCTCTATCAGATCACCTCGCTGGTGCCTAGTCCCCAGACACTGTAATTGGCAAAACTTAAGCCTTTCTTCGTAAGAGCACCCCTTTGTTCCATTCACTAATCTTGTTGCCCTTCTCTGTACTCATTCCAGCATCTCTACATCCTTCTTGAAATGAGGCCTCCAGACCTGTATACAGTACTCTAGGTGTGGCGAGACCATTGCCTTATACAAGGGAATAATCACCTCCTTATCCCTGCTAGAAAAATTCCTATATATCACGACAATACACCATGAGCTACTCTTGCAGCCCGTCTGCACTGCTCAGAAAACTTCATATCTGTCTGCACAACCACCCCCAGGTCCCTTTCATTCTCTACCACTGCCAGTATAGTACCACAGAGTTGATACGTTGCTCTGGGGTTGCTGTTTCCCATATGTAGTACTCTACATTTGTCAATGTTAAACTTCATTTGCCACCTCTCAGCCCATCTGCTCAACCTTTCCAGATCCTGTTGCAGCAGCATAGTGTCAGTAGTGTCCTTGACAACCTTGCCTACCTTTGTATCATCTGCAAACGTGGACATTAAACTTGATATCCCATCATCAATATCATTCATAAACACCGAAAACAACAACGGACCCAACACTGAACCCTGAAGAACTCCACTAATAACATTAGTCCACGTTGAGCAGTGTCCATTGATTACCACTCTCTGTCTTCTCCCCCTCAACCACCCCTTTATCCATAGCAGCATTTTTGCCTCCAATGCCACACTGCTCCAATTTGTGCAGCAGTCTTCCATGTGCAACAGTATCAAAAGCCTTTCTAAGATCCAAGTATATAATATCAAAGTTATTCCCTGCATCCAGTTCTTTTGTGACTGCATCATAGTATCCAATCAAATTGGTCAGGCAAGACTTCCCCTTAACAAAACCATGCTGTGTCCGAGCTATAACTGAAGTCTTGTCTAAATGATCCTGCAGTGCTTCTTTAACCAGTGCCTCCATTAATTTTCCTGGAACAGAAGTTAAACTCACAGGTCTATAATTACTTGTGTCGCCCTTTGATCCTCCTTTGTGAATTGGGGTCACATTTGCACATCTCCAGTCCATGGGTACTTCCCCTGAGTCCAAGGAAGCTATCATAATTATGGCTAAGGGTTTGCTTACTTCCTTTGCTGCCTCCTTTAATATAACTGGATAGATCCCATCCACCCCAGGTGCCTTTCTTGTATTTATCTTCAACAATTTCTCCTCCACTTTACTTTCAGTTATTACAAGATTCTCTAGCTTACTGCCAGAGTTGAATACACCTCTGGCATTCCCCTCGCTGAATTACTCCTCATATGTGAATGTCGATGCAAAATATTCATTCAGTTTGTTAGCTACCTGAGCAGGATCATCAACAGTTGATCCATCGATATCAAGTGGACCAATCTGATTCATCCCCTTCCTTCTAGAGTTTACATAAGTAAAGAACTCTTTGCTGTTTTTCTTTGCATCCCTTGCCAAAGATTTCTCGTAATCTGCCTTTGCCTGCCTAACCTCCTTTGTAACTTGGTTACAGATCATAGGCTTCTGATATGTATCTATCATAGGCTTCTGTGTCACGTGTTAATTTGTATTTGGAAAATTAAATGCACTAGGCATAATCCTTATGGGTTTTGATAATTAACTATATAATATCGGTGTAAATACACCATAGTTAACCCATAGATTTGAGCTACGATTGTAGCGTAGAAGGCATCGTTTTAATTGTATCTCATAATGTGGTTGCCTTCACAACAAGATAGCTACTATTGAATTACTTCAAATAAATAACGCTTCTCTAGTAGAGAAGACTACTGTTATTTATTTTCAGCGGTACCACCACCCAGACGATCGTTTCGAAGCTTTTTGGCTTCGTCATAGTGGGCGGGCATTACCACAAGGGTGTGGTGGTAACATTACCACCTCAAGCGTGTGGTGGTAACATTACCACCACACCCTTCTGGCATCTCTCATAATGTGGATATAACTTCGCAACTGAGATGGCTTGTTGTTATTACCTGGGTACCTGCCCGCCCACTGATGACGAAGCCAAAAAGCTTCGAAACGATCGTCTGGGTGGTGGTACCACTGAAAATAAATAACAGTAGTCTTCTCTACTAGAGAAGTTATTTATTTGAAGTAATTCAATAGTAGCTATCTTGTTGTGAAGGCAACCACATTATGAGATACAATTAAACGATGCCTTCTACGCTACAATCGTAGCTCAAATCTATGGGTTAACTATGGTGTATTTACACCGATATTATATAGTTAATTTGTATGTATCCCATGCATTTTTCTTCTCTGCCATATGTCTCATTAGTTCATCTGACATCCACTTAGGCCTAAACCTTGAACAATATTTCTTAGTTGGTATGTAAAGCCTAGTAGCTTTCAAGATAAGTTCTTTGAATGCTTCCCATTTTGAATTTGCTGTTGGTAACATCATCAGTTGGTCCCACTGTATAGAATTTAAATACTGTCTCAGTCCATCGTAGTCGCCTTTACGAAAGCAATAACCCTTCCCTTTACCCCTAATGGTAGTTACCTCTTTGAGTAAATCCCACTTCAGCACACTGTGATCACTGCCACCTAGTGGTTCATTTACCTGCAGATTCTTAATGCATGAAGAATCACTACTGATAATTAAATCAAGAGTATTACTCCCTCTAGTTGCCTCCCGAACATGCTGATGTAGAAAACAATCATCCAATAAATCCACAAAAGCCTTGCTAGTGTGTGAGTGACCAGCCCCCAAATTCCACTCAATATCTGGGAAATTAAAATCCCCCATTATAAGACACTCTGATTTACTGGCCCACTCTATTTCCCTGTACAGTTTCTTATTATACTCATCAGAGTCATTAGGCCTATAGCACACTCCTACTCTCAATTTTGATCTCCCAATGCTTATGTCACACCAAACTGACTCGACACTGCACTGTCCAGCAATGTCAACTGGCTTCACTTCCTTGGATTTTATGTATTTCTTAACTAATAGCATAACCCCTCCTCCCTTCCTATCCTGTCTATCCTTTCTGTAGACATTGTACTCCCCAAATTCCAGTTCTGCATTCCTTATATCTGTGTGTCACCACGTCTCTGAAATCCCCACAATATCTGCCTTTGATGTTTTGAGCAATAGCTCAAATTCATCAAATTTATTTACTAAACTCCTAGCATTGGTGTACACGCAAGTATACATGCACCTGTTCTTTTTCTTAGCTACCCTAACACAACCTGTGTGTTTATTTGTACCCCAATGTGAAGGCAACCACATTATGAGATACAATTAAAATGATGCCCTCTACGCTACATACGTAGTTCAAATATATGGGTTAACTATGGTGTATTTACACCGATACTATATAGTTAATTATCAAAACCCATAAGGATTATGCCCTTTGCATTTAGTTTTCCAAATACATTACCACCACACCCTTTTGGCATCTCTCATAATGTGGATATAACTTCGCAACTGTGATGGCTTGTTGTATTACCTGGGTACCTGCCCGCTCACTGATGATGAAGCTGCACAGCTTTGAAACTATCATCTTGGGTGGTGGTGGTTCCGCTTAAAATAAATAACAGTAGTCTTCTCCACTAGAGAAGCGTTATTTATTTGAAGTAATGCAATAGCAGCTATCTCGTTGTGAAGGCAACCACATTATGAGATACAATTAAAACGATGCCCTCTACGCTACATACGTAGTTCAAATATATGGGTTAACTATGGTGTATTTACACCGATACTATATAGTTAATAAGCACATATATATGCAAAATTACTGGAAGAGACTACTTTCATGTTTATATTTTATGGTTGTAACTTTTTTGCCTTCAATAGAATTAATATATTTATTTTTTTTAAAAATGTGTAAAAAAAAAATAGCATTTTGAAATATTTAATTTTCTTATTAAAATATTTCTCTGTAATAAAAGAATTATTAAAATAATTCTCTTATCAAGAGAAAGCAAGGTGGAATAAAAACTTCTGCTGCTAAAAGCAAGTAAAGCACTTGGAAGTGATGGACTCTCTCCCATTATATCTATTAAGAGAAGTTGAAAAAGGGGAAGTTAAACCTTTAGTGATAATAATTAGTGGAATAGGACCAGGGTATGTCTGCCAATGGGGCAAAAGATGATATTGTTGTACATGTTAGCACTAATGACCAAGTGTAGGAGATCTGCAGATTTACTAAGCAAGTACGGGTCGATGCTGAAAAAAAAGTCCCGAGTTAGGGTTAAATTTGAAAGGGTCTGCAATCCTGCCCAGACACAATAAGAGGGAGTATATGATGAGAGCCTTGTCAGTCAATTCGGCTCTGTAGAGATTGTGCAGGGCTCGTGGGGTAGAATTTTTCTCACCGTAGTCTGTGCTTGTTAACAGGAGATATTGCTTCTACAGGGATGAGATACGCTTAAACAGAAAGGGTGCAAGAATATTTGCTCATGCTATCGAGGCAATGTTAGGTGGGTCGGAAAACTGATAAATTGGGGGGATTTCACAGACTAATAAGTTAACAGTAGCCAGAGCCAGAGGTGGAAATGATTCTTGCACTGCTTCTATTGGAATGAAGAACAGTCCAGAAAACTAGTTGCTGGGAATTTCAGTAACTGCTGGGGGCCTTTACACAGCCCATGTAGTAAATACATGGGCTGTGTATACTTGCATGTACACCAATGCTAGGTGTATAGTAAACAAATTTGATGAATTTGAAATGCTGGTTAAGACATCCAAGGTGGATATTGTTGGGATATCAGAGACTTTGTGCCACTCAGATATAAGGGATGCACAATTGGAATTTGAGGAGTATAATGGGTACAGCAAGGATAGACAGGTAATTAAGGGAGGAGGGGTTATGCTGTTGGTTAAAAAAACGTAAAATCTAAGGAAGTGCATCCAGTTGACACAGATGGAGAGTGCAATGTTGAGTCAGTTTGGTGATATAAGCACTGGAAAAGCAAAAATGAATGTAGGAGTTTGTTATAGGCCTAATGACTCTGATGAGTGCAGTGAACAATTATACAGAGAAATAGTCGGCCAGTAAATCAGAGTGTCTTATAATGGGAGATTTTAATTTCCCAGATATAAATTGGAACTTGTAGGTTGGTCACTTGTACACAGACAAGGCTTTTGTGGATTTATTGGATGATTGTTTTCTACAGCAGCATGTTGGAGAGGCAACAAGAAGGAGTAACACTCTTGATCTGATTATCAGCAGTGATTATTCATGCATTAAGAATTTAGAGATAAAGAAAATTTAGTTAATCACTGGGTGGCAGTGATCACAGTGTACTGATATGGGATTTACTTAAAGATGTAACTGCCATCAGGGGTAAAGGGAATTGTTTTTTCTTTCGTAAAGGTGACTACAGTGGTTTCAGATTTTTTAGGTTCTATACAGTGGGACCAACTGATGATGTTACCAACAGCAAATTCTAAATGGGAAGAATTCAAGGAAGTAATCTTTGAAGCCACTAGGCTTTTTGTTCCAACTAAGAAATACTGCTTTAGGTTCAGGCAAAAATAGATGCCAAATGAACTAATGAGACTTGTGGCAGAGAAGAAAAATGCATAGGATGCGCATAGTAGATACAAGCTAGTCTGTAATCAAGTCACAAAGGAGGTTAGGCAAGCGACAGCAGATTATGAAAAATCTTTGGCAAAGGATGCAAATAAAAACAGCAAAGACTTCTTCACTTATATAAACTCTAAAAGGAAGGGGATGATAACAATGGCTTGACTGTAGATGATCATACTCAGATAGCTGTTGAACTAAACGAATATTTTTCATCTACATTCACACGTGAGGAGTTATTCAAGGAGGAGAGGGCCAGATGTTTATCAAACTCAAACAGGGAGTTAAATGATTTTATAATAACTGAGAGCAAAGTGGAGAAATTGTTGAAGTTAAACATAAGAAAGGCACCTGGGGTGGGATCTATTCAGTTACATTAAAGGAGGCAGCAAAGGACATAAGCAAACTCATAGATATAATTAAGAGAGCATCCTTGGACTTGGGAAGTCCTCACGGACTGGAGATGTGCAAATGTCTCCAATTCACAAAGGGGATCACAAGTAATTACAGACCTGTTAGTTTGACTTCTGTTCCAGGAAAAATAATGGAGTCACTGGTTAAAGAAGCATTGCAGGATCATTTAGACAAGACAGCAGAAATAATTCAGAAACAGCATGGGTTTGTCGAGTGGAAGTCTCTGACCAATTTGATTGGATATTATGATGTGGTCACAAAGGAACTGGATACAAAAAAATAATTTTGATATCATAAAATTGGATTTCAGGAAAGCTTTTGATACTGTTGCACATGGAAGACTACTCTACAAATCTGAGCAGTATGGCATTAAGTGAAAGTTGCTACAATGGATAAAAGGATGGTTGAGTGGGAGAAGACAGTGGTGGTGGTCAATGGGTGGACTAATGTTATTAGTCCATGTGGACTGCTAGGTGGACTAATGTTATTAGTTGTGTCCCTCAGGGTTCGGTGTTGGGCCCATTGGTGTTTTGTATATTTATCAATGAAGGTATATCAAGCTTAATGGCAAAGTTTCCAGATGATACAAAGATTGACAAGGTTGTTAATAACAGTATGCTGCCGCATTTTTTTTTTTTTTTTTTTTTTTTTATGTGAATCCCAAACACGAGAGGTATTAGAATCTATAGTACTTAGTACCGTTCTTGGGTTGGAGGTTGAGAAGACGAAAGAAGATATTTGTTGACATTGGACTTGAACTTCTGTAGATTGTAATTTTCAGGAAATACGTATGAAGGAAGGTTGTTCTAAAAAATGGCAGTTGAATGAATAAATGAGGAAGATGAAAAGTTGGTTCTGTGGGTTTGAAGTTGAACAGTAAATTGATGTTGGCTGGTGGCGGCACGTGTTCGGACTGTTTTGAAAGAGAGAGCAGGAATTATAGAAGCCAATTCAGAAGAACAGAGCCCATGGAAGTATCTGTAGAAGAGGCATGCAGCAGAAACAGTACATCTATGAGAAAGTGAGTGGAGAGACTCTGTTATAGATGAATCATTAATTAACCTAACTGCCCTCTTCTGAATGGAATCAAGAAGCCTGAGAGAGGTTTTGGGGGCACCACCCCAGATGTGGGAACAATATTCCATGGCAGGGCAGATTTGCGATTTATAGAGTGGGCAGCTGCTTGGAAGAAAAGTAACGCCGAGAGTGAAAGAGAAAACCAAGTTTTTTAGATGCAGAGGAAGCAATATTTGTAATGTGCTTGTGCCATAGCCTTAGTTGCTAATGCTCCAATAAAATCCATATCCGTGCTTGTGCCAAGAGAGATTAGAAGTCAGGGTAATCCCCAAAAGAGATATATCATTTTGCCTAGAAATCGGAGTGTCACTAAAGATAAGCATAGGAGCAGAAGAATCCGTTTTGTGAGATATAAGACAAGACTGAATTTTAGAAGGGTTGAAATCAACTAAGTTGTCTTTGCCCCATTGGAGAATTACCTGAAGATCGGCATTTAAGGAATTGGTAGCAGATTTTCGAGAAGTTGAAGCTGATTGAGCAGGACAAGGTTTATCAAAATGGAAAGTGGAATGCAATGTGCTATCATCGGCAAAACTATGGATAGGATTTCCAGTCAATGGAAGAAGGTCATTAATATACAAGAGGAAAAGAGTGGGGGAAAGAACTGAACCTTGGGGGACACCAACATTAGTGGAGAAGTTAGAAGACAGAGAGCCATCTACCATCACCCTCAGTGAGCGATCAGAGAGAAAACTGGATAACCAATTACTAAAAACAGATGGCAAACCATAAGATGGAAGCTTATTTAGAAGACTTTGTGCCAAACACGATCAAAAGCCTTTGAGATGTCAAGAGCAACTACTTGTGTTTCACCGAACCTTTCCATTGAATTAGTCCATAAATGGGTAACATAAGCCAGAATATCACCAGTGGATCGACATTGACGGAATCCATACTGGCGATCGTTGATCAGACGGAAGGTTTCTAGGTAGTTTAAGAGTTGGCGGTTAATTGATTGTTAATTGATTTCTCCATTACTTTAGAAAGAGTAGAAGTAATTGCAATGGGACGATAATTGGATGGGAGGGATTTGTCACCCTTTTTAGGAACTGGCTGGATATGAGCAAATTTCCAAGCAGAAGGAAAAACACCTTTGGAATAAGAAAGTCAAAAAAGGCGGCAAAGAATAGGAGTAAGTTCAGGAGCACAGATTTTGAGAACAAGTGGAGAAATACCATCAGGACCTGGAGCTTTCTTAGCATCAAGATTCATCAAAATCCTTCTGATATCCTTTTGATGGAAGACCACAGGAGGCATTGAATGGAGTGTGTTGGGAATGGTGGGAGGTGTTTTACCAAGATCATTAATACATGAGCTGGAAGAAAAATGGGATGCTGCAGGTCAGCTTTATCCTTGACTGAAGTGAAAACAGAACCATCTGGTTTGGACAGAGGTGGGAGCAGAGATGGGCAAAAGTTGTGGCCAGTAGCTTTGGCAAGAGACCAGAATGCTCGGCTACCATTAGGGCAAGAAGCAAGTTTTCTACTCTTAGCCTGTTCAAACTCTAGTTTGGACTGATTAATAACTGCTTTACAATTGTTACGAGCTTTGGTGTAGGCAGAAAATGAAACTGAAGAATTAGAAACAAGCCAATTACGATATGCAACATTCTTCTCTTGAACAGCCTTAGCACATTTATTGGAAAACCACGGTTTAGATAAAGGACGAGATTTTAAAGTGGAGTGTGGGATAAAGGATTCCATTCCTGCAAGAATAATTTCACTGACACGATCTGAGCAAACATTGACATCAGAAGTTTTGAAACAGTAATCCGACCAAGGAAAAGAAGAAAATAAGTCTCGCAGGTCATCCCATTTTGCATTCTTGTAATGCCAAACAACATGAGGTTGGGAATAGCCATTAGATAAAGGTTCCATTGGAGAAGAAACAATCACCAAGTTGTGATCTGATGTGCCTAAAGGACCTCTCACTTCAGCATTGTACTTAGAAAGGTTGTTTGTGAGAAAAAGATCAAGCGTATTGGCTGTATGATTAGGATTGTCTGGTATTCTTGTAGGTAGATGAACAATCTGTGCAAGGTCATTAGTAATTGCAAAAGCCTCAGCATCTCGACCTGCTGGGTCGGTGTGACTAGAAAACAGAAGCCAGCTGGAGTTGTGAAGTTAAAATCACCAAGGAAAATTACCTCACTGTTAGGAAAGTTGGACTGGAGAAAGTCAAAGAGCTCCAAGTGATTAAAGGAGTTGGGAGAACAGTAGAGACAACAATCAAAGAGAGGAGATTCCAAATTGCCAAGTCTCTGACAGGGAATATCAGAACAGACATATGCACAAGTACCACCTTTGAGGCGAAAGGAATCTTACAGCGAATAATTTGGGCATCTGAGATGAGCAGTAGTTGAATCAACTGATAACTGAGATTCTCTCAGAAAAAGTACATGGGGTTTGGCAGACTGCAAGTGGAAATGGACATCGTTGAGATTAGAAATGAGACCACGTATATTTGTGAAATGAATTAGGAAGTGCTTGGGAGGTTTAGATCTTTTCGCAGATAAGCTTGCTCTATTAGTTTGACAGTTCATGGTGCATTCAATAGTAAGAAAAAGTGGGTGGGACATGCTGTATTAAGTAATGAAATTTTTGGATATGGGGTACATGTGGTAAGAATATACCCAGATCCTTGACATAACGTGGCCTCGACAATGCTCCCCGCATACATACTACTCGGACTCCCTCCAGTCACTATCTGGCAGAGTAGAGGTAGCAAGATTATACACTAGCTGATCCGGAAGCCTTCTAGAGAGTTACCAATAGGTTCAGTCCGGTGTACTAACTAGCGGCCGGCCTGTGAACACCGTTTTAGAGCTGTACCCTCGAAATGTAAGGAATATTGGATCTTGCCACGACGTTCATCATAACCTCAAAAGTCATCAATCATACTGTATGATGGAAGAGATAGGGAAGGGTTGACCCGAACTTAGCTCTAGAGACTAAACATGGGTTCCACCACTTCAAGCCTCCAATAAGCAAAGTGGTGGTATTTTACCGGTTGATGAGATTCATTTACCACCTAGTACTGCCTGGTAACATAGAGGGGCGGCATTCCTCCATATGGTGTGGGCACCACAATTCGACCCCTGCTTACGTTGGTTCACACCTGGGTGGTCACCCACTATGTACTTGTGCATGGAGGTTATACCCAGGATTACTAACAGTCCCACCATCGTGAAGGTACAAGCAGAGGATTTGGCTGTCACAGACTGTTCGGACTTCGCTGAAATTGGGTCCACTTGACTTGAGTGTCACCCGAATATCAGTTCCATTAGCGTTTTAGACTCCCAGGTAGCAAGTACAGCTTGTCTGGCATATCTGAGAGAAGGTCTGTGACAACCTCAAGGACTGATACTGGGTAGATGGGCTGAGAAGTGGCAACTGAAGTTTAACATTGACAAATGCAAAGTACTGCATATGGGCAGCAGTAACCCCAGAGAAATGTACCAACTTTGTGGTGTTACACTCAGGGTAGAGGAGAATGAAAGAGACCTGGGGGTAATTGTGTAGTCAAATATGAAGTTTTCTGAGCAGTGCAGTCAGGCTGCCAGAGTAGGTCATGGGGTATTGTCAATGATATACGGGGATAAGGAAGTGATTATCCCCTTGTATAAGGCAATGGTCAGGCCACACCTTGAGTACTGCGTACAGGTCTGGAAGTCTCATTTTAGGAAAGATGTAGAGTTGCTAGAATGAGTACAGAGAAGGGCAACAATGATGAAGGGAACAAAGGGGTGCTCTTATGAAGAAAGGCTTAAGTCCTGCAAATTGCAGCTTCTGGAGACTTAGGCACCTGTGAGGCAATTCTTCCTCGTGCTGAGATTATTAACCTAGCAGAGATTCAAACTGAGGAAAGACAGTTGTAGAAAATATATATTTGGAAGTTGATAGCTTAAATATATAAATAAATTCAAGGCAGAACTGGGCAAGCATTTGGAATGAATGGATCAGTGAAATGGGAAGGGTTTTTTTTTTTTGGGCTGATGCTGTATAAGCTTGCTTTCTTGCATCATGTGCCTCTACTAATGTTAATGCTAATAAGAGCATTCTTAGATTTAGAAGTTCCTAGGGGAAATGTATCTCCTATTCACAAAAATTGTTCAAAGGGTGAGCTGGCTAACTACAGAGTTGTACGTTTGACCTTTGTGCCAGGGAAAATAATGAAGCCAATAGTTAAAGAAGTAATACAGGGCTGTCTTAATAGGAGTGCAGCCAGAAGACAATCACAACGTAGATTTGTTAACGGTAGTCATGCCTGACCAATCAGCAGTCTCTTCAAGATCATCAATAGTTATGAAATTATATCCAATAGACTAATTTCAGTGGTAGCTCTACACTGTGATTAACTACTATGTGGTTGTCAAAAAGAATTATATTGATATCATATGCATAGATTCCAGTAACTTTGATACTGTACCACAAATAAAATTATTTTATAAATTGATGCAATAGAGCATTAGGAAAAAATTACTATTGGATAAAAGGATGATTGAGTGGTAGAAGACAGTGGGTGGTTATAAATGGGCACTGTTCTTGGACTAATGTTATTAGTGACATCCCTCATGGTTTAGTTCTAGGGCCTTTATTGTTACCAATATTTATTAATGATATTGAATAAGCCATATCAGACTTAATATCTAAGTTTGCAGGTGACAGTTGGCAAGTGGTTAATGACAAGAATCAGGGTGTACTATTACAAAATGATGTAGAAAAATTAGGCAGATGGGCTGAAAAGTGGCAGTTGAGGTTTAACATTGATAAATGCAAGGTATTGCATATGGGCAGCAGTAATCCCAGAATAACATCTGGTACAACATCTAGTTTAGTGTGGTACAACAGTCAGTTGTACGACACTGAAGGTAGTGGAAACCTAAGAGACCTAACTGTAATTGTACAATCTGACAAAGTTCTCTGAGAAGCACAGACAGATTACTATGACAGTCCATTGCATTAGCATTAGTAGAGGCATTTGATGCAAGAAAGAAAGCTTATGCAGCATCAGTCAAAAAAAAAAAAAAAAACCCACTTCCACTTCACCCCTCTGTTCGTTCAAAATACCTGTCCAGCTGAGCCTTAAACTTATTTAGGCTATCAACCTCCACCACAAGGGATGGAAGTCTGTTCCACCAACCATCCGCTGGCTAAAGGCAAATTTCCGCACGTCTATCCTACATCTGTCTTTCCTCAATTTGAATTTATGCCCTCTCAGGTGATTTTTCTGAGCTAGAGGAAGAATCCCATCAGCATTGAGCATGCTTAAACCATTCAAGGCTTTATACACCTCTATCAGATCACCTCGCTGGTGCCTAGTCTCCAGACACTGTAATTTGCAAAACTTAAGCCTTTCTTCGTAAGAGCACCCCTTTGTTCCATTCACTAATCTTGTTGCCCTTCTCTGTACTCGTTCCAGCAGCTCTACATCCTTCTTGAAATGAGGCCTCCAGACCTGTATACAGTACTCTAGGTGTGGCCTGACCATTGCCTTATACAAGGGAATAATCACCTTCTTATCCCTGCTGGAAAAATTCCTGTATATCATTGACAATATTCCATGAGCTACTCTTGCCACCCGTCTGCACTGCTTAGAGAACTTCATATCTGCCTGCACAACCACCCCCAAGTCCCTTTCATTCTCTACCACTGTCAGTGTAGTACCACAGAGTTGATACATTGCTCTGGGGTTGCTGTTTCCCATGTGTAGTACTTTACATTTGTCAATGTTAAACTTCATTTGCCACCTCTCAGCCCATCTGCTCAACCTTTCCAGATCCTGTTGCAGCAGCATAGTGTCAGTAGTGTCCTTGACAACCCTGCCAACCTTTGTATCGTCTGCAAACTTGGACATTAAGCTTGATATACCATCATCAATATCATTTATAAATACAGAAAACAATAATGGACCCATTCTGTCAGTGATATATACACAAACTTTGCTACTAGGGACAAAGAGGTAATTATGCTATCTTATAAAAGCAAGGGTTAGGCCATATCTGGAATGCTGCATACAGGTTTGGAAACTTCATTTTCTGAAGGACATATATCTTTTGGAAAGAATGTACAGAAGAGCAAAAAGATAAGTTGGGAGCACAAAAGGATATTCTTAACAAGAAAGACTGTATTCTATAAATTGCAATATCTGGAAACTGGGCAATTATATGGTGACCTAATTGAAGTGTATAAGGTTTAAAAGGGTAAGTAAACTAAATACTAATGGCATTTTTACTCTTTCTCACAAGAAAATAAATGGAAAATTATTTTTTTTTTTTTCAACAATCAATTACTCTTTGGCTGAATGCCAAAGAGTAATTGATTGTTGAAATTAACTTACACCTACTGTTGTGGAAGCACTGCTTCAGTTTTGATAAATTAAAAAAGGTTCAACGAAGTTTGTCAAAAATGGACAAAAGAAGTAGGTTAGATTAGGTTGTCTTGTTGCTAATACTAATATTATATTTAAGAGATAATCTAATTTGTAACTTTATATTCATTAGGTTTTAGATAAGTTCCGTCTTGACTTAACTGATGAAGAAGCAGTCCATTATGTGCAAAACATTATAGATGTCAGTGTTACAGCAGTAATGCCTGCCTTGGTGGAACAAATTCATAAAATTGCCCAGGTGAGAAATTATTTAAATATAAAATAAATTTTTTTTTTTTTAAAAGAGAGAAGTAGATTAATATGAATGAAAGATAAATACTTTTTTATATGGAAAAGAAATTTAAATTATACAAATGAAAATTTGCATACTTGTATGTGATAAGTGAGCATCAGTGTTGTATATTTGTGCATCATTAAAAGCATATTATCCTCTGGTATATGTATTGGGGATACTTCTCTTCTGGATAGTAATGGTTAATTCCAGTGATCATGTGACAAATAGATGGGAGGGCCAATTAAAAGTAGGATATAAAAGGTACACATATTCCATGACAGGTAGATGAACAGAATGGATGAGAAAAGGACCCAGATCCCTTCACAAGAGAAAGCATGGTAGGTTATCATACTACCAGATAGCAGAAAGAGTGGAATGCCCAGAACCAACTATTAAAAACATTGTATTGCAGTGAAAGACAAGCTCATGTGCCTATTTATCCCTAACTAGGCAGGCTACCGTTAATGATCCCCAGAGCATGTCACTAGTTGAAAGATATGGTAAGAGGAAATCACAAGGTACCTTTACTGAGCTAGCCAAAAGATAGATCTTATGTAGGGTGACTCCAAATGCTGGTTCAACTTCACACTGTGATTATACAGAAACTCTGCAAAAAGGCCAGAAATGTGTGTATCCATTTTGGTCTAAGCCTTGAACAGTATCTCTTAAGTATGTCCAGGAAGGTTGAGACTATAGTACAAGCCAAAGGTGTCCTTGCTATATATATTAGGTTTTTGATTTTAAAAATCCTCTCTGAAAGTTGAGAATGGAGTATAAATGACATGGGTAGAAAATTAAGTTATCTTATTTTTCAAAGTATTCCCCACAAAGTTCAATACACTCGTATTCAATCAGCAAAGAATTAATCCTTTCAAAAAACATTCTTCAGCAAATCCATATTCGTGAATTTTAGCCTGTGCAACCCAGGCTTTCTCATGGAGACCCCCCCCCCCCCCGAATTGCAACTTTTATCTTTGGCATATTATTTCCATGTTATTGTGATTTTAGGTGCAAGATAATCAATTAACAACAATCCTTTTGCATTGGAAAATTCAGGCCAATGGTTTTTCAGCTTGATGATTGGGTTGAAAACTTTTTTAAAGGTTGGAGATCCCTTGTGCTTCCACTGCATGCTTTCTAATTTGGATTCAGGATCATAAAAATGTATTTTTAAAAAATATAAAACTTTCATTATCAGTCACCAAACAGAATAAAAATCTATCTGGATTAGTAAGAATTATTTTTAAATTATCTTTTGGTGATGTTTGTCACGAATGGGAGGTTTCTGAGAAACCATCTTACCCAAACATGAGATGTTCCTAATTGCTCATGTCTTATTGCTAAAATTGTTAAAGTTCAGACATTTTAATTCTTCTGTTTTGTAAATTTTTTTTTTTTTCTTCAACAATGGCAACTGTTTCAGAATTGATTGCTTCAAATGACCAGCTATACATTGGATTATCCTCAACTGACTCATTCTTTTGTTGATTTCTCTAGCATTTCTAGCCCTCTTTGGTCCAAAATTTGATTGCTGAATATTCATTCTGCTTCTACCTAACAACATAAATTAAATTTTACGCTGAAAGGACAGAATTCATGGGATACCTGGATCCTGGGCAATGCTAGTGGACAAAACAGTTTATCTGTATACCTGCCGCTTGGCAGGTATATAGATACACTGCATTCACATAGATGATAATTTGATGTCATTATGGAGTTAACTGACTTTGAAAGAGGAATGATAGTGGATGCCCAACGTGGGTCACTATCATGAAGATGGTACAGAAGTTGCACTATCCCCCATTCGACAGTATCAAACGTGTATCGGGAATACACCATTTCCAGAATAACATTTCATTGTGGACAGTGCTGTGGGCAGAGAAAGGCGGTGGATGAACATGGCCATCGACATTTGTCTCTTATTGTTTCAGCCAACTAGAGAGCGACAGTGGCACAAATCACCACAGACTTCAATGAGGGAGGTGCTAGAAATGTCTCCACCAAGGCAATCATTAGTCACAATAGGTTGTGGGAACTGTCGACCCACCAGAGTCCCATTGCTAACACCACGACACAGGACTCTATGCCTCAAGCATGCAAAAGAACATTCGCACTGGACCTTGGTTGATTGGAGGTGGGTCTCGTTTCCAGTTATTTCGAGCGGACGGGATGGTGCAAATCTAGTGGAAACCACATGAAGCTATGCACCCATCATGTCAACAAGGAACTGTTCTGGCAATGGACAGTCGGTAAATGGTCTGGGGCGTGTTCAACTGGCACACGTTGGGACCTCTGGTAAGTCTAGATTCATCTCTGAACGGTCCAGGTCCGGGTTACGTGTCCATCCTTGCAGACCATCTGCATTCCTTTGTGATCATTGTGCACCCACAGGGCACTGGACTCTTCCAGCAGAACAATGCACTCCCCACAGCGCTGTGGTGACTAGAACATGGTTCAAAGAGCATTCTGCAGATTTTACCACCATGGAATGGCCTCCCCTTTCACTGGACATAAACCCTATAGAACATCTTTAGGATGCTGTGGAAAGCTCTCATGAACTAGTGGACTCAATCCCTCGCTGTGTGACTGCTGTTATTCGGGCAAAATATGGGCCTACCCGTTACTAGGTAGGTATTCCGTGATTTCTGTCCACTCAGTGTATAAACTACATGAGATAGTAACATATTTTTTTAATGTTATTTTATAAAATCTTAATCTATCAAAATAACTGAATTCTGTAATTTTATCCACCCTTTGTACAGTGAGTCCAAATGAATTTGGTCATCTGTATTCTTTACAATATGCAAATAAATGTAGAAAGTGAAACTGTTTTAAATAAGATTTAGATAAACCAGTCATTACAAACATTTCAAAAATGTTCTTTTACTAGCAATTATAGACGTCAATACATCTAAACCTTCTAAAACAGATCATGTAATAGGCATTCCATACTATGTAAATTTAGCTTTATTTAATAAAAAGGGAGATTCTTTCATATCCTTTCAGTTACCCTGCATATCCCAAATTGCCCAATTGGTATGCAAGATAAATGCAGACTAACTATTTTAGCTATATTTCAGCAATCCGTGCTCTTCTACTCCATTTACAGAGCTGATAGTTATAATTATTTTTGAAAACGTTTTCTTAATTTCTCCATTCCAGAAATCCATTAATCCACACAGGAAAAATTCATGAATTAAATATAGTCATACACATGTGTTGATTGGCATCTATTATTTTGTTATTGAGGCAATAAAGCCAACTTTGTTAAAGTTGGCTTTATTGCCTCATGCTTCATGCAGTGTGCACTCCTGTTACTGACAGGATGGCACCCAGTCTCAGGCATTAGTTGAAGCACATGGTTTTTAATTTGCATTGCGATAGCTGACAGGTATAAAGGGGGTTTTGATTTCTAAATTAATTCAAAATATTGTTTTAATATAAAAAATGGAATTTTCAGTTTTGTTCAGAAAAGACTGAAAATAAAGGTGGCATCAAATAAGTGAAAAGTTTTAATTATTTTAGCTGATTTTTCAAATGTAGGTGTATGGGGTCTAAGTCACCTTTTGAAGTTAGAGGAAAGACAATCCTTTTGCGCATGCTGAGGGGTTAAATAAGATTTGATATACACCAGTCTTTATAAATAAGTAATTGGTGTATATGAATATTATAAATGGGTCATTCCATGTCAAGTGGCCTAGGGGTCCCTGCTTGACCATCTTCAATTTTGTTGAAACTTGGTGTTGATGTTTAAATAGGTTCCAAATGAAGCTGTGCAAAATTTCAGCAATAAATCACAAAAAAATTTCAAAGTTAAGTTGCACTGTTGCACAATGGTGAGAGGTAGTGCTCTGAAACTTGGTATACCTAGTTAACTTTTGGCAGAGAATGCAACACTTTGTGTCCAGGCATAAAAACGTTCACATTTTTTACAGTGTGGTCTAAAACTGGCACCAAAAATTTGTCACGACATATTTAAGCAAGACTTTTGAAAGTTATAACTTTGAAATAAAAACCATCTTCTTTGGAAATAAAAACCATCTTCTTTGGACATTTGACTTACCAACTGCATGAATTCAGCCTAACTAAATATCAGCTCTTATACTTGTTTTCTGGCTGAGATATTTTCCTTCAAAGATTGACTCAAAATTTGAAAGTCAAATTTGACCTATCTTAAGGGGCAAATATCTTAATGTGGGACACCTTCAATTCTCTCGTTTTTGGACATGAAATGTCCAATCATCAAACTAGGGATCAACTTTTTTTTTTTTTTTTTTACCATACAAGACACGAAATGTCTTGTATTGTAAAAAAAAAATGGGAATAATGAAAAAAATTAATTTTGGGCTGCATGACTAAGTGCATGGCATAACTGTTAATTGAGACTTTCCCATATTATAAAAATAATTATTTAAGTTTTTCTAATTACTGTTTGTTTTCTTTCAGTACTGGAGGAAATGAAATATTAAATGTTTAAAGCAGCACTAAATACTTTATTGAAAGCAGCTATATTCAGCCAATGCCAGTTCTGTACAGAGTCAAATGAAATTGTGATTAATGATAGTTATCAGTGAAAAAAAAAAAATGTCCAATATTTGTGTTAATATGAATAACCTTATAATGTGGCAGTTCATCCCTCCCACCCCCTAAATCTTTGAGTCAGGTGCATGAACAGAATTCTTCATTAGAATTGTGAAGAAAAATGTATGCATTCCAATTAAGCTTGTAAAATAACCTACATATTGTTATATAATGTAAATACTCTGTAATATAATCACACTAGTGTTAGAAATGAGTTGAAGAGAATGTTTCTCTTACTTGCATTGTAAAGACTTGCACTGTATGAATGTTCTTGTTTATAACAGACTTTTGCAGGAAAAATACTTTTATTGAAGGAGATATATAATGTACCAAAGATATAAAGTGGGTAATACAAATTCATTAATTTAAATGTACTTTTATATTTGTACTTTGTTGTATTAATCTTCATTGACATGTGCCTTGTATTAATTTAAATTTGAATATAAAAAAGATAAATAAAATTACAGCTTTTTTAAATGTGTTTTAAGATTTATTCTTACAAAGTTAATATATCAATTAACTCTTTTTATGACAATATGAAATGTAAATAACATCTTTCCTTATTTATAAATCAAGAAACTAATTATATTTGCCAGATTTTCTATGTATTATATGTATGGAAATAACAACAAAACAAGATATAATTTGGATAACAAAAAAATTTCAATATTTGTTCTGAGTTCCAGTATCAGCAGTCCAACCAAAATTGTGAGCATTTTTTGATTAGATGAATACTCAAGATAAAGATCATATTGATTTTTTTCAAAGTTATCAGTTCCTCCCCTCCCGAAATCACTGTTTTTCTGGATCTTTAGCTAAACGTAGTAATTTATCCATTTTGCCTATTTCAGATGCTTTAAATGTTTCTCTTTCTGTAATCCTCATGTGCTGTTAAAAAAAAAAATTCTAAAATTAGCACAAGATATTAAATGTAATTTACTTGAACTGTTCAATTTGCAAAGTTAGAACAATAAACTCTCGCTTTAATGGACAGCACCACTGTACGTAAACACAGGACCTAGTTTATATTTTTGTTAATATAAACATGGGCTAAAATATTCCATCAGCTAAAATATTTTCCCAATAAAGCAGAATACCAGACAGCCAGGACTTTTCTCACCATCACCTTCCATCAGCCAACTGTCAGAGATCAGTAAGGAATCATCTGAGGTTGCTCCAGAGCTCTTCAGACTCTGAATAAGCTTTAATCAGTTTCCCCCATATGATACAGCAGAATTTAAAGCTCTTTTACTCCAATGTAGAAAAGGTTGAATAAGAGCTACAAAAATACAGTATTACAATATTTAACATTTATTTCATAGTATAACACTTCTTCATTACATTTAACCAACTTTGGTGTATGTACTTTTTTTCCAAATTTAATGAAGATTTGGATCCCCTGCACAGGCCATTAAATCAAGGTTTTACTGCATATTAATTTTTCAAGTTTTTGAAAATTATAGTAAATGCAAATTTATCTCAAAATAAACTTATTCAAAATGCTAAAATGGATGCCAGAATGCTAACTCATAAACCCTTTGAATATGAGTGCCATGCCTGCTGATTGAAATACGAGAAACCTTGTGTCATTTGCAAAGGAAGTATATTCAAATGGGGAATCACAAAGCTTTTAATACTGTCAGCATAAGTAAATGACTAAAACTCAGTGTAGAAATAGGCAAAACTCTGATTTCTAAACTGGATTTATTTTGGTTTGTAAGCAACACCATTAGCTAAAACTGTTGAAGCTGTAATATCCAAAATTTATAAGATAGTTGTATCTATATAATATCGGTGTGAGTACACCATAAATCTCTTAAGAAAAAACTATGATAGTAGTATGGGAGGCATCATTTCCTCTATCTCATATTGTGCTCATCCTTCACAACAAGTTGCCATGGTATTGCACTACTTCAAATGAGTAATGCTTCACTAATAGAGAAGTAACGCGTCACTAATATTCACTAATTGGTGGTGCCCACCGACCATTGTTATCGGTGGGCACCACCACCACCACGCAAACGGCAGTTTCAAAGCTATTGGCCTATCATCGGTGGGTGGGCAGGTACTCTGGTATTGCAGACACGACGATCCAGTTGTGAAGATAATCACACAATATGAGAGATGCTAATAGGTTTATATAGTAATATTTAAAATAATTAAATGCAACAAGGCATAATATGTTAAGAGTAAGAGTTTTATATCTATATAATATCAGTGTGGGAGGCATCATTTCCTTTGTATCTCACATTGTGCTCATCCTTCACAATGAGTTGCCATGGTATTGCACTACTTCAAATAAGTAGTAGTGCAATATCACACCAATATTATATAGATATATTATATAGAATATTATTATATATATAATCTTGGTCTTTGGAAAATGGGTTCGGATTTTCATCAAAGAAAACCCTTTTTGTACACTTTTGTTGCAAACGTAATTTTCATCCTGACCCAGAATTAAGGCTTGGACAAAACAAAATCCCACTTCAGCAGAATCCAAATTCTTAGGATTTATTTTTGACAAAAAAAGCTGACATTTCTATGACATATTCATCAGATATGGACAAGGTGTGCTAAGGGGCTTAAATATTCTATGGACCTTTTCATCAACTTCCTGGAGTGCAGATCACTCTGCCAGGCTTTTGTCCATTCTAAACTTGATTACAGTTCTCAAGCATCTGCTAGAGACAGTACACTCTGATGGTTAGATCCAGTCCACCACCACCACTGGAGAATTTTGCACATCTGTCTCAACATTGTCTATGTTGAAGCAAATGAACCCTCTCTGTCTCTTTGATGTAAGGAGTTGGCCTTACAATACATTATTAAATTAAAATCTGTCTCAATCCCACATGGGCATCAGTTTTGAATCATGATGGGAAAATCTCTACAATACCCACTGTACTGCTAACTGACCTTTTAGTATTTGACCTCGACGGTTATTAAGTGAACTAAACGTTATGGTAGACAATGTTGTCCAGCCACCAAGCCAAAGAAGTAGATCCACTTCAGATCATCTAACCTGACCTAGCACTCTGCACCCTGGCATGCCCATCTTCCAACTTCTCCTTCAAGATTTGGGAGAAAGCTAACACACCACCAGTTTTAACCGTAACTGTTTTAACCATCACATAGAGTGCAGTATTCTGATTTACTGCCAGTCTACACAGCTGGATCAAAGTTGGTCAGCTGTAGTCCTTCCACACAAAACAGTATGCAAGATTACACAAGAAACTAGCATATATACTGCACAGTTGCATACAATAGAAATTGCCCTTGAGCACATTAAAAATAGCCATTACTAAAATTATATGATATACAATTACAGGCTCTATTACTGGTGAGGTATAACCCTCATCCAGTCCTGTCCTAGATTTGGCAGATGCTTTTTTCCTTGAGCACAAATTTGACATTCCCTTCTGCTGGATCCCAAGCCACATTGGTATTGGGGAAAATGAATTAGCTGATACTGCTGCTAAATAGCAACTCCCTGGATAATTATTGCCTGTCAGTCTCCTGTACAGACTACAGGCAAATGATATGTTCTAAATTGTATTCCCAGTGTCAAGATTCTTAGAATGGACAGGCAAAAATAAACCAAATCAGATTAATCCGGCAATGGCAGTCTGGTCTACGCAGGGTCTGACAAGAGGAAGTTGTTCTTGCTTAGCTCCACATAGGTCACAGTCATCTGATACACTATTTGCTGAGAGCAGATGACCCACCTATGTGTGAGAACCGTAACTGTTTTAACCATTATTCATATTTTTATTGAATGTCCACTTTTTACCACTGCACATCGTTCATATTTTACAGCTTTTATTACTCAGGCTGAACCATTTACACTCAGCCAGATTTTAAATGACAGATACAGTATGTCTAGTGTTTTTAACTTTTTACAGTCCATTAAGCTCATATAGACTTATATGAATTTACAGTTTTGTATTTTGATATATATTTCCATCTTTTGACATGGTAACCTTTAAGTTTACCAAATATATTTTTGATGTGTATTTTGATTTGGCATATTATAATAGCCTTCGTTGCCAATGGGACATAAAACAATAAACCAAACTCTACTATAAAAAGCTGCAAAAGATGGAATGATTTTGTGGCATCGATTAGAATGCAGTGAAACAGTATAATTGTTTTGTCCAACCAACTAAGTTTTAAGAATTCCTCCAGGTCTCTTGTTGGAGACTGGAGAATTCGTACAAGGTCACCAATCAGGGCTGCAGCTAAGCTGATTTCAAATGCAGAAAGTAGGAGTTTCTAGCTTGTGCAACATGCAAACTGGTCCATGAATACACATTGGTATAGACATAGTACACAAATGAACTGTATGAGTTGAGTACCATAAAAGTTAATGTACAAAAAAATTCCCAAGAACAGCTAACAAGGATCACTGTGTAAGGGCAACAAATTTTAAGAAATGCATCATCAGAAAGAAGTCAACCATTTCAAGAAAATGTGACTCCATCCTTTGTAAATATGGTTTATGGTCATGCAGTAGGAAATTAGAGTAATTATAGCTACAGCTCTGGCTCGAAATTACACAACACAACTTTAAGCTACTAGATGAATTCAGACATAAGCAGTTTCTATGAGCTTTGGTTTCTAATATTTTGGCTCAGTAGTGAATAACAAGGCACTGAATGCAGTTATAAAGTTAGACCTGCTTAGTTAAAACAGCTCCTGCTAGAGAATAGCCTCTTATCTGAGGAACACCAATCACCCAAAAATTTGAAAAGGAGGAGTTATATTCAAAACAAAAGGCATGACTGAAAAGTCTGCAAATGATTTATTATGAGAAAAATATAACTCCAAGTCATATGCAAAATAAAAAGCATTGGATTCACTAATTTTAAACATAGTCACCAAAGCACTCAATCTTTTTTATCTCAATGAGACAAGTTTCTCAATGTTACAATAGCTGCACAATGTCAGCCTAGACTGACATTGTGCAGCCAATTATGTAACCCAATTTTATTCTTATCAAATGCTGATCAGAGGGCTCTTTGGTGGAGCAATGATTTGGGGTGAGAGATCAGAGCTGAACAAAGAATGCAAAAGCATCAGCCACCCTGAAACTGGATTCTGTCAATAGTAGCTCATTCACTGTGTGATCATGCACTGCTGGTTGTACTTGCACAGTGGCTGTTCTTGAGCTGACAGAAGACTTCCAGACTGGTCAAAATTTCTGTATACCTACGGATGGTGCGCGCACACGCAACCTGACAGCATTACCTAAGCAGCTTAAATTCTGCTAGAAGAGAAAAAAAAAAAAAAACACAAGGGGACAAAATAATCCTCCAAACTCTTCTCTGCTCTAATTTCATTTAATGCATGGCAGCTCACATCACACAACTTCTTTATTGTACTGTCTGAGTATCATCACTAGAGACCACCTGCTACCTGACTCATCTTTTAACCCTTTCCTTTGTGAGTTTGCTGAACAGCTATAGTCAACTCTGTAGAGAGAATATTTTGTGGAAATTTAAAAAAAATTAAAACTTTATATGTAAATGCTTCTAAATATTAATTTTTTGTTACCTTACTTGGTTTAACCTTATCTTACTTTTACTTGATTATCCAACATTAGAGTAAAATTATTGCCCAAAATCAAATCAGAATTTTTTTTTATTGTAAAAAATCAAAAGTTTTTAAAAAATCATGGGTATTATTTTTAATACAGTAAATAAATGTTATCATTTACTGAAATTTCTGGATCAGAAATCTTGAATTTCAGATTTTTTTTTTTTTTTTTCTCTCTGCTACAAGTATCATCAGTTCATCACCTAAGCCTGGAGTAGTATCTTTGTATAATTTTTGTTTATTTGTTTTGCTTCACAAATAGCACTACCAGCTTGGTAATTCCCATTAGTGGTGAGATTAATCTGAATTAGTAAATATAATTATATGTATATATATATTTTTTCAAGTTTCATTCATAAAGAAATTATTCACTATCCAGCAACTCATGTTAACTTAATGATATTAGAGGAAAAAGAAAATTTTATGAAAATGTTTTATTGAAAACAAAATTGAATTTAAATGTTTAACTATAAATTGAACTGAATGGAGACCAATCATAATGTTTTTTTTTTTTTTTTTTTTTTATTTAAAAAATTGGAATCTGTTGATCCAATTATATTGCTTCTTTATTTCTCTTAGAGTGAAAAATATCATTCATATTCCTCTTCATAAATGAGACCCTTGTTGATCAATTCGGCCCTGGAGAGATTGTGCAAGGCTCAAGTGGTAGAATTTTTCTCAGCCTGGTCTATGCTTGTTAACAGGAGACACTGCTTCTACAGGGATGGGATGCACTTAAACAGAAAGGGTGCAAGAATATTTGCTGATGCTATCGAGGCAGAGTTAGGTGGGTCGGAAAACTGCTAGCTTGGGGGTATACACGGACTAATAGATTAATAGTAGCCGCTGGCAGAGGTGAAAGTGATTCTTGCACTGCTACTATTGAAATGCAATTGAGCAGCAACCTGGAAAGCAAGGCAATGGGGATTTCCAGGACTGCTGGGAGTCATAGTGGAACAAGTAAATACATGGGCTGTGTTAGGGTAACTAAGAGTAGAAACAGGTGCATGTACAGGGTGATTCACTACCAGTGCGACAAACTTGCAGGAGGTGTAGGGGGGCACAAAGACGAATCAGAATCAAGTAGCAAAAGTCCTCCGGAGTGGATAATCCGCAGGCTCCAATGACTGGACGCATTGCAGATGGTATGAACTCATTTGGTTTGTTGACATTATCCTCCATACATCCATGGATTGGGAAATACCCAATTGTTGGCCTATCGCTCGAGTACTCGGATTGCCTTCTGCAAGACGTAGGACATTCTCCTCATTGTCTGGCATCCTCGTTGTTCGCTCTCGATTCATGGTACTCTTGTAAAACAACCAGTCTCACGTAACCTTCTGTGCACACGTGCAAAAATCGTATGATGAGGAGCATGCCTGTGCGGGAAACGTTCCTAGTACAAGCGCAGAGCGGCGTGCCCATTACAGTCCGCAGCTCCATACGCGAGGTGCATGTCAGCCAGTTCAATGTTTGAATACTCGTCCATCCTACTGCCTCGGGAACCGGTTCGCAAATGCTGACTTCCAGCGGGATTGCTGTTCACACGACCTCCCGTTCAACGTCCTCTACCGCATGACGAAGGCGTTTCGGACCCTGCAATGCTATGTGATTCAGATTCGTCTTTGTGCCCCCTACACCTCCTGCAAGTTTGTCGCACTGGTAGTGAATCACCCTGTATACTTGCATGTACATCAATGCTAGGAGTATAGTTAATAAATTTGATGAGCTTGAAGTGCTATTCAAGACATCAAAGGCAGATATTGTTGGGATATCAGAGACGTGGTATCACACAGACATAAGCAGTGCAGAATTGGAATTTGGGGATGTGTACAGAAAGGATAGACAGGACAGAAAGGGAGGAGGGGTTATGCTGTTAGTTGAGAAACACAAAATCTAAGGAAGTGCATACAATTGATGTTGGTGGACAATGCAATGTTGAGTCTGTCTGATGTGACATAAGCACTGGGAAAGGAAAAATGAGAGTAGGTGTGTGTTATAGGCCTAATGAATCTGGTAAGTATAATGAGCAAAAGTGCAGAGAAATAGAGTGGGCCAGTAAGTCAGAGTGTCTTATAATGGGGGATTTTAATTTCCTAGAGATTGACTGGAATTTGTGGGTCGGTCACTCACACACTAGCAAGGCTTTTGTGGATTTCTTGGATGATTGTTTTTTACAGCAGCATGTTCGGGAGGCAACTAGAGGGAGTAATACTCTTGATCTGATTATCAGCAGTGATTCTTCATGCATTAAGAATCTACAGATAAAGGAACCACTAGGTGGCAGTGATCACAGTGTGCTGAAGTGGGATTTACTCAAAGAGGTAACTACCATCAGGGGTAAAGGGAAGGGTTTTTGCTTTCGTAAAAGTAACTACGGAGGTCCGAGATAGTTTTAAAGTCTATACGGTGGGACCAACTGATGATATTACCAACAGCAAATTCAAAATGGGAAGCATTCAAAGAAATAATCTTAGAAGCTACTGGGCTTTTCATACCAACAAAGGAACATTGTTCAAGATTTAGGTCTAAGTGGATGTAAGATGAACTAATTAGACATGTGGCAGAGAAGAAAAATGTGTGGGATATATATAAATTAACAGGTGACACAGAAGCCTCTGATAGATATAAGCTGGTGTGTAACCAAGTCACAAAGGGGTCAGTCAGGCAAAGGCAGATTATGAGAAATCTTTGGCATAGGATGCAAAGAAAAACAGCAAAGAGTTCTTTACTTATGTAAACTCTAAAAGGAAGGGAATGAATCAGAATCACTTGATATCATGGCTTGACTGTAGATGATCATTCTCAGATATCTACTGAACAAAATGAGTAGTTTCCATCTACATTCACACATGAGTTATTCAAGGAGGAGAGGGCCATATGTTTATCACACCCAGACAGGGAGTTAAATGATTTTGTAATAACTGAGAGCAAAGTGGAGGAGAAATTGTTGAAGATAAACATAAGAAAGGCACCTGGGGTGGATTGGATCTATTCAGTTACATTAAAGGAGGCAGCAAAGGACATAAGCAAATCCATAACCATAATTCAGAGAGCATCCTTGGACTCAGGGGAAGTTCTCACAGACTGGAGATGTGCAAATGTATCTACACTTCAAAAAGGGGGATCAAAGGGTAACAAGTAATTACAGACCTGTTAGTTTGACTTCTGTTCCAGGAAAAATAATGGAGTCACTGGTTAAAGAAGCATTGCAGGATCATCTAGACAAGACTTCAGTTATATCTCGGACACAGCATTGATTTGTTAAGGCCTGGAGGACTCATTTTATTGCTAAAACGAGTACAAAGAAAGGCAACAAGATTGGTGAGGGAACAAAGGGGTACTCTTACCAAGAAAGGCATAAGTTCTGCAAATTGCAGAGCCTGGAGAGTAGACACCTGCGAAGTGATCTGATTGAGATGTATAAGGCCTTGAATGGGTTGAGCAAGCTGAATGCTGATGGGATTAAAAACCTGAGGGGGCACAGTTCAAATTGAGGAAAGACTGTTGTAGAATAGATGTGCAGAAATTTGAATTTAGCCAGCAGGTAGATTGGTTGAACAGACATCCACCTTTTATTGTGGAAGTTTATAGCCTAAATGAATTTAAGGCTGAGCTGGACAGGCATTTGGAACGAATGGAGGGGTGAAGTGTGAGGGTCCCCCCTCCCCGGGCTGATGCTGCATAAGCTTGCTTTCTTGCATCATATGCTTCTACTAATGCTAATGCTATTCTACACGGCAAAACAATGGAGACTTTGCATGTTATAGCATTTTCAGAGATTATGGATAAGTATAAAGATAAACGGTAGAACAACTGTTTTATCAGTTGAGGTAGAAAAACAGTTCCAAAAGTTAAATACTTGCTTTATGCAAGTAATTTGTATTTCTTGAACACATATTTTTCATTTTTTTTTTTTTTTTTTTTTCAAAAAAAAAAAAAAAAAAATATGAAAAATCCCATATTTTTTTAAATTTTTTTTTATTTTTTTCAAATTTTCCAGTAAAAATTGCTGTTTTGTGGGAGAAACGGAGTTCAGTCTTTTCCAGGTATGTCTCAATTAGGTATCCCTTAAAATATTTTCTACCCTATCTACCTGTGTCGAAAATTCCTGATTTTCAACACATTTAGCTCACTGAAACGGCTTGTGTAACCAGCAAATAATGTATGGGAATCTTAATAATTTTTTTTTTCATACAGTGTGTAAGAAAAAAAAAAAACAGCTTGTGCTCTTTTCTATTAAATGCACCATATTTTTTGGAAAAAGTGTTTTGATTAGCTTCAGATATATCTGTCAGGGCAATGAAACAAATTTTCCAAGTGTTCAATATTCAGATAGGAAAGTTTTTCTTCTCTATAACTTATATACAATATTCACACATACCTTTAGTGATATCCGTAAATTTGGTGAC
Source organism: Mastigoproctus giganteus (assembly GCF_048544385.1). Taxonomy (NCBI): domain Eukaryota; kingdom Metazoa; phylum Arthropoda; class Arachnida; order Uropygi; family Thelyphonidae; genus Mastigoproctus; species Mastigoproctus giganteus. The sequence goes on from NC_143576.1 coordinate 31,753,491, forward strand.
ATTTTGAAACATGCTATCTTCCCCCTACAAAAATAACAAATTAAATTTTAAACTTTATTATTTTGAATATAAAATGGGTCTAAACCAAAATTCTTGCTATAAAATTATAGTTGTGAATATAAAGATTAATATTTTTTTTTTTTTATTTTTTTTTTTTTTAACTATTAGTGGGTGCTGTCACTTAAAATATTCTAAGAAAAAAGACCAAAACTGAAAAACTCTTTGAAAAGAGTTTTTCAGTTCTGGGAACAGGAAGAGTTGGACAGGACAAGATCAGGTGATTGTAGTGGATATTCTCCAGTACTATACTTTTTTTGACTAAGAATTGCCTTAATGAAGAACTGAGCAGAAAGATGTATTGTCAGGATGCTAAATTCACTGAAATAATGAAAGACATCCTTTTTTTAATCAAAGCATTGCCATAATAACCCCAGGGGTTCACATCTGGTGAGTATAGGCTTGGCACACCCAGGGTCCTGAGCTGGATATCATCATTCTTCTCTCTTTATGATTCCCTTCTACTTTTGACTCTTGGATGGGAATTTTTTTTTCAGAATTTTTTTTGGGTGGTGCAGCATAAGCTTCAGGCTTCCTTGCACCATATAGCTAATAATAATAATAAACATTCAAAAACTTGCTGGTAGAATGCTTGGTTGGCAGCCAGTTAGCAGCAAGAGAGAGAGTAAATAGTGAGCTCAGCAGAAGACCAGATTAAGAGATCAGCTGACAAATTTTTGTTTTTCCTTATTATGTTTAAATATCTTTTATTATTCATTTCTTTCTTTAATTTTATGAATATAATTAAGGTAATTTTCTGACCTTATTTCCAGTCAATATTTATATATTTAATTCTTGACCTTTTCTAAAACTAATTCTACTAAGTTACATTGTTTTTGGTATCTTCTAAGCCTAAGTTTGTAAGTTCACAATAGATAAAGTTTATATAACTGCATAATTAATGTAATATTTTGTCGATTTAAATTCTGTAAAGTTAATTTCATAATGAGTGTCAGGTGACAAATTTAATACTTGTGTTATAAGCAAAGTGCATTATAGCCAACAAAAATTTTACCATTTTTTTACCCAGTTATTTTAACGTAAATAAATACCTTACTAATGTAAATCATCTACTTTTATTTACTAATGTATATCATCTTTAATGATATTGATGAAGGCATATCAGGCTTAATGTTAAAGCCCTCAGCAGAAAAGAATGTGAGAGATAACTGTGGCTTATGCAAAGCTGATTATCAGGTATCTGGGTGTGGGACCTGATAACTTTCAGTTCTGGGCCTCATCACGAATGTGACATTATCTGTTTCAGTGGCATGACAGTAGGGACTGTTGAGGTCCTAGAAGAATTTAAATTATCAGGATTCATGGTAAACAGTAATCAAAAGTTTTACTGAAATCTAAGTATATAATTTACTTAAACAAAAGCAACAAAGATAATCTCCACCATAGGTGGACAGTAATAAACAAGTTATAAAAACATGTAAAGTGCATAAAAAATGTGGGGTTTTAATTTTAAAACAGTGGGGTTTTATTTTAAAAAAATAATTAAAAATACAAAAACTCCTTGACTTACGTAATACTTGACTTACAGAAATTCGACTTTACGTTTTTGCCGGCAGGTGCAAACTTAAAAAAATCATGGAAACATATTTTGCATCCTGTAGGTATCGTGAAAATATTGTGAATCCAATAACACTTTTTTTTTTTTTTTTTTGGTAATTCGTTCCAAGATTTTGGAACTTTGAAATTTTTGCTATATAACTAAGCTATTTATCTCTCTAAAAGGTCATTTTTTTATTGGAAATTGCGCTACCCTTTCATCATTATCATATGTTCCCGTTTTAAGAATCAACTTTGAACGCATTTGTGAGACCAAAACACAATATGCACTTTCCAGTTTATTGGGCTTTTTTGTTAATGCATCTAATTATAAACAGGTAGTAAACTCGATCTTATTGCTGCATTTATACCGATAACTTCAATGTGTGGGTTTTTACGCTATTATGGTGAAATGTGTTTCCCTTCACTGAAATCTTCAATCATATAAAAAACAAATTTTGTGGAATTTTTTTTTACATGATTGTTATGAAAAATTTTCTCTTCATTCCTATTTACATATTACAATGGTGAAGGGAAAGCAACCAACGGAAAGTGCAAGTGGTGGCAGTGCCAGGAAACGAAACAGAATTGATTTAGAAATGAAGGTGAAAATGATTAAGAAGTATGAAGCAGGACAAAGCTTGTCATTTCCTATTGCAAGGAAATTTGGTCTCGCTGCTTCAACAGTGAATACTATTTTAAAGGACAGTGCGTGTATAAAAGACACCTATGATCAACAATGATCACAAAACAACATTCAGGTGCTATATCGAAGATGGAACAGCTATTAATAATATGAATGGAAAATCAGATTCAGAAGCAAGTGCTCCTTGAGTCTAATGACCATTCAAGCAAAAGCAAAAAGTATTTATAAAGATATTAAGGATAAGTACGGTGAACCCCAACCTGAGTTTGTGGCAAGCAATGGGTGGTTTAATAGGTTCAAGTATCGTGCTTGTTTCCACAATGTTAAAGTATGTGGTGGAGTCACCAGTGCCGATTCTGCAGCTGCAGAGAAATTTTGTGATGTGTTTGAAAAATATTATTGATGAAGTTGGCTATTCAATGCAACAAATTTTTAATGTTGATGAGACTGCTCTGTATTGGAAAAAAAAAAAAAAATGCCTGGTTGAACATACAATACCAAAGAGGAAAAGACAATGCCAGGTTTCAAGACTTCAAAAGATAGGGCGACGCTCTTGCTTGGTGCTAACGCAGTGGGAGATTACAGATTAAACCATTGCTTGTGTACCATTCTGGAAATCCTCGTGCATTTAAGGGTATCAATACCCTACCCGTGCATTTCCGATTAAACCAGAGAGCATGGATAACAATTTCTCTCTTTGAGGATTTGTTTAAATGCTGCTTCATTCCCGAGGTTGAAAAATATTGTAAAGGCAACGACGTTCCTTTCAAGATTTTGCTTCTATTAGATAATGCTCCTGGACATCCTACGTATCTAGATGACTTCAATTCGAACATGAGAGTCATATTCCTACCACCAAACATGATGTCACTCATCCAACCTATGGAATCAGGGTGTTATTTTGAATTTAAAAGCATATTATTTATGCACAATATTTGCTCAGGCATTGTCTGCAGTAGACGATGAGAAAAAATCTACATTAAGAGACTTTTGGAAATCTTACAATATTTACCATGCCATCTTAAACAATTAATAAGGCCTGGGCAGAAATTACTAAAAGTTATTTAAATGGCGCATGGAAGAAAATATGCCCATGGCACGTAAAAGGTAACCTCTTCATATGATTTGTCTTTTGAAAAAGACAAATCATATGAAGAGGTTACAGATAAGACTGTAAAGGTTGCAGGTTGATGCCAAAGATGTGGAAGAGTTAATAGAGGAAGAAGAGAAGGAATTATCTAACAAAGAACTTATTGATTGCAGGCAGTGATAGTGAAAGAAGAAAATGCTGACGAACCAAATGAGGAGCCGAGACGCTTCATCACAAGATAGATGGCAATGGCGAGGTTTGAGAAGATGGATCCTGACAGCGAATGATTCTTAAAAGTTAACAGAGGGGTGAATGATATGCTTGCTTGCTTGCTACAAAGAAATCTATTATGAAAAGAAAAAACCACCATCCAGTCATCCGTTGATTCTGGCAACGATGCTCAAGAGATAAAACTTACTGATGTTATACCTGTCTCCTCTCTTTTTTTGTAATTTTATAATTTTGAAATTGCACGCTTTTGTAATTTTTCCTGCTCATGAGATAAAAATTGAATAAATACAATAAATAATTCTGTTCACATGTTCGTCGAACATTTCTTTTTTGATTCAATCAATTCAGCGAGCACAGTTGTGAGTGCTGCACAAGCATGGCAGAAATTTTGACTTTTGTAAAATCCGACTTACGTAGTGTTCCGGGGAACGCAACCCTTACATAAGTCGAGGAATTCCTGTATATGTTTTCAATATAAAGAAAATGGATATTTCATAGTTGTGTTTCATAATAGAATGAAAATAAAGCTGGCTTTAAAAAAGTGAAGAATTTTGAATAGCAATGCTCTTGCAGATAAGTCTTGCAAGAGCATTGCTATTGTAGTTAGGTCTCAACAGTGCACTCTTCATATTTCAGAAGGGTGGGATGTGTATTTTCCCTTAATTTCCTGGATTCTGTCTCTCAGACAGCATTAGTGCTGGTCAACTGGGTGATAGTGAATGTAATGTGGATCTACAATTCATTTTGGATCTTGTGGTGAATGTAGTGTGCTTTGGTGCGTGCATGCATGTTTAAAGGCTAAGAGGTTAAATGTTTTCTGAACTATGATTGCAGCTGCATAGACAATGCTTACTGTGATGTACACTACTGCATCACTGACTGCCTTTAGTGATATTAAGTACTGCAAGATGTTAGAAGGCATTCCAGTAAGCCTGATCAATCTTCTACTACGGTAACCTAAAAGGAAAACACATTCTCCTACTAATTAGGATGGTTATCAAGGGAAGTGATCACTTACATAAGTCTTTTCCTCCACCTTCCAAATAAGTAAAGGGAAGAGAGAAGGGGGCAGATAGAAAGATCAACGCCAGAAAACGTATGGGTAGGCAAGGAAGGAGGTGTTAGTTCCTGCCTTTAGAAGGAACAGGTTATTCTAGTGAGCATACATTCTATGACATGTCCATGACCCCTTCTATTAATGTCATCACTGCCCCAGATGGTTTTATGTGGAGTAGTACTGAAATCCCTGAGAAGTAGAACAGGGGAAAGACAGTCACACAATGAGGTCAAATAAATCAGACTGTTAATAAAAACCCTACCATAAGGCAAACTGCTATGGCTTCTATGCTAGTGGAAAGCAGTACAGGTCAAAATGAGTTTCATATAGCAACTCCTCCATGGGCAAATCCATCCCTAGTTTTCTCCTTACATATAGTGGCACTGTGAAAGGAAGAGTTTTCATTTGCCTTCAAATATGTCTCCTGCAAACAAAAGCAAACTGGCTCATGCTTTTGCTGGAGGGTCTTGATATCATCAATATTTCAACAGAATCCATGACAATTCCACTGTAGGAATTTAGTCATTACTTGGACTGGGTGGATTTTTCGACAGGCTTCTAAATTGCAGAGGGCTTTATTTTTTCATTTTTTACTATTTTTTCTTGCTGTTCTCTTTTGGAGGAGTTGGTGCAGTATGATAGATGTGGAAACTTATTGGCTCTTTTGAGAAAGGTCTATCCTCGGTTCTTTCCTTACATATGATAGTAATATTATGCATGCTTTGCAGGAGGGGGGCCTTGATATCACCAGAAGCCATGACAATTCCACTTTAGGAATTTAGCCATTACTTGGGCTTGGTGGATCCACCGATTGGCTTCCAAATTGCTGAGGTCTTGATTTTCTCAGTTTTGGGTTTATCTTTTTTGGGGAAGTATGGACATTGTCCTGTGTCCATTTCCTCCAAAAAAAGATCCAAGACTAATTCTTCTGTAATTCTTTCTCCTCAACATCCATTTTTTCTTGTGATTGAGATGTAGGCAATTTTTACTGCTTTTCCTTGATGTTCTCTTTTGGAGGAGTTGGTGCAGCAGGAGTTATTGATAAAGGTGTGGCAACAGATTGCCTCTTTTGAGGCAGGTCTATCTCCAGTTCTGTCCTTACATATGATCTTAATATTATACTTGGAACAGTTTTCATTTGCCTTTAAATATTTCTCCTGCAAGCAAAAGCAAACTAGCTGATACTTTTGTAGGAGGGCCTTGAGGTTGTCAGTATTTCACCAAGTATTCTGGTGAAATACTTGGTGAATCTGTAGGTCAGCTTCTGTGAACTGCTGAAGGCTTGTTTTTCTTGGCCTTAGATTTAACTTATTTTGGGGAAGAAATGGGCACTGTGTGCATTTCTTCCACTGTAAAGACTTCTAAGACATAATGGCCAAAACCAGGTGATATATAAAAATTTAAACTTTCGCTGACCTAATTACTTAGGTCACCATGTCAAGATAACAAAGGTATAAAATGTAGAAAAGATAAATCAATAAAGAAATAACAATAACATGTCAATTTTAAATACAAGTAAAAACCTTTATTGATTTAAAATAGCTAAAAACAGCAGACACATTGTCATCGTCGGATAAAATCTGACTGAGTGTATACAGCTCAGTCAGATGATTAAAAGCGGTAAAACGGATATTGCTAAAATCTGGACAATCAATTAAAATGTGTCTGATTGATAAAATTGTGCCACAGGACTCACACATAGAAGGATCATCAGCCCTCAGCAAATAAGAATGAGTCAAATGACTATGTCCTATGCGGGTCCGGGCAAGAACAACTTCCTCTTTACGATTCCTGTGCAGACTAGACTACCACGGTTCAATTACAGGCTTTATACGATATAATTTATTTGTAGTCTGTCTATTCCACGAATCCTGCCATTGGGAGTGTATCTTCTGGTGTATTATTTGCTTGTAGTCTGTATAGGGGACTGACAGGCAGCGATTATTATTGGGAATTGCTGATTTGGCTGCAGTGTCAGCCAAATCATTTCCCCTAATCCCAATGTGGCTGGGAATCCAGCAGAAGCGGATATCATACTGCTATTCATGGAGAAAGTGAATCTTCTGCTGAATGCAAGACAGAACTGGATAAGAATTATATCTCACAGTTATTAAAGCCTGTAACATGCTGAGAGAATCGGAATATAAAATGAACCATTGCTATTGGCATTTACTAATGTGATCCAAGGCTAACTCTATAGCGTGTAGCTCTGCAGTAAATATGCTGCATTCAGAGAGAATCTGCTCCAATGTAGTGGTGTCTGTAAAGACAGCAGCAGATCCCACATATGATTCCGACTTCAAACCGTCTTTGTAAACTGGCGCAAAGTCAGAATGTTCAACTCGGTGTTTTTTTTTTTTTAATGAAAACCCCAAACATGAAAGGTATCAAAACCTATAGTACTTAGTACCGTGCATGGGTAGAAGGAGATGTATGGGGGGAGGGCGGAAACTTTGCTCTAGAGACTAAACATGGGTTTCACCACTTCAAGCCTCCAATAAGCAAAGTGGTGGTATTTCACCGGTTGATGAAGCTGCAGGTGATGGAGATGATGGAGTGTCCGACTTTCCCCAATTTCTAAGGGACAAGTCACATGCTGGAACATGAGCATGCCAGGGTGGAAGGGGTTGCTTTGGTGTTTGGGCAACCTTGTCTACCTTGATCTTAAGTTCTTTGAGTAGCTCTTGGAGACGAATACCAAAAGGACGATTGGCAGTCTTATGGGTGTTGTACAAATTTTCCCATCGTGGCTCAAAAATTAATGGCCACGTAGGATGGCCTGGCAGGGATTTCAGTTTTAAAGTGTACTTTAGAGACAACTGCTTACGTCGAAGCGATAACAGTGGTTTGTTTGCTTCGATGTATAAGCTCTGGACAGGAGATGTTCGATATGCTCCAATAGCGATACGGAGAGCCCGATGATGGACAGGATCCAGCCATCGAAGTACACTGTCTCTGGCCGAATTGTATACCAGGGACCCATAATCCTAGTCTGGATCGTACAAGTGCATGGTAGATGCGTAGTAGGGAGCATCGATCTGCACCCCAAGATGTAGAGGAAAGAGAGCGCAGAATATTCAGGCCTCTTGTGCACTTTGTGCGGAGTTGATGGACGTGATCCAGAAAGGTCAGCTCTTTATCAAATATGAGTCCCAAAAATTTTGTGTCCGCCGCTACTGGAATAGCATTTTGTCCAAGCCTTAATTCAGGTTCAGGATGAAGATTACGCTTACAACAAAAGTGTACGCAAACGGTCTTCTGCAGCAAGAACCTGAATCCATTAGACAGTGCCCACGAATTTAGGATCGATGGCTTTTTGCAGTTGTCTTTCAATAACCCTCATGTTGCATGACTGACAAAATATGCTAAAGTCATCAACATAGAGGGCACTGTTTACAGTTGGAGGAAGTTGTTCTGTGATGGAATTTACTTTGATAGCGAAAAGCGTGACCCTTAAAACTGATCCTTGTGGTACTCCCTCCTCTTGGCTAAAGGAACGAGAGAGTGAGGATCCCACACGAACTTGGAAAGATCGATTGGCTAAAAAGTTTTTAATAAAAATGGGGAGATGCCCTCTAAGACCAAGGCCATGCAAATCTTTTAAGATGCCAAATCTCCATGTTGTGTCATACACTTTCTCCATGTCAAAGAACACAGACACCAAATGTTCATGTTTTAGGAAAGCATCCCGGATGGATGTTTCCAGTCTAATAAGATGGTCCAACGTGGACTGGTTCCTTTGGAAGCCGCATTGGATGTCTTAAATGGGTTGAAATAGAGTGCTGAATTACATTTTCTTTTCCTAGGATGATACAAATAAGGGGATATATCGATTTTTTAAAATTAAAGAAATAATTATAAACTAATATAAAAAAAAACTAATCTTTAATCAATGATTAATCAACTATTGACAAAAATTGTCACATAATTGACACCTAACTGTGTAAATCTGTGAGCTTCCACTGATTTAAAAAACAAATTAGATAAATTTAATGACATTAAACATACACGATCTGACGATTTGTTGGGAAAATACAGGACCATGCTGAGAAAATGCTGCGAGCTAGGCCACAATGTCTATGTGTCTGCAATTTGGCAGAGACATGATAGGAGGGATTATATGTTAAAAGCCTTGTGGATTAACTCAAGACTTGAAGGACTCTGCAAGGCTTTAGGGGGGAAATTTCTATCAGCATGGCCCACACTTGTAGGTAGAAGGAATTTGTTTTGTAGAGACGGGATACACTTAAACAAAAGTGGTGCAAAAGTTTTTGCCAGTATTATTGAGGATACCTTAAAGGTTCAGGGAAACTGCTAGTTAGGGGGGAATGTGGGTAATACTGACACGCATTTATCTAATAATATTGGTCAAAGTAACTCTTGCATATACCGCAAGAGTTCTTATCTGTTACCCCAACTGGACATATTATCTAGGTGTTCTGGGGACAGAAAGGTTTCGAGGGAGCAGGTAGCTAATGCCAGGAAAGAGAGACTAAAAAACTTCAAGGGTTGTGTTAGGGTTGTTAAATATACAAGAACAGTAAGTCTTAATTGTTTATATATTAATGTTAGAAGTGTCGTCAACAAAATGAGCGAATTCGAGCTGCTGGTTAAAACAAGTAACGCGGACATATAGGGCTTACGGAAACATGGTGCCATCCGGAAACTGAACTCAACAATTATTTTGCATCGATATTTACAAATGAAAAACCTTTTGTGGCAATGGGAAATTGTGGGAGTGAAGTTGAAAAATATGTAATTAATGATATTGAAATTTCGCAAGATTATTTAATGAAAAAACTTTCGAGCCTCTGGAGTTGATGGAATATACCCTATAATCTTAAGGTAGGTGGCAAGTGAGTGCATTGAACCATTGAGGCTAATTATGTGAGCATCACTAGACTCTGGGGAGATTCCATTGGATTGGAAAAGTGCCAATGTATCTCCCATACATAAGGGTGGCTCTAAGAATGAAGTGGGAAATTATCGACCTGTCAGTCTGACTTCAGTGGTAGGGAAAATCATGGAGGTGATGATCAAGGGTGGAATTAAGGATCATTTGAAGGATACTCAGCATGGTTTTGTAAAGGGAAAATCATGTTTAACAAATCTGGTTCGCTATTTTGAAAGGTCACTCACGAGCTGGATTTAGGAAATAATTTCAACATTGTTTATTTAGATTTCAGTAAAGCTTTTGACTCAGTCCCACATGAGCGGTTGCTTTATAAGCTGGAACAGGTTGGAATCACGGGGAAAATTCTTAGATGGATAGCAAGATGGATTCAGGGCAGGAGGCAGAGGGTTGTGATAAATGGCTATTCCTCAGATTGGGTTGGTGTAAGAAGTGGGGTTTCCCAAGGATCAGTATTAGGACCACTGTTGTTTTTAATTTTCATAAACAACATCTATGAAGGGATAGAGGGCGTGATGTCTAAATTTGCAGATGATGTTAAAATTGATAGAGTAGTTAATGATCACTGTCAAGCTGAGCTTCTTCAGAGAGACCTGGATAGACTTCAGGAATGGTCAGAAAAATGGCAGCTATGCTTTAATCCAACAAAGTGTAAGGTATTACACCTGGGAAACAGTAATCCCAAAATAACTTATTCAATTGATGGAGTTCAACTAAACTGGAGGAAAGGGACTTAGGTGTTATGATATGGTCAGACATGAAATTCTCTGAGCATTGTAAACAGGTTGCAATGAAGGCCCATGGTGTTCTATTGATGATCTATCGAACTTTTGCAAGTAGAGATAGGGACGTGATAATCCCATTATATAAAACTTTTGTTACACCACACTTGGAATACTGTGTTCAAGTATGGAGACCGCACCTAAAGAAAGACATTGAGCTTCTTGAAAGGGTGCAAAGACTGGTAACTCGCTTGGTGAGATCGGCAAAAGGGCATCCTTATGAAGAAAGACTTTGAATATGTGGGTTGGACAGTTTGGAAACTAGACACCTTAGAGGAGATTTGATTGAGGTGTTGAGAGGCATCAGTAAAATGAATGAGGATGCAATTTTCAAGATTATAAATGATGCTAGAACTAGGGAACATAGATTCAAGTTACGGGGGGGGGATGTACGGGGGGGATTGGACTGCAGGAAGTTTTATTTTAGCCAGCGAGTTATAAATTACTGGAATAAGTTGCCTACGTGGGTGGTAGAGGCTGACAGTTTGGGGAAATTCAAAGGTCATCTGGATAGTACCTTCGGGTCAGGGAAGCGCATAGGACGATAGGTAAATTTCCTTTTCTTTTATTATTTATATTTTTATTTTATTATCATTTTTTTATTTGTTTTTTTTTTTTTTTTTTTGGCTTGTGCAGAATAAGCCATAGGCTTTCTTGCACCATGCGGCCATTACTAATACTAATATCTGATGAAGCAGATAGATAAGAAAAATTCAAGTATGAAATATTTTACCTCATTTATATTTTATTGATTTTTAAAATTATCATTTATTCATTTTTACAGCAGATAGCTCATAATCATTGCTTCCTTGCATATTTCTGCCATTTTTGATCTGGAGCTAAACTCAGCTTGTAAGGACTGACTGTATAATAGAAGAGTTAATGGTTGTAAAAGGCTCCCAAGTTCCCAGCAGAAGAGAGCATCTATTGCTTAGTGGAAGAGTTCTGATACATGGTTAGTTGACCTTTCTTGAGCTAATAAGGAAATCATAATGACACAAAAGTCAGTATGTATACGTACTTCATCAGCCTTTTATGAGAAGCATTTAAAATGTTTGTGGCCTTAGTATGAAGGGTTTATTTGAAGAGTCTGGTAACACGTTACTTTTCAATCGTCCTCTTTTGGGTCAGTATACTTTTTCCACCGATGCTGCAATGCGTTGATTCCAGCTGTGAAGAAAATTTTCTCTTGGGCTTCCAGGAATGCGTCCACTGCAGCAATGATGTCGCTCAGTAGGAATATTGGATATTATAAAAGCCAGATATCTTTTCAAATTAGGAAAATAGGTGAAAGTCCAATGGCTGAAGATTTGGTAAGTATAGGGGATATTCTGAGATTCCAAAACCATGGCAAATAACATACTTGTGAACAGACACACTGCCCTGGTGGGACAACACTCCTTTGCTGAGAATTTATGGATATTTTCACACAAATGCCTCTCAAGACCTACACAATATGACCCTGTGACAGTTTGCCCTTTCTCTGGGTAATCCACTAACAACACTCTGTAAGCATCCCAAAAAACTGATCCATCACCTTGCCAGCAGAAGGAATTGACTTGACTTTCTCTGGAGGGGAAGAAGAAGAGGAACTGTGTTTCCACGGTTTGGAGGGCTCCTTTATTGCTGGCTGAAAGTGTGGACCCATATATCATTCATGGTCACAAAGCTTGCAAGGAAATTTGTTGGATCTGCTTGAAAACAATGCAAATATTCACTTGATTTTATATCTCGTGTTTTTGATCTGCTGTCAACAACTTTGAAATCCATTGTGCTGACACTTTTTTTAATAGTGAGAAACGGTATTTATGTAGTAGGCACATTCAGACGAAATGCTCAAGATGCTGGAAATGTACCGAACTCCTCATTGATCCCTCATCACCAGATCATGCACACTGACAACAACTTCTAGAGTGATGGACGTCGCAGATTTTCATCAGTGGGTGTCATCTTCCAAGCAGCTTCCTCCCTCGTTTAAATTCTGCTACCCACTTCTTAACTATGGAATAGGAAAGCACCATCCTCTCCCAAAGTTGTAACCATATCCTCGTGCATTGCCTTTGCCATTAGTCCCTTTTCCACAAATACTGGATGACTGCACAGGGACTATATTTGTCCATCTTTCCTCATTCACACAACCCTGTTGACTTCATGTAATTAAAAAAATTTTAAAAAAATACGTTAATTAAAAAAATACGTTATCAAAACTGCATGAAACTTGGCGGGTTACTATTTGAAGTATTATTCATTAAGTACAGAAATTTTTAATACTGTACTACTACCATATCATACTCAGGACACCAACTTTTCAAACCCTCCTTGTACTTTCTTCATTCTTCACTACTTTCTTGGATATCAAATTTCTTAGATGATCACTATCTGTTTACTGGATGACTGAGGTGGGGGAAACCATACTTGGGCTTCAGAAAAGCTTAAGTTATACTACTGGAGGTTATGATGAATGCCATGGTAAGATGACAATCCTTTACATTTTGAGAGTACAACTGTAAAACAGATCTACAGACCTCCAAGATGCTCCATGATATTTTTCATGGGAAGCTTTGTCAAGAGTTCTTTATGTCTGCCACGTGTGGACAGGAAACAGCAAAACTACCCACTCTTTACTTAATCTCTTTTACACTCTGCTGATCCTACTGTTTCATGTAAAGATAAGACTGATATACTCACCATCACTAACTCCTCTCTCTCTCTCTCTCTCTCTCTCTCTCTGCAATTTCACTAACAATGCTTGCTATTTTTGTTGTTTCACATCCATTTTTTTTTTTTTGCTAATTCACTATTTGGAAACATATTTCTGAAAAATTCATCTGCATAATTAGCATAGCTCAAAAGAAAGATAAACATTGAAGATAAACTATAATAAACAATGTAAATAAGCATTCAGCACATATTACAGCATCATCTTCACTTTGAAATACTATATTTTTGCATTTCTTTCTAGATACTGCAAATATCTCATTGCATCGTGTTTCCTGCCACTTGAAATTTTAAAATCACAACTACAGACAGTACATAAAACAAATGTATAACCTTTTCTGGATAGCTGCTATACCATCAGGGTACCTACCAACCCAATTTTAAGTATAACCAAATAGGCAACTCATTGTGAAGGCAACACAATATGAGATGTAATGAAATGATGCCACTATAATAGCTCTGGTTAATTTACTGTGTATAGACATGTTCACACCATACAAAAAACACACACATGCACAGAACAAGACTTACTATTAAAATTCACCGAAAACTCAGACATAGAATTCATAGAAATTCACAAAACTTGCAGAAAATTCACTTAACATTAAAATTCACAATTTTTTTATTAATTTTGGCAGAATTTGTACACTGAAATTATAACAAAATGTACTTTTACCACTTTTATATTTAAATACATGTTGAAAACACTATTAAAGAGGGCAGTGTGGTAAAAAATCCACTAAACACTTCAGCATCCAGCAATAGTCAGCTATTATGTTGACATTCCATCTCCCCATCTCCATGTCTTTAATGTCGTGGTGAAACCACTCAACCTGTTCTTCACTAATGCTTCCTAGATTTTCTAGTCAATGTGGGAGTGAAATGTACCTTGACTCTTATTGCAACCCATCTTTTTGAAGTTTGTCAACATATTTTCAACTATATTCTGGATCCTTGTTGTTCCCTAAGAAGTTCATAGTTTTCTCAAAATCTCAGTCCCTCATCAGTTTGCGAATTTGAGGTCCAATAAAAAATACCTTGTTTTAGCTTCTCTTGGGTCATCGGTGGGAATTTAGTACAAGAGTAGTTTTTAGTACAAAAGTAGTTGAAGCAAGACCTTACTGAGGTAAAATTTCACAAACTGTTTCATTAATGCAGTATGCAAAAGTGGAAGGAGGACAGTTCTGGGGTGTGGTTTACAAACTATGTTCTTTGATCCGGACAACAAACTGCCCTTCTTTGCCCAGATGCCCCACTCACACAAAAAGCAAGGCATTTTTGTGCAGCCAGATTGCTGTCCAAGTAACATACTTATCACTTGAGAGTCAGCACAGCCCAACATACTTAATATTTGTCAACAACTTCTTCGAGTTCTCATATGTTTCTTTCATATGCACAGAGTGAGCTACTGAGATTGACCTATATTTATTTCCATTGTGGAGCAACACACCTTTGAGACTCCCCTTTGATGAGTCAAAGGGGAGTCTGAAAGGATTATAACTAATTCCCAAATAATTATTTGGGAATTAGTTATAATCCTACATTTTGTGGGAATTAGTTATTCCCGCAGAGGCCTATTCAAATAGGCCTCTGGAGTTATTTACGGATGTACTGTGACAGTTAAGACTTACTGTTGATAAAGTAGGCAGTCACCTCTGAAAGCTATGGTTGTTTTTATCGCTTTTACCACTTTTAATTCCGTATAGTGTAATGTAATTTCATATTTTATTTTATTTTATTTTTATCTATCATTTTATTGTATTTTATTTTATTTGTATACTTTTATACAAAATTTAATCCAATCTTATTATGAGTCCTAAATAGTTCATTAAGTCATTTATATTTCTGAAAAACCATAGAATCATCCTCAGAAAAATAGGGAACTAGTTCCAGTTCTCTGTGTCGGTTCCATGAGAAATGCATCGATGTTCTAGATTTTTTGACTTCAGTCTAGAACCAAGGAGTCCTGCAGATTCCTTTTGTAAAATTTATATCTCTTACCAGATCATTTTGAGTTCATGCTATGAAACAGGGGCATATTCAGAGGTGGGCAGAGAGGGATATGCTCCCCTTAATCAAAAATTTGAAATTAAAAAAACAAAATGCAGGGCATTCAAAGGAAAAAGTCAAAAGCCTGGTTGCCATTCATCCCTCCCCCTTACAACGTTACCTGAACTTGGTTGCCATGCCTCCCCTTATGATGATACCTGGATATGTCACTGCTGTGAAAACAGTTTAGGGCTGCACTCTGTCTTCAGGTGTGTAGCCTTCAGTTTCATTTTCAGAAGCTTCACTTTCTGCACTCTCTGCTGCTACCTTCTCCAATATAAGTGGAAGGCATGGAATCAGCAGGTTATCTCCACATGGGGCTGGTCTAATGGCAGAGGGAATATTAGCATTAGTTGAGGCATATGATGCAAGAAAGCAAGCTTATACAGCATCAGCCAAAAAAAAAAAAAAAAAAAAAAAACCCCTTCCCATTTCAACCATCTGGTCACTCCAAATGTTTGTCTACCTCAGCCTTAAATTTATTTCAGCTATCAACTTCCACAACAACAGATGGAAGTCTGTTCCAGCAATCAACTACCCACTGGCTAAAGGCAAATCCTGCACATCTATTCTACAACTGTCTTTCCTCAATTTGAATCTATGCCCCTCAGGTTCTTATTCTGAGCAAGTGGAAGTATCCTGTCAGCCTGTTCAAACCATTCAATGCCTTAAACACCTCAATCAGATCACCCCGCAGGTGCCTAGCATTTAGATGCTGCAACTTGCAGAACTTAAGCATTTCTTCGTAAGGGCACCCCTTTGTTCCTCTCATCAATTTTGTTTCCCTTCTCTGTACACAGTACTCAAGGTGTGGCCTGACCATTGCCCTCCTTGTCTCTGCTAGCAAAATTCCTATATATCATTGACAAAACTGCATGACCTTCGAGGGATAATCACCTCCTTGTCCCTGCTAGCAAAATTCCTATATATCATTGACAAAACTGCATGACCTTCTCTGGCAGCCCATCTGCACTACTCAGAGAACTTCATATCTGACTGTACAATTATTCCCCTCCCTGAGTGTAGTACCACACAGTTGGTATGTTTCTCTTGGGTTACTGCTACCCATATGCAGTACTTTTCATTTGTCAATGTTAAAGGTCAGTTGCCACTTCTCAGCCCATCTGCCTAACTTTTCTAGATCTTGGTATTAGGAAACACAATACTCTTCTTACTATTTGCATTATATTCCTCTACAGTAACTAAGTAAAAGTAACAGTGGTCACAGTGGTTTGTAGGCTTCCGCAAAATCATGAGAACTGAAAATGGCATAGCCTTCTTTTACCATTTTTCCACAATCTCAATGCTTCAACACAACTTCAGCAAACTTTATGTGGAGCCCATTGTTTATATTAGAGAAGAGGCTCTAAGCACCAGGAATACTTAAAATGGAATAAATGTTGTTTCAACTTATGAAACACAGTCAAAATAAGTAAAGTTAATTAAAAATAAATTAAGTACATGGACACTGATACATAAAATACAATATAAAATAAATACACTGTATACAAATTAAAACCAAAATTATATACAGCCGATAAATAATAATAATAAAAAAATTTATATAAAAAGAATAAAAGTGATAAAATATACATGAAAAAGCTTTCAAGGTGATGAGCCCCTTTATCAACTTACATAGTTTTAGTTATGCTAATGATATTTATGACAGATGTATGACAAAATACATTACTCTAAATTTTCATATTCCGAAAATATTCTTATTTCAAGTTTTTTATCTTTAGCATTTCAATGCTATACCTATAATTATTGTTCAAATGCCCTATACAAATACCAAATGCAACGTCAACAGGTGTGGATCATGTGTGGCAAAAAGAAGGAAAAGAGGTAGGGGATGGGGAACAATGAAATACTCAATCATAGACTCTGGAGAATGGTGTGGCATACACTTGCCCTGTTATTAACCCACCATCTTCTCATCACAATGTAGAATAACTGCTTCCATAATAGGATGTATGTGGTCCCATCACTGTGATTAATCGGTGCCGCCCAAAATCCCGACATACAGACTGTATTTAAAAAAACAAAGTTAGTCTATATCTCAGAAACTGTTTTTGCAACAAAAAATGTTTTTAATGTAATCAAAACGGCCAAAAAAAAAACATTAAAATTTTATTTGAACACATGGAACATGTACATTGCAGTTATGCAAACAGTATATGATAATGTTAATATTTTATGTCATATTAATGAATAAAGAACACACACTTATATATATATATATATATACACAATCAGTTCACAAAAACCACATTACTGACAATAATCACAGTTTAATGATATCAAAATTTGCAAAAAAAAATCATACAAATTATAATCAAACGTTTAAGTATTATAATAATCTTAAGTATTATAATAAGAAGAAAATGGGATTTTTTTTTGAGGATATTTTTTCCTGTTACCCCTTTCAAAATATCTTGCCAGTACCTATGGTCTGCCAAATGTATTTGTCAAAGAAATTTGTGAAAGTACAGCTAATAACAAATACCTGTATAATTACAGTTTTAGTTATGTTAATGATATTTATGACAATGTTACGCAGCTGCCAAATACATTACTCTAATTTTCATATTCCGAAAGTATTCTTATTTCAAGTTTTTTATCTTTAGCATTTCAATACTATACCTATAATTATTGTTCAAATGCCCTATACAAATACCAAAATTTGACTTGAAGAATTACCTAATAAAATAAAATTAATTAAGTCGTTTTTATTTGCTGACAGTATTTTAAAACTGTTTGTTTCTGTAACAGAAAACATGATCTTCAAATTGAGAGAGGTATTTGTCATTAAAATGTTTGTTATATTTTATATTCTTTCTATACAAAATTAATCTAATAAGGTAAATTTTTACTTATTAAAAAACTAATAAATATATAGAATTATATTCATATATTTTTACAATATAATAGATATTGTCAGGATTCTGGGCTGTCGGGATTTTGGCCGTCAGGATTTTGGGCCAGACCCGCGATTAATAACGTGTCAACTAGGTCAAGAAGGCCCCCACTGTGCTTGATGGGGAACCCACCACAGCTATATGGAGTAGGGCTTACAATACCAGGATCCCAGTCATTTTTTTCCGGTATTGATACAAAAAATATCAGTTTTTCGGTACTAATTTTAAAAAAATAATTGGTTATAATTTACTCACATAAAGATTATAAAATCACCTTTATGTGATTATGACGTCGTTATCTCTACTAGCAAATGTTCAATAAATCATCGATAGGACACCATACAACATTGCAACCTGTCCACAATTCTTGGACAACTTCATGTCTGACCATATCGTAACTCCCAAATTCCGTTCCTCTACTACTGACTTTAGTTCAGCTCCACCAAGTGTATAAGTTATTTTGGGGTTGCTGTTCCCCAGGTGTAAGACCTTGCATTTTCCTGAATTAAAGCATAGCTGCCACTTTTCTGACCATCCCGGAAGTCTATCTAGGTCACTCTGAAGAAGCTCTGCTTGGCGGCGATCATTAACTATTCTACTGATCTTTACATCATCTGCAAGTTTAGACCTTACACCCTACATTCCTTCATAGATGTCATTTAAGATAATCAAAAACAACAGTGGTCCCAATACTGATCCTTGGGGAACCCCACTTCTTACATTAACCTAATCTGAGGAATAACCATTTATCACAATCCTCTGCCTGGGTGCCTGCCTCCTTTAAGATTGTAGGGTATATGCCATCAACCACAGGAGCCTTACTCGCCTGTAGGCACGAAAGTTGTCATTAAATAATCATTTGAAATTTCAACATCGTTAATTATATTTTTTTCAACTTCACTTCCATAATATCTCATTGACACAAAGGGGTTTTTTTATGTAAATATCGATGCAAAGTAACTGTTGAGTTTATCTGCAACTTCAGCTATGTTATCTACTACTAACCCACATCCATTACATAAGGGTCCAATCTGATTTGTCCTTCTGTTCTTTGATTTATATATGTGAAGAAATCCTTAACTGCACTCTTTGCTCTCTTCTTTATTCCTTATCCCCACTCTTTGCTCTCTCCCAGACTCAGTAAAGATACTATAGTGAAAATTATACTTCACTTAATAAAACGTCTTTCTCCTTCAGAAAATGATGAACATAATTCAACCATGGAAGACCTACATGGAACAGATCATCAGTGTTCTGCAAATTCTTTCCAAAATAAGAAATTGCCTGACTCCAATGAGATTTTAAAAGATGAACTTGAGTCGGAAATTAATGAAATACTTTTAACTATCTATTTTTGCTAAAAAAGTTGAAAGCCTAGAAAATATGGACTGAGATTGTCTACGATTATCTCAGTACCAGAATAGAATCCGAAAGGGCATTTTCTGCCGCTAATCAAATATTGTATATACCAAAATTAGATCCATTTTAAACAATCATACTATTGATTGCTTATGAGCTCACTTTATTCGGACAAGTAGTGTGGATGCTTAAACATAACTAAACGTTGCAGTAACAATATGTATTTTTTTGTTTTTAGAATAACAGTATTTTAATGATTTTTTTCAGAATATTTATTATTGCAATAAAAGTTTATTTAAAACATGAATTCAAGTAATTACAGTACTTGTTTTTTTTTCTTTACTTTATTGCACCTAATTGTGATTAAAATTTATTGAGAAAAATGTTTGTTTTTGGAATACCGGTATCCCGGTTTCATAAATTAAAAATGCCAAAATACCGGTATTAAGATTTTGACCGGTATTGTAAGCCCTAATATGGAGGGCATGATTAATAAACATGATTAATAAATATCCAGCCATGATTAATAAACTTCACTTATTTTGACTGTGTTTCGTCAGTAGAAGCAATATTTATTTCATTATGCCCACTGTTAGAGGTTTACTCTAAAATAAGCACAATGCATATTTTTTTGCAAATTCTATAGTATCTTGTCTTTGCTTGAGGATTACATAACTTCCAAAAATACAACAAAATAAGTTTGGATTGTTCAAACACTTTTGTGAAGACATTTTACTCATATTTCAGCATAAGTTTGACATGATAACCTCAAAAATAAACTAAGCTCACACTGATAAAACTGCTGCATGGAATGCTCAAGGTCAAGAAACAAGCCTGAAGGCAGTGCTACCAACATGCGAAGATTTAGTTTACAGATTACTAGCATTTACTCCTAACTTAAAACATTCAATAATACAATTCATGATATCAACTTAAGTGAATTGTGAAAAAACAGTATATGATAGGAAAAAACTAACAACGTTTGTGAAATCATCATAAAAAAACTGAGTTAAAAACAGCTATTTACAAACATCAAAACCATGCAGAATGGCATAATCAATATTTGTAGAAAATAATTATTATAAATGTAAAATATCATCAAAATCTATGCATAAAAATTGACTGCAAACAGCTGATATATTAGTAGAAGTAAAAATCATATTGGCCAGATATCATTTTCAATTTTTTCAACAGAAAATGGTTATCGCCAATCTCAAAAGCTCTATATACACTTATATCTTCAACTAATTGTTTACAATCCATTTCTATAATAATATACCCAGTTATGCTTTTCTTGTTTATATTATGCTTCCTTCATAAACTTGCAGTTACCTTTATGCTAAAATATTGTGTAGGCGCATTTTGGCCATAGCAGCCCTTGCACCAATAAATTCCACGTCAACAACAACAAAATATTGTGTAATTAAGAGTGCAGCACTTGCACTAAATTTTAGTAGCCTTTTACCATTATTGTTATTATTACCTATTACCATAATTACTGCACACATATTTTAGGGGAAAAAAAATTCCTAAAATATGTACAGATATAATTGTCATCTTCTCAAATGATTATTATTCTTTCTTTTTTTTTTTTTTCCCTTTTGTCTTTAGTTTCTATTGCTCTTTCTAAAATATTAAAGAATTCTTCTATTTCACCTTTTGTTGATCCTTCAACTGGCCAAATAATTTCATTACTCAACATTCTATCTTAAATTTTGCCTTTGTAACTCAACCGGACAACGTTTCCCAGGCAACTAATTTTAAAAACTACTGTTGCATCTTCCTTGTACTGTATTTTACTTCCAAAATAAATTTATCTATTATTATTCAGGTGCAGCTCACCTATATTCAAATTATCGGTTTCTATGATATCTGCTATTCTGATATTTTATCAACCTAGTTCTTCTAATTCCACTTCTTTACTATTTATGCTTATAACAATGGTAGTTATTCCAGCACCATATTTAGCATCATTTCCTGGTTCCCCATCAAGCAGTGGGGGCCTTCTTGACCTAGTTAACATCCCAGCCAGTATGGAACCTGATTGCTTTGTCCTATCATCATGACAACATTTTTCAAAGTATGCTTCTGAAAATTATATATGATAGAAACATTTTAAGGGTACTTCTGAAAATTTCATTTAAAACTCTTTAATTTAAAAATAAACACCAAAGTATAAAAATGTACAACAATAAATATCGCACCTGTCATCACCAATTATAATAACTGCATGTTCAAAATTAAAAGCCACACGAGTAGGTTTGCGGGAAACTTTGCTGGTCTTCTTCTGGCTCAGTTCATGTTTACATACTTCTTCATTTTGATTCATAATTAAGTCAAATATGTGTACCTTTAAATATGAAATGAAAAGTTATAAATCTACATAAAATAGAAGCTAAAAATTTTAATCACCTTATTAACTTAAAGAAAGTGAGGTGTATTAATTTTGAAACTATTTATTTATGCAATTTATATCTATTTATATAAGACCAATGCGTAGTGTTTTTTGCCTAATCTGGCTGCCCTATTTTGAATCATCTCTCTAGAAGTTCTCATTTTTAGATGTGGCTTCCAGACCTGAATATGATATTCCAAGTGCAATCACACAATATCTTTTACAGAAAAATAACAATTTATTTATCTCTATTTGAAAAGATCTGTTAAATCACAGATAGGACCCAACACGTGGATGACGGTTTATGCTGCATGGAAAATTGTTTGTTTGTAATTTTTATATTATAACCTCTGAACTAATTCAAAATCATCTTTAATTACTTTTCTTTCTAGTTTATGAGTTACTTCTAGGTTTCTGTTCCCAGCTAGAAGACTTTAGTATTGTGAAACCTCACTTGCCATTTTTCAATACATATTTGTATCTGATCCATGATATTTTGAAACTGCATTGCATGATTCTGGTCATTAACCATCTGCTCCAATTGAAATGGCAGGAGAATATAGCTTGTTTGCATTCTTGTTCAGAAATTCAAGAAGACTATTATTTTTTTTTCCCTATAAGATATTTATCAGTAAATCACACACAAGTTCTGCAGTGAAAATACTTTACTATTATAATTATTTAAATACTTATTATTAGTATTGGCAACTTGATCCAAGGAAGCAAAACATACAGCACCAGCCAAAAACAACAAAAAAACAAAAGAATTATCCATTTCCTTTGTCTCTGGCTTCTAATATCAAAATCAACTACTACAACAATAGGTGGAAGTTTATTTCAACAATCAATTATTCTCTGACCAATGCATATTGCTGCACATCTATTTTGCAACCATCCTTTTTCGCATTTATATCCCTTATATAGGTCATCTAAGAAAAAGTAAAGATACCATCAGCATTTAGTTTCCTCAACCCTTTTAATGCATTATACACTTCAATTAGGTCACCACACAAATGCCTAGTTTCCAGATATTACAATTAATAGAACTCCAGGCTTTCTTGGTAAGAATATCTTTTTTGTGTCCTCAACTTGCTGCTCCTCTCTGGATCATTTCCAGTAGGTCTATGCCCTTCCCAAAATAAGATTCCCAAACCTGCATGCAGTATATTCCAGATGTGGTAATCATCTCTTTGTCCCTGCTTTCAAAATTTCTGTACATCACTGAAAGAACTACATAAACATTTAAAAGTATGTTTCTACTGTACAATCATTTGTAGGTATTTTTCATTATCAACTACCTTGAGTTTGTGCCATCCAACTGGTTTATCAAATTTAAACCTCAAATGGTTTTTTCACCCATTTGCTTAGTTCAAGGGTGAGAATATGGAAGAAAGAGAAAAAGGCAACCAAAGTGGATGGGATATATCTCAGTATATTAAGAGAGGCAACAAAAGAGTTAAGCATTTGCCATAATTATGAGAGCATCTCTGGATTCAGGGTCGATCCCTATAGACTGCAGATGTGTGAATGTATTCCCAATTCACATAGCAGGGGGGATCAAAATGTGATATCAGTAACTACAGATCTGTTAGCTCAACTGCTGTTTTAGAAAAATAATGGAATCACTGGTTAAAGAAGTAAAGCAGGACCAGAGATAGGAGTGTGGTTATACTTCAGTCACAGCAGGAGTCAAAGGGTGATCTTGTCTGACCAATCTGACTGGACACTATGATGCAGTAACATAGGAACTGGATGCAAAAAATAATTTTGACATCATATAGGTTGGATTTCAAGAAAGCTTTTTATACTGTTCACATAAAAGACTTCGGTACAAGTTGCATGGCATTAAGGGCAAGTTACTGCTATGTAAAGAGAGGTTGAGTGAAAGAAGACAAAGAGTTGTTATTAATGGACACTGCTTTTCGTGGACTAATGTTATCAGCTAATTTTCCCAGGGTTCAGTGCTGGGCCCCATGGTTGTTTTCTATATTTATTAATGAAGTTGATGAAGGCATATCCGGTGTAATGTCTAAGTCTGCAGATGATACGAAGGTTTGCAGTAATCATAGTAATCAGGACAAGACTACTGCAAGTCCTAGACAAATTAGACACGTGGACTGAGAAATGGCAGTTGAACTTTAACATTGACAAATGGAAGGTACTGCATATGAAAAGCAGTAATGCCAGATTAATACCAACTGTGTGATATTATACTTAGAGTAGCGAAAAATGAAAAAGACCTGGGGATAATTGTGCAGTCAGATATGAAGTTCTCTGAGCAGTGCAGGCAGGCTGCCAAGAAAGTTCATGGGATTTTGTCAATAATACACAGGAACTTTTCTAGCAGGGATAAGGAGTTGATTATCCCATTATACAAGGCAAATGTTATGCCACACCTTGAGTAATATACACAGGTCTGCAGGCCTCATTTTAAGAAGGATGTGGAGCTGCTGGTGTGGGTGCAATGGAGGGCAATGAGATTGGTGAGGGAAACATAAGGATGGTCTTACCGAGAAAAGCTTCAGTTCTTCAAATTACAACATCTGGAGACCAGGTACCTGCAAAGTGACTGAGGCGTTTAAGGTTTTGAATGGATTGAGCAAGTCAATGCTGATAGGATTCTTCCTATTGCCTAGTTTGTACTAATGGGGGGAAAGCATAAATTCAGACTGATGAAGGATGATTGCAAGGCAGATGTGTGGAAGTTTGACTTCAGTAAGTTCTTGACTATGAAAACTTCCATCCATTGTTGTGTATGTTTATTTTTAATAAATTCAAAAGATGAACTATGAGGGGGTATCAAAATGTTCGTACCCTTACCTAGAAATAATAGCCCTAGAAAGGTGAAACTTCACAGGAACTTTAATCCTTTTCTATGTACTCTTCATGTATAGTAACACATTTCTCCCATTTTGGATCAGTTGTTTAATGCCTTGATCATAGAATCTGCACTTTTTGCCTGAAACCACGATTCCACTTCACTGATGACTTCCTGAGATGAATCAAAGCAGCATCCATGCAAGGTTTCTTCATTTCTCAAAACAAGAAGTCTGATGGTCAAGTAAAATGCTGTGAGCAGACCCATAACTAATTCCCACTGCTTTTGCGATGAAATAAATTGTCACATGTCTGTCACTCAGCACCAACTGCTCAACCTTTGCAACAGTCTCACTATGGATGTTGATGGCCTTCATTCTCTTGGTTTGTCAAAAACACTTGTACAACTGCACTGGAACTCCTGTTTACATTTTTTACAGTGTCATACGATGGAAAATTCTGCCCATACACAGCGTTCATTTCTTTGTCAATTTCCTGAGCTTCCTTGCCCTGCAAATGCAGTAACTTCATCACTGCTCGATACTCCACTTTGTCAACCATAGCGTCCTTCCTCAGATTCCGGGTTCCACCTCTGGTGTAACATCACCTATGGGAATGAAATTTCACTTGTTAGTTATTGAATATGTAGACAACTTATATTAAAAATGGCATCTTCCTACTGAACTTTTCTACTGAAACTGATTCTACTGATTCCTACTGAACTTTTTGATACCCCCTCATAGATAAACTACTGGAGCGTATGGGCAGGTGATGCGGGAAGTTTTTTTTGGCTGATGCTTTATAAGCTTGCTTTTTGCATCATTTGCCGCTATTAATACTAATGATCAAAGGAAAATATAATTTAGTATCACAATAATTAACAAATAAATTTATAAACAATGCTGGAAGTGTCCTCTGTTGTTAGCAATATATAAATTGACTGTTTCGATCATGTTTTGAGTGATGTAACAAAGTTTGTGTTAATACACTCCAGACTGTACTTTCAATGCTTGCTTTGAGCTGCTGAATGCTTCTTAGATTGTACTGATAAGCTTTCAAATTTAATAACACCCACAAAAAAGAAAGTTGACAATGTTAAATCAGAAGACTTAACTAAGGTGGCTTAAGTTCTCACGATCTGATCCCCTAAAAACTCTTGCAACACATTTCAATAGTTGTGTGTGCAGTATGACATGTTTTCCTGTCCTGTTGGAGCCAGATATTTCTTTCATTTTCTTTTAGTAGTACAATAAACTGAATTATGATGCCTCGGTAAATATTATATATGATGGTTTGTTCAAAAAATATGGGCTGATTTTTTGCACATGAAAGGTGTTTTCACAAAAAAAAAAGTGCAGATTTTCAGGGCTCCATATTCTCCAATTCTGACTGTTGACTTAAACCCTAGGGTGAAACCTTTGTCAGTGAAATAAATTTTATTCAAAATTTCAATACCTTCATAGTGAAGTCAACTTTTAAACCAGAGATAGTATTGTAATCTTTTAACGTTATCCTGAAATTGATGTTCATGCATTCTGTAGATTCAATATGAAAAAAGTCATCTAATGTTGTTTAAAATGTCACATATATGAATACTCCTCCTTTCAGGTTCCTTATTCCCATCTGATCCACACTCACAAAACTTGTTTATTACTTTGAGAATTGCAGCTTTGCTTGGATGGTTAGTGTTAGGGAATTTTTCAACAAACTTTTGTTGAAATTCACTGTGAAGACTGTTTCTAAGTAAAATTCCACTAAAAAAACATGTTACCCAATGGTACATGACATGAAATTTATTCACCAGTACTGATGCATGTGACTTGGATTGTGAAAAAATGAACATTTGAAATGCAAAACTGTCATTTCTTCCAGTTATGTAACATGCTTCACTAACGCCCTTACACAATTGCACTAGTGAACATTACTTAGTAGCACTGTACTTAATACAAATAATGTGGGTTTACTTTTAAAATGAACACCCTCTACAACGCACATTGTGCAGTAAAATAAAAATAAAATTATTTCCCCTTCCAAAATATATTATAGACAGTAGAAAATATTTTGGAAGGGGAAATAATTGTTACTTGTTGTTCTTACATTGTGATGTAACTGGGATTTTTGGTGCCCCTACCAAAACATCAGAAATGTACCTTTGTTTTTCATTAATTCAACAAAACGTTTTCACTTCAACAAAGTCTTAGCATCAGGAATCTTTGACAATACAGATTTTACCACAACAGACAATAATTTGTGTATGCCTTTTGAACAGCCACAATTCTCTGAGCGACTTAATCTTCTTTTAGGCAACACATTGCTGTTGTTGTTATTTGGTTTTTAGGAGCATTAGCAACTAAGGCCATATTGCTCCAGGGTATGCGGTGGTCATTTCCCGACCTTTTCGCATCCCCTGTATTTGGTGGTCATGGGCTCGAACCCCGATCTAATCAAGAAGATTGTGCTACGCACTGCTGCTCCTGCCCACCTGGCTACGGAGGTGCCAGGCAACACATGGATGAAAGTTGCTGTGCTGATGCTGTTTACAAATCAAATGATCAAAAGTTCTAGCAAAAACATTCACAGTAAATATTCAGCAAGATGTTACCCAATCAATGACAACCAATGCTTCATGTGCAACAGATCATGAAACTCAGATTTTTTGAGTAATCCATTGCTTCTTATCACTAATCTTGTTCAGAAATAGCAATAGACAATTCCTAGCCTGCAAGTTTCTTGATTCATTGGAACAACAAAAAAAACTTACAGCTGAAGTGAAAATCTCCATCTGCACAACCAGCTGTGCTTCATTGTCAATCCGAGAATTAAGTTTGCTGCGGGAGTACAGTGGTTTTACAACTTTCTAGTTTGGAGGGTCTGAGTTTGAATTCCATTGGAAGATGGAGCAATTTTTAAAGGTCTTTTCTCCACATTCAGGCTGTTCTGAGGGCTAAAAGGGACCTACTCCCTAATAGGTAGTTAGGTGTACCTAATTAAGTGGCCACTCAGTGTATTTACCAGTGTCAACTGAGTAGGACTTATCATTTTGAATAACAGTTAAATATCTCAAACTTGATATCTGGAAAAATTTTATTTGCTCAATTTTACTGGGTGTGGTGCCCTTTGTATGCCAAAATACCAGCTCATGTAACTTTTTTCAGGAAGACTAGCTTCATTAAAAGTGAGAGATCTGATTTTTTATGTCCATATTTTTCAAATACTAATTCAATTAATGATGCTAATTGAAAGTAAAAATTAAACCAAAGGGACAATACTTTAATTATTGTTATTTATTTATATTTATTTTTTTGGTGTACAAAGACAACCAATGGTGCCCATTTGAGATATGTAATAATTAACTTTAAAAAAAATGTACAATGATAAATTAAAATTCAATAATAAATACATACCTTGCAGTCTGCAGTTACAGCTGCAAAAACTGTTGCTGAATATGGTGCCCATTTTACATCAGCTACTTCTTGATTAAGGTCAAAAACAAACACTGGATCTCTGAGAAATACAAGAAAAGTTTATACAAATGGTAGCAATCACAGTATATGACTAGAAATGTATTTAACACAATTCCAATTCAGTTAATTTTAATGATCAGTTTGACTTAAGAATTTTCAAAGCAAGCAATAAAAAGAAAAAAAAAAAGAAAAAAGTATAAATGTTTCTGATACTTGTATACAGGAGTCTCTTCCAAACCATGAGTTTGTCAACCATGGTTTTATATTTATATACCAAAATTTTATAATTCATGCTTCAAATCAGTCTCAAACAAAAAAAAAAAACTGATAATTATTGCTCCTGTCTGCAATACAGGAGGAATAATTATCAGGGTGGGTCTAGGGGCAATGCAGAATTTAGGTAGTCTGGGACCTTGGTACATATATTTTTAGAGGGCCTAAAACAAGGTCATGGGAGGAAGTCTCCTGGCTTGGGATTCTCTGTGACCTTAACTCTGGAGAAACCACGCTACTGCATCCTCAATAAATCTACTTTTCTAGATTGATACAGACGGAGTGGATATGTTTATATTCTACTCTCACAATGTAAGTCCTCACCTGTCAGTACCATATATATACCAGGGATCAATTTTCTTCTTAGTCCACATTAGAAAATATGCAGTTCACTGTGGTCTGTATTTGTAAAAATGTAATTCATCATGGTCCAGGTCACTTTTTGGCAAAAAATTAATAAAACATCAAATAAATGTATGGCAACATATTTTTATTACAACACAAAGAAAGGTGCATTTGATATGAACATGTGATTGATTTTTTTAAATGTTATGCATCAAATTAAAGGAACTTACAAAAATGCAAGACCAAAATAATTACTATTATATTATTTTATGCACAACTTACTCAATTAGGTTCAGATTACTTGTGGTCCGTGAAAAATCACTGGAAGTCTGGAAGGATATTTTATCCTTTATTACGCCTTCGATGTGTGTGTGTGTGTGTCACCTTGTTTTTAATTTGTTTTCTTTCTTACTGTATTGTCATCTTTATCATCATATAAATGAAGAACGAAATTTACTACACTATTTTCTTCATATATTTTATTGGCAGAGTTGTTGTTTTTCCCCAAGGTCCTATTTTTTATATGAAAACACAGTAATTTCAAGGAACATATTCCCCATACATATTTTCTACATTAAATGCATATTTTCTAATCTGGACCAAGAATTCCTTCTTGGTCCACATTAGAAAATATGTAGTTCCACCATGGTTTGCAGGTAATTCCCATGCTTCCTATGGACTCATAGGAAGCATGGAAATTACCTGCTTATTTACCTGGGAATTACCAACAATGAAATTGCTGATAGTAATCAAAAACCTATTAAGAGTTTGGATCTACTTGACATATATATAATGTTTCAACAGTATGTGCAAGAAAAATTTTGGGATATTTTAGGGTCAAAATTAAGAAGGAAAAAACATTTAAAATTCTAAACAGTTATGGAGCATCTGTGGCAGCTTGAATTAATCTTAAAATATATCTGTCAGGTTTTGATGTTTTTTATAAAATAATAAATAAGAATTATTTAAAAAAATAATAAAAAACTAAATAAGAATATAAACAGATATGTACTTAGTACGAATAAACATTTTAATAGATAAGTGTCTAGTTTTGAATGGTTTTTAAATATAATAAAATAATAAATAAGAATTATTATTTTATTATTAAACTCTGCCATTGCTGGTCCCAAGCCCGGAGGAGAGGGAGGAGCATACCTCATGTAAAAAAAACCCGGGCTCAGCTGGCTCCGGCCAACACTATCTGGGATGGGCCCCCTGCCTGGGTTACAGGTGAAAATGGAGAAGCTATCTTCAATAACAGTGGAAGTCTATCACTCTTCCAAGGACTATGCAGTATCTTGGAAGATACATGTGGACTATGCAGTATCTTCCAAGATACTGCATAGGATTGGCAAGCCGGCTGCATTATCTGCCTTAAACCCTATGGATCTCAGTCATTGTAAGATAAACAGTCAAAAAACTGTATCGACTACATTTTAATAAATAACTAGAAATCATCCATTCAAAATGTTAAAACTCCTAGAAGTACAGATTTTGAAACCAACCATGAACTGCTAGCAACAACAATTAAATGGAAATTTAAAAATATGAAGCCAAAGAACAATAGAGCAACATTAAATATATCATGATTTGAAGAAGACAAAATAAAGGAAATTCATGGGAAAACACTACAAGAAAAATTAAAAGATATAAACTATTCATTATCTGTGGAAAATATATGGGAGAAAACTAAACAAATGACTAAAGATGCAGCCTTAGAAACCCTGGGAAAAAAACCAAAACCAAATAATCCTTGGATTACAGCAGAAATTTTAGATGTATGGATGAAAAAAGAAAAATGAAAAACCTCTTAAACAAAGAAAATAGTCAAGAAAAAAGGGAAAAATATAAAACCCTAAAAACAAAATAGACAACCTATGTAAAGCTGCTAAAAGGAAATGGTTGGAAGACAAAGCAAAGAAGTGCGAAGGGGCAAATAAACGTCATGACTCTAAAACAACTTACCAGGTCATAAAGGAACTCTCTAAAACATACATGATGAAAACACTGACGACGAAAAATAAAAACAATATAAAAACAGGAAACATGCAAGAAATTAAAAAAATATGGAAAGAATATTACCAAACCCTGTTCAAATAGTCTAAAAATTAAAGGGGAAAGAAAAAATGCTCTTGCCTTAGATAATAGAAGAGATAAAGCACCCTCAATAACAAAAGAAGAAGTTCAGAAAGCAATTAGCCAAATGAAGAATGACAAGGCACTCGGAAATTATGGTATCCAAGCAGAACTATGGAAATTCGGAGGCAATGCAATGTTAAAACACCTTGTACAATTGTTTAATCTAATTTTATTAACGGGTGATATACCAGAAGACTGGAAAAGTGGAATAATAGTAACTATACACAAAAAAAAAAAGGAGATAAAGAAAATTATCAGGATTATAGACCCATTATCCTTTTAAACCAGATATATAAAATATTTATAAGGATCTTACAAAATAGGATACTTAAAACATGAAGAAACAATAGGGGAAGAACAAGCAGGATTTAGAAAAGACAGATCAACAATAGACCAAATATTCACACTAAACATCACTGCAGAAAAATATTGGAATAAGAAGAAACCTCTATCTGTGCTTCATTGATTTCAAGCAGGCATTTGACTCTGTAAACAGAAAATTTAATGAAGCAACTACAAAAAATTCCACTTGATCAAGAAATAATCATGTTTGTAAACAATTTCAACAAAAATACAACAGCAATAGTAAAATTCAACAACCTTAAAACAGAAATTTGAAATAGAGAAAGGAGTCATGCAGGGATGCCCTTTATTCCATATCTATTTAATATCTACCTAGAAGAACTAATGTAATAAATTGAAGAAAAAAGAGGCACAATAATAAATGGAAAAAATATAAATCATATAAAATATGCAGATGATATTTAACAGAAACCAAAGAACAACAAAAGAAATATTAACAAACATCGATAAAGCAAGCAACAATAAAGTAATGCAAATCAGAAAAAAACATAGAAGACATAAACATAAGCATCCAAAATCAACAAATAGAACAAGTACAAAAATTTGTATACCTGGGTTCTAATTGTTATTTGGTGTTTAAGAGCATTAGCAACTAAGGCCATATTTCTCGGGGGATATGCAGTGGTCATTCCCTGACCTTTCTGCATCCTCCGTATTTGGTGGATCACGGGCTCGAACCTCGGTCTAATCAAGAAGCGTGTGCTATGCACTGCTGCTCCTGCCCACCTGGCTACAGAGGTGCCTACCTGGGCTCTAATAACTGGAAACTTAAGTAATATTGACCAAATTAATCACAGACTGAATATCAGATGGACAAACATTAACAAACTCAAAAACATATGGAAGAGCAATAAAATCTCAAATAGTCTAAAAATTAAACTATATGAAAATGTCGTCTTAACCACAGCAACTTATGGATCAGAGAATTGGAGAATAAATAAGAAAGAAAGGCAAAAAATAATGTCATTTGAAATGAGGAAAACCAAAACAAATTGGAGAGAACATAAAACTAATGAACAAGTAAGGAGAGATCTAAATTTTGAACCCAGAATAATAGAGCAGATCTAAAAAAAAAAACAACTTCAGTGGTTTGGACATGTGAACCGGATGAAACAACACAGGCTGCCTAATGTAGTACTGACAGGAAGAATTGGAGATAAGAGACCACCAGGAAGACCCAAAAGAGAATGGCTTCAATGCCTAAAGGAAAACAGGCTTTCAGAATTATCAACAAATGATGCAAGATTCAAGAGATCGACAACAATGGAGGCCAATATCTAAATAGGGACTCAACCTGCGCCAAATGGAAGAGTAGAATGATGATGATGATGAATAAGAATTATTAAAAAAATAATAAAAAACTAAATAAGAATATAAATAGATATGCGCACTTAGTATGAATAAACATTTTAATAGATATACAGGGTGATTCACTACCAGTGCAATAAACTTGCAGGAGGTGTAGGGGGCACAAAGACGAATCGGA
Source organism: Mastigoproctus giganteus (assembly GCF_048544385.1). NCBI lineage: Eukaryota > Metazoa > Arthropoda > Arachnida > Uropygi > Thelyphonidae > Mastigoproctus > Mastigoproctus giganteus. Next base: position 31,786,149 of record NC_143576.1, read on the forward strand.
ATCACATAGCATTGCAGGTTTCGAAATGCCTTTGTCATGCGGTAGAGGACATTGAACGGGAGGTCGCGTGAACAGCGATCCCGCTGGAAGTCAGCATTTGTGAACCGTTTCTGTTGAAGAAACAAAGTAGCAAAAATCCTCTGGAGTGGATAATCCACAGGCTCCAATGATTGGATGCATTGCAGATGGTATGAACTCATTTGGTTTGTTGACAGTATCCTCCATACAGTGGATTGGGAAATACCCAATCGTTGGCCTATCGCTCGAGTACTCATACTCGGATTGCCTTCTGCAAGACGTAGGACATTCTCCTCATTGTCTGGTGTCTCCTCATCATTCGCTCTCGATTCATGGTACCTCTCGTGAAACAACCAGTCTCACGTAACCTTCTGTGCACACGTGCGAAAATCGTATGATGAGGAGCATGCCTGTGCGTGAAACGTTCCTGGTACAAGCGCAGAGCGGTGCGCCCATTACAGTCCGCAGCTCCATACGCGAGGTGCATGTCGGCCAGTTCAACGTTTGAATACTCGTCCATCCTACTGCCTTGGGAACTGGTTTGCAAATGCTGACTTCCAGCGGGATCGCTGTTCACGCGACCTCCCATTCAACGTCCTCTACCGCACGACGAAGGCATTTCAGACCCTGCAATGCTATGTGATTCTGATTCGTCTTTGTGACCCCTACACCTCCTGCAAGTTTGTCGCACTGGTAGTGAATCACCCTGTATACATAGTTTTGAATGGGTTTTTAAAAAATAATAAATGAGAATTATGCCTACAAGTTAGTGCAAATGCATCAGATCTGCTTGCAGCTAACTACTAAATAGTTATAAGATTGGCATCATTATTTGTATAACTCATATTGTGAATACCTTCACAACGAGCTGCCACGATATTGCATTACCTCGAATAAGTAACTTTTCACCATAGGAGAGGACTATTGTTACTTATTCTCAGCGGATGCCACCATCCACATGGCACAATTTCGGAGCTCATTAGCTCCTCTTTGGTGAGTGGGCAGGCACCTTGGCGTTGCAATGATGGCAAGGCAGTTGTGAAGTATAACTCCACAATATGAGAGGCGCCTGATGGTATGTAGTAATTTGAATTACATCACATTTTAGGGCAAAAGCTTCAAGTTGCATAATGAGTTAACATAATATGAGATGTACATAATAATGCCAATATATAACTATTTACTAGTTAGCTGCGAGCAGATCTGATGCATTTGCACTAACTTGTAAGCATGTTAACTCACTACGCAACTTGAGGCTTTTGGCCTAAAATGCAACGTAAATGAGAATTATTAAAAAATAATAAAAAAACTAAATAAGAATATAAACAGATATATATTTAGTGTGAATAAATATTTTAATAAGTAAGTGTCTACTTATTCTCATTTATTTTTCGTTACTTTATTATTTTTATCATTCAACACTCCACAACCACAATTTTTTTTTTTTTTTTAATTCAAATAGGCATAGCTTAAATCAAAATTCAGATTTGGGCAGGTTTATACAGTTTTTTTATTTTTTTCTTATTTTTGACTCATCAGTATATCTCAAAATTTTTGTATACACTTCAGAAACACCTTGTATTGGGATATATTGGTTAGATATGCAGAGAATGTACAAGTGAGCACACATGGAAGTATACAGCAAGCATTTCAGGATGTTAAGATTAGAAGGAGAAAAAAAAAAACAATGCCTTATAAGTAGTGAAGACTTAGAAGAGAATTATGAGTAATGCAATTTTTTTTTTTTTTAAGTGTTGGAAAAAATGCTTGCATCTAAGTCTAAAACAGAAATTGAGAAGTTTCATTTCTATGCTGTTTGCTGAATAACAGAAACTATAAAGGGAAGACAGAACTGGGTCCTGCTTTAAGCATAAATAATGACAACAAATGAATTCCACATATAAGGTGATCCCAAAACATTTTTGCACTGTAATAAAAAAAATTACATTACTGGCTATTCCACAACTTTCCACAATAGTCCACTTCTATTTTAGATAATACGGCTTGTTCGTAATTTTGACCTTGCCAGAATCCTATTCTGTCATCTTCTGCAGTGAATCTTTTGAATTTTGTTGAAACTCAATTGTCACTAAATCTCTTCCCTTTGAGTTTAAATTTTCATCTTGGAAACAAAAAGAAATTAGAGGGCTAGCTCTGAGGAAACACATGGTAGAGAAACAAAGCTATTAGTATCATCATTAATAGTGGCAAAATGAAGCAGAGAAAGAAGCTAATAGATCTTTAGCCATAAAAGATTATCCCTTCTGTTTGTCCATCCATTTTAATAATTTGCCTAATCCTTCTTTAATTTATTAAAACTACCTACTTACACAACACTAGTTGGAAGTTTATTCCAACAATCACTTAATCTGGGGAATAGCAATCTCAAATTAACTTATACATTTGGTGGGGTTGAATTAAAAACAGTAGAAGAAGAAAGAGATGTGAGAGTTTTGAACAAGCAGACATGAATTTTCATTTCTTGAGCAGTGTAAATAGGACACTGTGAAGTCCACAGTGTCCTATTGACAATTTATCAAACAATATCCTGTACAGATAGCAGGTCATAATTCCATTGCATAAGGCAATTATAAGACACATTTGGAATATTGTGTCAAGTAAGGAGACCTCATCTGAAAAAAAGGCATTGAGCTTCTTGAAATGGTCCAAAGACAGGCAACTCAGAGACAGGTGAGATCAGAAAACGGGCAACCGTATAAGGAAAGACCTTGATTATGTGGGCTGCAGAGCTTGGTAACTAAACACCTTAGTGGGGACCTCGTTGAGGTTTACTAACCCCCCCTGAGTGGAGTTAGTAAAACGAAAGTGGAATTTTCACTGTTATAAAGAATTACAGAACTAGAGGCCATAAACTCAAATTACAGGGGGAAGAGGTTGAAGTTTTCTTTTTGCCAATGAGTTGTTGATTACTAGAGCAAGTTATCTTTGCAGGTAGTTGAGACTGACAGTTTGAAGAAATTCAAATGTCAGTTGGATAGTTACCTACATAAGGAGGGAAGTATTATATTTTGTATTTTCTTCTTATTATTTTTTTTTTTTTTGGCCAAATGCCAAAAAAAAAAAGGAAAAAAAATAGATAAGCCTATGGTTTCTTTGCAGCAAAAGCCTATGGTCTCCTTGCACTATATGGCTAACACTAATACTCTTTGGCTGAAGGAAAATTTCTGCATGTGTCCTGCAACCATCATTTTCCAATTTTAATTTATGTTCCCTTATTTGAGTCATCCAAGAAAGAATAAGGATACCATAGGCATTGAGTTTATTCAACCCATTTCAAGCCCTAAACACTTCATCAGCTCTCCATGCACATGTTGCAATTTACATGGTAAATTTTTACCCGATATTTTTTTGGTAAGCCCACCCTTTTGAAATTCCAACCTGTTGTTCTTCTCTGCACTTTTGCAACAGATCTACACTGTCCTCCATTAATATGTTAGGGTATCATGAGGAGTCAGTGATGGGCCCACTGTTTTTTGCTATATTGATTAATGATACTGATGAAGGCATATCAGGCTTAATGTCCAAGTTTAGATGATAAAGATGATGGTTGGCAGGGTGGTTAATGACAGTAAGCAGAGTATGCAACTGCAACATATCTAGAAAAATTAAGCAGACGGACTGAGAAACGACAATTGAAATTTAACATTGTCAAATGTATGGTACTGCATATGGATAGCAGTGATCCCAGATTAATGTACATACCGTGTGGTCCCACACTCAGGTTAGTGGAATGAAAAAGACCTGGGGATAACTATGCAATGAGATAGTTGGTTCTCTGAGCAGGGCAGACAGGCTGCCAGGACAGCTCATGGGGTTTTGTCAATGATATACAGGAATTTTGCCAGCAGGGATAAGGAGGTGATTATCCCATTGTAAAAGGCAATGGTTAGGCCACATCTTGAGTACTGCATTGAATGCGGCACAGGTCTGGAAACTTCATTTTAGAAAGGATGTGGATCTGTTGGAATGAGTACAGAGAAGAGTAATGATATTAGTGAGAAGAACAAAACATTTCTTACCTAGAAAGGTTTTAGCTCTGCAAACTGGAGTATCTAGAGACTAGGAACCTCTGAGGTGATCTGATTGAGATGCTTAAGGCTTTGAATGGATTGAGTAATCTCAACACTGATGGAGTCCTTCCTCCTGCTGAGATTACACACTAGGGAACATAAATTCAAATTTTTAATACATTTATCCTATCCTATTTATCCATCTATCCTATCTGTATTTGACCAATACAAGTAGGATAGATGTATGGTAATTTGCCTTTGTCCAGAAGGTAGTCGATTGTTGGAACAACTTTCCATCCGGTATTGTAGAAGTCAGTAGTTTGAATAAACTGATGGAGAAATTAGACACTATTAGAGGAGTGGACAGGTGATATGGATGGAAGGTTTTTTTTTTTTTTTCTGATGCTGTATAAGCTTGCTTTCTTACATCCTTTGCTGCTACTAATGCTAATATCTGGACACCCTTCCATTTATAAATATGCTCATAGTCCTTCAAGGAGACAGCAGTATGACTGTAAATACAGGATGCTGTAATCAATGGAGTTGAGTCTTCCAGCATGAAGACAACTCCACTGATTGATACGATGCCACAGTCAATTGGTCTGTACATTACATTTGACAGCACTGAAGATCCCTAGGGTCATGAGATCTGAAAATGGAAGAGGATTGGTGCTGAAACAATCGTGAATTGACCCATAAAACCTCCAAGGCTAATGGAACATGAGAAGAAAGCACTTCAAAGACTCACCTGCTTGGAAATCAGGTCCATGTTGCAGTATACACACACACACAGGCACTCAGTGGGACAAGAGGGATACATGTTGGCACTAGCAAAGGACACTAAAAGGTATTGGTTATCATGCAGCTATCCACAAGTCACTCTGACTAACCAGACACCATCTAGCTTGGTGCAAGGTCTACTATTCTTGGACCACAGACTAATGGAAAGCTGTGCATTGCAATGTCAAGTCACAATACATGGTCTACCAGTCTGATGGGTATGGGTATGTGTATGGTATATGCTCAGAGAAAGCAACATGCCAAACTGTATCATCCCAACAATAAAGTTTAGCAGAGGAAGCATGATGGTCTGGGACTGTTTTACATGCTTTGGCCTGAATTTTTTTGCTGCTAAAAAAAAAATTCCAACCTCATATGACGAACAGTTACCACTACACTCAAAAGATTGAATGTAGCATAGGCTCTGAAGTCAGTTGCAAAAGAAAATTTTCAATATGCTTTGTGTAATGGCAGCACTACTGGAAGTTGTATAACTTGAAACGGTAACTAACTTCAACTTTTAAAAGAACACCACTTACTTTTGAATATTTCAAGTATATTTATTAAAAAGTCACTCATTACTTTATAACTGCATTTAATATACTCTCTCTTGATGAAAGTAATGTTAGAGGAGTTGAAACACATGTACCAGTAACTGTGTAAAAGGTGTGTGGAGGATCTGAAGGGAAAAACAAGAGAGTTAACTGAAGGTGATTTGTGAAACCATCTGTCTGAAAACAAGGTACGATAATTTTGACTTTGCACCATCAAATGATTTTATATTTGCACAGGAAGCATGTGCTTGGAGATAACTGGTATATCAAAATAAACATCTTCACAAAATTCAATATGTAATTTACAACAGATATACACCGATGAGCCAAAACATTAGTGAGTTGTAATGCAAATTAAAGCAACTGTAGGTGAACTACGGCACATGCGCAGGTTGGGACATGGTATAAAAAACACCTGATACTGAGCTCCGTTAATCAGTGTTACTCTTGTTCTTTAGATGGGAAAGGCAGTAGACTTAAGCGAGTTTGATGAAGGCCAAATTGTAATGGCCAGACAACTGGATCAAAGCATATCCGAAATGGCACAGCTGGTGAAATGCTCATGGTCAGCCATGGTTAGTACCTACCGAAAGTGGTCTGAGGAGGGGGAATCCACGAACCGCCGGTGAGATGCTGAACGACCACCGCTCATCAATGCACGAAGTGAGCGAAGGCTCTCCCAGATGGTACGTGGCAACAGAAGGGCGACTGTGATGCAACTTTCCAGTAATTGCAATGCTGGTGACGGAAGTAATGTGTCACAACACACACAGTACATCGAGCCCTGCTGAAAATGGGGCTGCATAGCTGAAGGCTGTTCCGAGTGCCCATGCTAACCACGGTTCACCAGTGACAGTGTCTATAATGGGCATGCGAGCATCGAAACTGAAACTTGAGTGATTGGAAGAAGAAGATTGGACTTGAGTGATCGGTAGTCTGGTCCGATGAATCACGTTTCCTGTTGCACCATGTGGACAGCTGGGTACGTGTGCATCATTTACCTGGGGAAGTGATGCCGCCTGGATGCACCATGGGAAGAAAACAAGCCAGTGGCAGCGGTGTGATACTTTGGGCGATGTTCTGCTGGGATACCCTGGGTCCAGTCATCCATGTGCCGGGCAATCTGATGTCTACCACCTACCTAAATATCATTGCTGAACCAGGTACATCCTTTCATTGCAATAGTCTTCCCCTCTGGTGGTGCTGTCTTTCAGCAGGTTAATGCAGCATGCCACACCACCAGGATTGTTCCAGACGGGTTTGCGGAACACGAGGACTTCCAGGTATTGCCCTGCCTCCAAAATTCCTTAGACATTAATCCCATCAAGCATCTGTGGTTTGTTTGTTATTTGGTTTTTAGGAGTATTAGCAAATAAGGCCATATTGTTCCGGGGATATGCGGTGGTCATTCCTTGACCTTTCCGCATCCTCCGTATTTGGTGGGCACGGGCTCGAACCCCAGTCTAATCAAGAAGTGTGTGCTATGCACTGCTGCTCCTGCCCACCTGGCTACGGAGGCACCCTTTGGTTTGTGTTGGAACAGCAACTCCGATCTGTGGCATCTCAACCACGGACCTTACAGGAGTTCAAGTATCTGCTGGTTACATGTTGGTACCAGACACCACAAGACACATTTAGAAATCTTGTAGTGTCCATGCCTCGCAGCTACGAGCTGTTTTGGCTGCATGTGGAGGACCAAAATTATATTAGGTAGGTGGTCATAATGTTTTGGCTGATCGGCGTATAGTGTAAAATGATATGGCAAAAGTCACTTACAGAAGAGTGTGATCCCATACACAAACTTTCCAATCAGCACTGCATGAAATAAATACTCGGGGGTGATAATGATTCCATTCTACATTATACACTGCAAGACTATGACCTCTATACGTTGACAAATATTGGCTTGCATATACAGTAGAGCATTTGTGAATTAATCCATCTTCTGTTCCAACCAGAAACAATTTAGGGTTTTCCCGATTAAATGACAATGCACTGCCACAGCCTAACAAATGAAATAATTATATAATATATTGTTACCATATATGGAGGTAATGAATATCTTATTTAACTCTTAAGTTGATCATTGGGCTAATGCAAGTCCAATAAAAAGTTAGATTTTTCTTAAGTTTCAAAGCTGAGTGTTGATTTTTAGCAGTACTTTTAGAAAAATAAAAGCTAAGTTCTTTAATTTATACAAAAAAAAACAAAAAAACTTCAGTACTGATTTGTGACACTAAAAACACTAACTCATCTTACAGATTACCTGAGCTTTTCACCACTCCATTTTATTATATATATATATATATATATATATATATATACAGTGGACCCCCGCTTTACGACTGGTTCACTGTAAGATCAAATCACTTTACGATGGACTCTCCATAATAAAATACCATTCACTATACAATACTGTGATTCTGATCACATTTGTGAATATTCTATTAAACTAAGATTCTAATGAGCGAAAATAAGAGAAATATTATCCACAGGCTATAAAAGTAAAGATAAAAAGCACAAATTTACACTTTATTACCTTACCAATTAACAAAATTAAATTATACACGAAAATCGGAAGAATATTTTCCACATTTTAGCAAAATACAAATAAATTTAAGCTTACATACATAGCTTAATTAATACTGTAATATATACATACTAACTAATTGATATTTCTGTTTACTGACTTTTTTTTTTGGGGGGGGGTAATTGATATTGACATTTATTAGTTAAAGTGGTCCCAGCCAACCAATGGGCGCAGGGATTGTAAAATTTAAAACAGCAAAAAAGATAAGCAATCAATAACAAAGAACATGGCATGTACAAATTACAACTATGTAACATGATACGTGCAAGTGAGATATGGAGTAAAGAGTTTACAAAGCTTAAAAAATAGGAATGAAGAGAAGATTCTGAAAATTTATTTTTGTTCTTCATATGAATGAAACTTTTCGTGGAAGGGGAAACATTTCACCATAATAACATACAAACCCACAGAATTCCAGCTATTGGTATTATTGCAAATGCAATAAAATCGAGTTTACTACCCGTTTATAATACAGGGCTGTTAAAATTAAAGTATCCCTATGTAGAGGGCTCTGAAGTGAGTTCTAAGGCTCGTACTGAAGATAAATTTGGACAACAGGTACAATAAAGAATGTGCTTGCCATTTATTGGAAAAAAAAAATTAGTTATAAAATTTGTCACTATATGGCACCGTGGCAATTCCAATCACTTGAACAGCACCAAAATTGTTCAATGTGTCCTCCATTTTGGTCAACAACAGTTTCCATTCGAAGAAGAGCATTTTCTACAGCAGAATGTAACGTCAACTGGAATAGCCAGCACATGACATCTAATGCTGTCCTTCAGATCTGCCAGAGTTTGGCATCCCTCCCGATATGCCTGGTTCTTCAAAAAACCCCCACAACCAGAAGTCGCATGGGGTGAGGTCCAGTGATCAGGTGGCCAAGATGTCTGGAAATAACGCCTGATGACCCCTTCGTCTGTAAAGCATTGCCTTAGCAATTTTTGGACACAACAGTGGATGTGGGACTGCTGTAACACGTGCATCTTGTAAGGATAGTACCTCAACACCTGACACATTACTAGCCTTACAGTGGAATATGCACGTGCACTGCAAAAAAAACAGCTGGCACACTTGCGCTACCACATGGAGATTGACTTGATAAATCCACGACAGCCAGAGCCACATCTTCAACACGGGGAGTCCACTTGTTTTCCTCTACCTGGTTGAACAGAGTGTAGAGTGTGTTTAGTGTCAAACAGCACCAGTGGTTTCCCACATCTCTGCATAGTATGCATTGTCGGTATGAAACAGAACACTGTCAATGCCAGAGGTTTAAAAGTGTATGGATCTTGTATATGTTTGTTATTTGGTTTTTAGGAGCATTAGCAACTAAGGCCATATTGCTCCGGAGATATGCGGTGGTCATTCCCTGACCTTTCCGCATCCTCCGTATTTGGTGGTCACGGGCTTGAACCCCGGTCTAATCAAGAAGCGTGTGCTATGCACTGCTGCTCCTGACCACCTGGCTACAGAGGCGCCGGGCTTGTATATGTGTAGTGTCGTGTACCGTTGTTCCTCTGGTCATTTGGCTGCTGGGCCCCTAATGGGACCCAATGTTGCCCACATTCCGCCCTGTGGAGGCAGACCAGTACACTGGTATTATAGTTATTTACTCTAGCAGGTCCTGCCACCTAATTTCCTGAGATTTCAGTGGCTAGAAACTTAAAAAAAAAAAAAAAAAAAAACCCAGATGGGGGTCAGCCAAAAGGAGTACTAGTTATGCGATTTCATGTCATTAAGTTTTTGGGTGTAGGACTCAAGCAATTTAACAAAGATCTGAATGCTAATAGTTGGAAGTTGGGGGGGGGGGACTGAAGGCTGGGGGAAAAGACAGATAACGGGTCCATAGAGAAGATGATCCCCAAATCAGTGGAGCAGATCCATGCCCCACCAGAAGGGAAAGAGGGGTGGCAAGGTGACCAGGGGTAACCTCCTCTCTTGGCCAGGGAGTGGAGGCAAAGGACCATGAAAGGGAGCATGGCTAGGAATGTCTAATGGCAGCAGCTGAGCTGTGCTGGTTGTTGTATCCCAGGTGTTGAGGTTTACCTATTTTTATAGGTAAACCTCAACACCGTGTTATATTTAGATTTCCTTTCAGTAGGATACACTTAGATTTTTATGCGGAGATTTTGAGCATGTGGGTTAGTGCCCATTCCTGCAATTTTTGAGTGCCACGTTTACCCTTTCTTCCACCACCCTTCTAGTGTTACCTTTTACCAATAAGACAAGGTCATCAGCAGAGATGACCCTGTTCTGTAGGGCCTAAATCTTTTGTCAGGAATTCATCAAGTCTACAGGTTCCAAAAGAATGGACCTAGTACTGAATCCTGTGGGCAACCTTTTGTAACTGGGAATTTTATTTCTTGGAACTGTGTGCAAACTACTACACGTCTGTTACCAAGATACGTGTTTATACACTGATATAGATTTTTTGGTACATTTGTCTGGCGGAGTCTTCTGAGGATATTTGGCCACCAGAGGGTGGCCAAGTATCCTTTGGTTTCAAGCAAGGATCCTCATTGAGGATCCTTGCTTGAAACCAAATTGCTGTTCAGTATTTAGGTTGGCTTCAGTATAATAAAAATCAAGTCTATGGAGTCTATAGGCGTTCCATTATTTTTCCTAGAACAGGCAATAAAGCTATAGGTCTGTATGATTTAGGTTCAGTAGGATTTTTTTCCTGTATTCTTTAAGATTAATCTAATTATAGCCAGTTTCCATGCTTGTGGGAACAAACCCTCAGCCAAGCAGTGATTAAATAAGTTCAGTAGAGTATCAGGAGAAATTTCTGCTAACTTTTAAATGGTTTCTATTTCAATTAAGTCAGGTCCAGGGCACTTATTGTTTTTGGTTTTTAAGAGTGCTGCTTGAAGTTCTTCCATGGTTAAGGGTGGTTCTATTGACATATTGCTATAATTTTCGTTACTGACCATTATGTCACTCTGAGCCTGGGTTAACCCCTGGTTCTCAGACTGGAATAAATGATCTAATATGTTATTTAAGGAGTCTGCCCAAGTATGAGTTGCAGTTCCATCTGCCTTAATTGTAGAGTTCACCGCATCACCTCTTGACTGTTTGTTGGTGACAATCCTGTCGAGTTGGACATCCGGTAATGCCAACCCCCAAGGGTTGGCGTTACCGGATATCCACGCCAAGGCCTGCACATTCCTTCTTTTTTATCCTTATTAGAGCAGTATATGAGTTTCTGAGATTCCTATAGGAATCTCTCAGAGCATTAACCTCAGTCTGGGGCCAAGTTGCCCTTGCTTTCTGGAAGTGTTTTCTGGCCTGGTGCACCCATTGCCGGAGTATATCAAGTTCAGGGCACCACTAAGGAATAGCATTTTTCTTCGGTTTTCTTTTGGGTATTGCTAGATTGGATGCTTTTTGAAGCTTAATTGTGACATTTAGGTTGTGTTCATCTGGGCTATAGTTGTTATGGATCTGAGTCTGCTGCTGTTCTATTTGGTTTTGGATTTCATCTGAAGGTCTGCCAGTTGGCTTTATTTAAGTTGTATCTGATTATATCTTGAGGTGGCTGTATCTGGCTGTCTATTTGTCTCTTTAAGGTAAAAGTTATAGCCCTATGGTCTGAGGTGGTCCAAGCTTCTTGGACCATCCAATCTGTAATTTGGTAGATATGGAAGCAGTGGTCAAAGTTATATCTATATCACTTTCCCACAGTGTACTACTACTATAAAATAATAGAATACACCTCAGGTGTCCCTTCTACAGTAACAGTAGTTAAAAATACTGACCTTACATTCACAAAAGTGGGTCACCTCTGCTCTCCAGTGGCAGTGTGTGCCCATATCACCAGTGCTGTAGGACAGTTTTACATTATTTCACTATATTCTGAACCAGGTGAAGATATAAATCCAGCTATTGAATACCTACAAGCAGTCATAGACTTGCTACCTGCTGCAAATATCATAGTGTGTGCTGATGTCAGCTGCCGATCAGCCTTATGGCATAGCCGTATGGAAGACAGGGCAGGCACACACACAACGGTCAGATACTTTCAGACTATATAGCCACCTCACCCTTTCAAGTGCACCAACCAAATAACCCTCCAACTTTTAGCAGTACTATGTGGGAGAGTGACATTGATGTTACTCTTGCCACCAATTCAATAGCTTATAAAATTACAGACTGGTGTGTCCAGCCGGTCTGGACCACATCGGATCATAGAGCCATCACCTTCAAACTAAACAGGCAATTACAAACACCCCAACACTCCTTGTTGGATATCAAAAGGTATAACCTGAAAAAGGCAAACTGGCAGATTTTTGCAGAACATACAGCAGCTCAACTGCAAAAAGAGGAAAATGAGTGGTCTAGATCATGCAAGCCTGACTATGACAAACATTTTAACAAAAACTGTCTATCTCATGGAAAAAACCGAGGAAGCAGGCAGTTCCCTGGTGGTGCCCTGAACTGACTGTACTCAGGAGAAGGGTGCACCAGGCGAGGAGAAATTTTCAAAGAGCCAGAACATCTTGGCCACAAAATGAGGTGGATACACTGAGAGATTCTTATAGAACTCGCAGGAATCAGCCCTCATAAGAGACAAGTAAAAGGAATGCTGGAGGCACTTGGTGGGAACCAATGGAAACAATAACCCTTGGGGAGTTGTCTACAGAATAGGGACCAACACACTGCCAAGAGGAGATGTATTAGAAACTACTGTCAAACCAGATGGAACCCAACCTTGTGTTGGGCAGACTCTGTAAATAACATCCTAGACAGTATTATTCAGACCGAAACTGGGGATCATTCCCCTACCCAGCTGGACATTATAAAAGAAAACATTGAATATGACAATGCCAATATTGAATCTCTGTTTACTATACAAGACTTAGAAATAGCACTATCTAAAACCAAAAACAATAAATGCCCAGATTTTGACCTCTTAGAGGTTGAGATTATCAAACAATTAGCAGAAATAGCACCAGACAAATTAATAGCACTATATAATAACTGTATGACAGAAGGTATATTCCCAAAAATATGGAAAAAAGCTGTATTAAAATTAGTTCTAAAAAACCCCGAGAAACCCCTTACTGATCCCAAATCATATAGACCAATAGCCCTACCCCTGTACTAGGGAAAATATCGAAAGACTAATATATAGCAGATTAACTCAATACTACACAGAATCAGTTTACATTCCAACAATCAGTATGGTTTTAAGCAGGGCAACTCTACAGAGGATGCCATGCACCACCTACTGACAACAGTTAAAAACTCAGAGGAGAAATATAAGCTGGCAATCTCTATTGACTTTGCTAGGGCATTTGACTCACTCTGGTGGCATAGTGTCCTTAGGAGACTCCGCCAGGCAAATGCCCCAAAAAACTTATATAAGGTAATAAACAGCTATCTCACAGACAATAGTGTCTCAGAGCACACAAGGTTCCAGGAATTGACGCCCTGTGAATAAAGGCTGCCCGCAAGGTTCAATCCTTGCCCTTTCTTCTGGAATATTGTTCTGGACGAATTTCTGGCCTTGGATCTGGGCCCTGTGAAAGCCTGGCCTTTGCAGATGACATGATTTCCTTATAAAAGGTAACATGCGAGTAGTTGTAGAGCAAAGATCAAATGCTGCCCTCTTGTAGCTACAGAAGTGGGCACAAATGCACATGCTCAAAATATCACCTGAAAAAACCAAAGAAATACTTCTAAAAGGCAATTTGGACATAAGAAGACGTCCACAAATTAAAATTAACACAACTACTATAAAAATAGTTACAGAACTAAAATATCTTGGAGTGGTCTTTGATTCTAAATTAACTTTTTATCCCCATTTGACCTATTTGGCGAAGAAAGTGAGAAATTATGCAGGTATGATTGCCAGGATCAGTCGATCAGACTGGAGGCTCAAAAGAAAGATCCTGGCAGTCATATACCATGCAATGTTCCTACCTGTTACCACCTATGGAGCCAGTGTGTGGTTCATCCGCTCGGCCATAGTAAGAAACAGGAATAAATTAGAATCGATACAAAGGACAATACTTCTCACCATTACCAGAGCATGTCACACAGTGAGCACAACTGCGCTACATTTGCTGGCTGGAGCTCTCCCACTTTACCTGGAAGTAACCAAAAGAGGCATGTATTATGAAAATGCAAACCCTTAAAAATGGCATACCCATAGAATTTCTGGGGATAGCCCTTGATACAGCCAGCACCTTCAATGCTGAAAGAAAAAGAATAGCCACAAAGCTCCATGAGCTATGGCAAACAAAATGGGAGCAGGAAACCAGAGGTCTAGTTACCAAAAGGTTTCTGCCACAGGTGGCAATGGTCAGCCCAAAGTCGCCTAAGTGGTATGCCCCCGGACTTTTTACAACATTCATATTGACAGGTCATGGCTCCCTAAAGGCAAAACTAACCTCCCTAGGGCTGACTGATGATCCAAATTGCACCTGTGGCGAGAGTGAAGACTGGACACACATTCTATATGAATGTATAATTTATGACATCCCCAGAACACAGCTAATAGCACAGATTGGCCCCCTTCCAAGGGGGAGAAGAACATCTATTCATTATAGAAGAGGAAAATTATAAAGCCTTTACAACCTTCACACAGAAAGTATTTGAAATGCACAGAACTATCCAAAGAATGGCAATTCAGTCCCCGGAAATTAAATAATAATCAACAGTTAAAATTGCCCACGTCTCCAAACCACGCCCAGACAATGACCTAATAACTGTCAGGACAGCAGTATTCTATGCCCTGACATGACAAAACCGGATTGACCTGGGTACCCCCCTAGGATTACCCTGCCATGTGTAGGAACCTGGGGCCCCACACCAAATAAGTAACCATGTGGGGGAGGGAGATGTGTACTACTGTAGGTAGGTAGGTTGTGGGGTCTATTTATTACCTATAGGGTAAAAGTAGCTTTGTAGTCTGTTAGGAGTTGGCCGTTATGTGTTCCTGGTCTGTCAATTGTACGGCTGTACCAAAGGCAGCCAGGGAAGCAGATTAGCTGAAAAATATCAGTAAGATGGTAGCAAGGGGATGCAAGTAGAATGAAAGACAGAATGAATAGGCTGATTACTGAGTGAAAGAGTGAATTAGGAATTATGGTAAAAGGGAATAAATGTCAGTTTTGGTGAAAGAAAAACCGACTCAGCACGAGGGAAAGAAAGTGAATGAGTTTTATGGTGAATGGGAATAAGTGGAAGAGCAATTGCAGCTGGCTGAAAGAATACAAAGTTAATAATAACTTACACTACTTTATATATATACTAACAAACATTTACTAACAACACTATGACTGCATTCTCCCCTGGCCTGCAAAAAACTTGTGGCTAAGCCTGCACCACTTTTTTTTTTGGTAGTTGTTGGCGCATCAGCATCTGTGGCCATAATGCACCTCCCAAGGTTTTTGCAGTACTTTAATCCAAGCCCGAGGCGGGATTCGAACCCGCGACCTTAGGGTTGCCAGGCAGGTACTTTATCCACCCGGCTAGCCTGATTGGCTCCTGCACCACAACTGAAGAATAACAGTAAGTTGAGGTGCCCAGAGAGTGCAGTGCAGAAAGTGTGAGAGTCGAACAAATGAAATGAAAGCCAGAAGAATGAATGAGAGTGTAAATGTGTGAGAAAAAGAACACAAACCATAAATGTTAAAGTTAAGTTCACACTAACCCTAGTTTTAATCTTTTATATTCTTTCTTATTTAGTTTAATCCCCCTCCTGGTGTGTGAGAAAGAGATGAATGAGTGAGCGAAAAAAAAAAAAAATATATATATATATATATATATAATCTAAAAGAAAAAAAAAGAATTATTATAAACTATAAAACAAAAAAAAGAAAGTATAAAAATAGAATGCAAGTAGAATGAGAATGCAGATTATGAATGAAGTAAATGTGTTTCTTCCCCCACCCCCGCCTGGTGCGTTCCCCCACTGATGGTTAACATGTCCCACCCCTAGAGTGGGATGGGCAATTTGACCTTCCTACCAGATTCTACAAGACATGGACCAGACAACTATCACCAATGAAGACATACCACAGCTTTGCTGCCAACATGCCATTTGGCGAACTGAACTGGGTACTCTAACTTGGTTCCCTTTAAAACCCCATCCCCAGGCAGGGAGGAGAGGAGACAGGTCTCTGTCTCCTCTCCTCCCTGCCTCCCCCATACTTTGCCTACTCTATCGTCCCTATTCTTCTACCTGTTTCCCCCAGTCTACCCCCACTCTAACTAAACCAACTGAGTATGCCCCCTAACAATGCAGCCAAATTCTAATCAGCATCAAAAAATTCAACTGCTTTCTCGTAAACCTCTTTTGGCCTTTCCAAATTCTAGTGCTCACCCCCACCACACATTTTTTTTTTTTTAGACCTTGCCACTGAAATCCTCGGAAAATAGGTGGCAGGAACTTCCAGAGTGCTTAAATAATCTACTGGGTGGCTGATCTGCCCCCTCGTAGCAAAGTGTGGGCAACGGTGGGTCCCAATAGGAGCCCAAAGGCTAAATGGTCAAAAAACAACAGACCGCTCCCCCACACTTTTTAAATCTTTGGCCTCCACAGAGTTCTGTGTCACTTACAAAGAATACAATGCGGAGATGGGGGAACCCCCGGTGCCGCCAGACAACTAACACACCTTAGTGTACTACTGTAGGTAGGTAGGTTGTGGGGTCTATTTATTACCTATAGGGTAAAAGTAGCTTTGTAGTCTGTTAGGAGTTGGCCGTTATGTGTTCCTGGTCTGTCAATTGTACGGCTGTACCAAAGGCTTGACCGACAGTTAGCATCCATGGAGACTATTATCTTAGAATTTGGAAGAACTGTCAGTACATTTTGTAGATAATGAATGCTGGGATTTATATCCTCTCCTGACCTATAGTAGAGGGATACAACATGAAAGGATCCTGTTTGACTAATTATTTGTGCACAAACTGCTAATGGGACACAGAGAGAGTTAACCTTTGTAACTGTAAAAGAAGGATTTCTAATTACTATTGCTGTTAGTGAGGTTTCATGTGAAGATTCTATTATTCTGTATGTTCTAGGGTATCCCTGATGATGGCTCTTGGATTATCAGGATATCTATATTGTTATTGTTATTTGTTATTTGGTTTTTTTTTTAGGAGCATTAGCAACTAAGGCCATATTGCTCCGGGATATGCGGTGGTCATTCCCTGACCTTCCCGCATCCTCCGTATTTGGTGGTGACGGGTTCGAACCTCGGTCTAATCAAGAAGCGTGTGCTAGGCACTGCTGCTCCTTCCCACCTGGCTACGGAGGCGCCCGATATCTATATTATTGTCCTCTGCTTTAAGCTTGATTTGATCCACAACTGTATGTGCTCTGTGAGCATTTAATTTGATGAACTTTAGAGCCCTGTCACAAGTCCGGTTTAAATTAAGGCCCATAATTGGTTCTCAGTTTAAGCTGTTTTACCATTTTTCGATAGCTGGGACAATTATTGTCCCTAAGACTAAGGTGAGTCTATTTTGGCCAACTTACATGTAGGTTGTGTGGTTCTACTGTTACAATTTTTATAGTCATGACCAGTGACCGCGAAGTGGCCACAGATCGGGTCTTTTTGCTGGCACTGCCTGGCTGTATGACTAAATCTGTGGCAGTGGTGTAACATTTTTAACTGGAAAATATTCCCTGAATCTATGGCTGGTCCAGCCAGCATAGATTCTCTGCTGATTTTTTAGGATTGTCCATGCCCTTGAAGAAAGTTCCACAATGGCATTTAATTGGCCATTTTTTTTATTTGTTGTTCCACGTTTGATTTGGAATTCCCTAGCCATTTCATCTAAGATTAATTGCTCACTGAAATTTTTATAATAAAATCCATCATGACCTCTCTCATGGGGGTAGCCTTAGGCATGTCAAAGATAATAATATTTGGGTTTCTACCCTTTGGCTTTTCAGCTTGTAATCCTAGTTTTTGGATTTCAGGATGTCCCTGTACAGTTTCTACATCCTCTTTAGTGGCTGCTTAAATCAGAAGACCACTGTTTCTGGTTTTCCTAAAGCTATTAACTTTCACTTCCTTCAAGTGAGGTTTCAATTTAGTCAGTACTGTTTCTTTGACTTCTTCACTACTTTTTAATGAGGATTTCTCTGTAACCTTTAATATTATTTCATTTGCATCCTTTTTGGGAGGTTCAGTCTTTTTTGTCCTTGTTATTATTATCTCTTTAGGTTGAGTTTGATCTTTGTTTGTGACAGCTCTAACAGCCTGTGCATGAGTTTTTTTACATTTATGGTTTTATATGCTTCCTTTTCAAAGCCTCAACCCTGGCTTTTAACACTTTGTTCACTGTGCTCTCTAATATCGTCCAGTATTGGACTATTTGTAAGCGTACTGCAACTGTGATTCTGCTAGCAGCCATGAGGTCTTCCGAATGTAGTTCGGTAGCTACTGTTTGGCTTACTAGGTCCTTAATGTTTGCAATAGAGGCCAGCTTTTCTACAACTTCTTTGCCCAGGATTTCATGCATTTCAATTGCTTCTTGAGTTTTTGGCTATCTATTTCCCTTAGCACTAAGAGGCCCAGGTGGGCATTTTTCTATTTCGCCATTAGTTTCACCTGCGAGGGTGTTTTCCTGCGTTTCGAGAGCGATGTCTGTTTCTAGTGCATTTTTAGTTCCGGTTTCGAAATCAGCATCTTGCATATTTTTGTGCATTTTTTTGCATTTGTTTGGAGTTTCTGTACCTTAATAGCTTATAAGATGTTAGAAGACATCGAGAGCTTTCCAGAGATACTAAAGTTATGCTAAAATTCAAAGAATAACTAGAGATATTAGCATTTAAAGTTGTGTGGGGGATGGGGTTTCTGGAATTCCTAGTTCTATAACAAAGAAAACTATTTTAATTTTGTGTAAAATCCCCGAATAAAGTATATTAATGTACTCTATATGATAGATAAGCTCTATTTCACCATTTATAATAGTAATATTTCTATTATTTCTACAGTTCTGAGCCTTAACAAAATAGTAGGTAGTTACTGCGCAATTGCTACAGCTAGCGATATGGCGATCGCGAAGCAATGCAGACGGGTCAGAAATGTGTAAATAGGCTAATATTATAACAAGAAAAACACTTACCTGTGATTTTTCAACTGCAGTCATAAATACTTACCTTTAGTTTCCTCTGGTCCATGTTGGAAAATGCCAATTCTAAAAAAATCTAAACGTGGATTATTGGGAATGCCTTCCTCCAAAACAATCAAGTGCTGCTCACCTCAATTGCATCAGCAAATTAGCATTAGTAGAGACATATGATGCAAGAAAGCAAGCTTATGCAGCATCAGCCAAAAAAAAACCACTCCCATTTCACCCCTCCGTTCGTTCGAAATACCTGTCCAGCTGAGCCTTAAATTTATTTAGGCTATCAACTTCCACAACAAGGGATAGAAGTCTGTTCCACCAACCAACTACCCACTGGCTAAAGGCAAATTTCCACACACCTATCCTACATCTGTCTTTCCTCAATTTGAATTTATGCCCTCTCAGGTGATTATTCTGAGCAAGAGGAAGAACCTCTACACGTCTTACCTGCTCGACAACTTGTGCACGAATCTACGTTGAACACCAAGATGTCCTGTCATTTCAAATTTTGCAATCATTTTGTGGACAGCACAAACAGTCATAGGTCCACGCCTTTTGCACTTCTGCCGCTGGAATTCTCTGATAGCCACAGCTGCATTATTGCTGTTCTGATAGTACAGCTTCACTTCTCTTACCATCATCACCTTTTCTTGCAACATTGTTGGCATTGCTGCTGTAGTGCAGGCAAACATCTATTGTATGATTTTGAAGAGACTGCTTTGGTTTTATACAGTACAGTAGAGCTGGCGCTGTGGCAATAACTTAAGTTATTTGCATAATTGTAACTAAGATAGTTACACACCATACAGTGACATACAATGTCAAATTTTGTAACTATTTTTTTTTTTTTTTTTCCAATAAATGGCAAAATCATTCTTTATTGTACCTGTTGTCCAAATTTCTCTTCAGTACGAGCCTTAGAACTAGCACAAGTATTGGAACCTAATGCCAGAAATCAACAGAAAGAATTATTCATGTTAAAATTAAAACTCTCTATCCACATGGACTCAACAATAAATTCAATCAATATTACAGATATGTGCATATATAAGAAATTCCAAGTTACTAAAGGCCTAAATACATCCAGACCTTATAGGAAATATAAACCCAAAAGTAGCAATATTACTATGCATAAATACAAGTTAGGTGACAAACAGACTATCTCTGACTGGGACAATGGTCAGTTCAGTGTACAGAAGATTCATGATTTACTCTTTTGTACTAAAAAAGCATCTTAAAAGCCCTTTACATATTTATACTCAGCTTCAATTTCAGATCTAAACATTTACTTGACCTTATCTGTAAATTTAAATTAGATATCTGTAAATTTAAATTAAAATCTTACAGCAAGCTGACCAGCCAAAATAATAATATCACCATCATTTTTAATTATAATATTTGCCTGGACAATTTTAACATTAATGATTGCATCAATAAATCTACTTACCTACTTCCAGATGGCTACCAAAACTTGAACATTATTTCCAGATTCAGATATACTAAACCTTTTGGGCTCAAGGTTTGCAATTATAAACACCTAGCAACTAACTTAGATAAATTTAACCTTGAACCTAATTCTAATGTAAGTATTTGCCATCAAGCCAATTTTCAACCATTTATTGATACACATTTTGGCCATATCTTAACAGGCAACCTAAGGTTATAGGTTCCTTACAATGCTACAGCATTGTAAGCCATCACTGTCACAAGTAAAACCATCAACAGGTCTAAAATTTCATTAAAACAACAATTGGAGGGCCTGCATAAACATTTTATAATCACCCCTATTGATAAAGCCGCTTGCAATTACGCCATTATCTGTAAAGCCTTTTATTTCCAAACATTAAATACAAAACTAAATTCCAGTGCCACCTATAAGTCCATCACTAACAACAGGAGTATCCTCACAAAGAAGTTAATTGCTTTCAGCAAGAAACTAAAAGTCAACTTCAATAACTACAACTTTCCTTACATTTATTTCATACCTAAGTTCCATAAAAACCCTACAGGATTTAGGTTTATTACATCCTGCAAATACAGTTACGCCCCTAAACCCTTAAACTTTAGAAAAGTTTTGCCGAGTTTATGGACATCGTTCCTAATAGTAGAATAATTAATAACAACATTCCAGTCATTAATGCCCCGAGTACTGACAACATTTCTCATGTGCCAATTTTTGATTTCAACAGTCTATTCACCAGCATAGACCTAACTAACTTAAAATTGGTCCTGAATGAAATTTATAATAAATACAAACATATTATTGGTTGTAATTCAGTTTTTTGGAACAATCTCATTAATCTTTTTGTCTCCAATAACTACATTTTTGATGACTAATCTGTATACTTGCAAACTAAAGGTACCCCCATGGGTAGTCCCGCTAGTTGTATCTTAGCTAACCTATATATATACTGGTCTGAGACCTCTCTACCCTTAGATATTAAACTTTACAGATATATTGATGACTTATTGGTATTCAACTACCCTACATTTATACATGACTTTTCTGGTATTTATCCTTTAGAACTTACTCTGGAAAAAAACAAATAATAATGATTCTTTAGCCAATTACTTAGACTTAGATATTAATATTAACAGCTCTCATACCACAATCAACATATACAATAAAAGAGATGCTTTTAATTTTAATGTAGTAAGCTTTACCCACTGGCACTCTAACATTTCTAAAAAAGTACATGCTAATTATAATACTCTCCCAATGCATCAAAATTGCAACAATATTCAGTAATGAGTCTCTTTGCAGACAATGTTAAACAGCTCCATGATAAATTGGCGGGTGCAATAATTTCCCTGCAGCATTCCTTTACCATCATTTCAAAAAAGTGGTAAATATAAAATTCAAAAAACTTATAAACTACAACTTGGATATAGACAACATATTTACTGTTTGATTACATATTACTTTTAGGCTTTTACATAATGTATAGTCATATACCCCCCTAGCCTTTGTCATGGCTCACGGTGTAGAAAGCTTGTGGCCATGGATTGGCAATACATGGGGGTATCGTGTTCTGTTATGTCCCTTTTTTTTTTTACAATGACAATAACAATACTGACTTAAACATATGGGGCATTTGTTCAGACATCTGTCCAGGGACCAACTATGGTACAGGTTCAGCAACCCCGGACAACCCAGCACAACTATATTACTCTTCTTCAAATTACTTTCTGCTTTCCTTAATAACTACATTTTATTTCTCATGTGCAATTAGGGTGGCCGAAAGTAATATCGAGATACTTTCTACACTACTTTGTCAGTCATTAATAATCTCCCTCTGCTGGCACTGTGCCTCATTTGTTTATTTACTTACTTCCCCATAAATGGGACATTTCACTTTGACGACTCCACGTCCTCCCCCTCATGTGGTTGCTGCAACTGATATAAATACTCTGGACAGCGATCTATCGGCTTCATCCTTGGTTCTCCAACGTTACTTTGTAAACACCACAGGCAACAATTTCACAGATTCCGTTCCAAACACACAGTAAGTTGAAGTAATTTTTGTAATGTATCTATCCTTTTGACTTCAAATTTTTTTTTTTTTTTTTTTTGAAATTTCACTCTTTTCTTTTTGGTCTCTGTCGGGTCGGCTGTGAGTTATACATTTTGCATGTATACATCATAACAGAAACAGAGACCCTGCTTATTGTTGTGGTTCCTATGGTTTTGGCTGCCGACCCTATGAAGAAGTAGTTAAAGCTTTAGGACCCACTACTTTAGGTAACATTGTTATCTTCATTATTATTTCTATTTTTATGTTAATCAATTTATTTGATTAACATAAGGCCTATAAGGTGAAGGTTATCTCCTTCACCTTACAGGCCTTCCCAATTTTATCATGGTAATTACAATTGACAGGTCAACATCCCTTCCCTATACACTGAATATAAACATTTGCATATATATATATAAATATATATAAATATATATAAATATATAAATATATAAATATATGTAAATATATAAATATATATAAATATATATAAATATATGTGTGTGTGTGTGTGTGTGTGTGTGTGTGTGTGTGTGTGTGTGTGTGTGTGTGTGTGTGTGTGTGTGTGTGTGTGTGTGTGTGTGTGTGTGTGTGCTCAAACCTTAAAAACTAATAATCTGTGTTTGCTATCTATCCTGCTGAACAGAATCATGTTTGGAATAGAAAATTTATTAAACAAGTCATTACTATGGCATCATTTTCAAAGTCATTAAAAATAAAAAATATACATAAAAGTCAACCTCAATTTTTTTAAGAGAGGGGGTTTGAAAAGTTCGTAGCCTGAGTATGAATGGGTAACACTTGCCCATTTGTACAGCCAAGTATAATACAGTTTCAATAACACTATGGCGCCTCCGTAGCCAGGTGGGCAGGAGCAGCAGTGCGTAGCACACGTTTCTTGATTAGATGGAGGTTCGAGTCCGTGACCACCAAATACGGAGGATGTGGAAAGGTCAGGGAAAGAATGACCACCGCATATCCCTGGAGCAATATGGCCTTAGTTGCTAATGCTCCTAAAAACCAAATAACAACAACAATAACATCATTTTTTAAATTACAGGTCCTGAAGTTGTCTGAATGAGAAAGATTGGTAGAAACCAGTCACCATGCAGTCATCCAATATTTGGGAAAAATGGGACTAATGCCAAAGACAATTCATGAGGTTATGGCTACAACAGTAGAGGATGATGCCCCTTCCTACTGCATGGTTAAGAAGTGGGCAGCAGAATTTAAACAACGGATGGAGAGCCTGGAAGATGACCCACTCTATGACCTGCAATGTCCACTCAAAAAGTTGTTGATCTAGTGATGAGTGATTGACAAGTGACAGTTTAGTATATTGCCAGCATCTTGAGCATCTCATCTGAACATGTGTACCAAATAATAACAGTTTCTAGCTATAAAAAAGGTCTCAGCATGATGATTCTCAGAGTTGTTGACACACCAGATCAAAAGCGCACACAAGTTGTGAAGAACATTTGCATCATTTTCAAGCAGATCCAGGAAATTTCCTTGCAAAGGAGACAAAGGAGCAGTCCAAACAGTGGAAACAACTCTTCTTCTTCTTCTTCTCCCCTCCAAAGAAAGCCTAGGTGATTACTTCTGTTGACAAGGTGATGATTTTAGAATGCTGAGTGTTGCTAGTGGATTCAGAATGAGCAGACTGTCACACAAGCATATTACACAGACCTTAGAGTCTTTTCCAACAAGAACAATATGCCTGCTCACAAGTCTGTCATTTGCCATGACTGCACTGCATGAGTGTGGCTTTGAAATCTCAGACCATTCCCCCTATTACCAGATCTGGCACCATCAGACTTTCACCTATTTCCTAATTTAAAAAAAACTACCTGGCTGCATCCATTTTCCCATCAACAGTGATGTCACTGCTGCAGTAGATGCATTCTTTCCTGGAGGCCAAAAGAAAGCATTCTTCACAGCTGAAATCAATGCATTGCAGGGTAAAATTGTAATTGTATTGACTGCAAAGGGGATGATGTTGAAATGTAACCAGACTCCTCAAATAAACTCTTCAGGGGCATTTGAAAAGTTCATGCCATGAACTTCTCAAATGTCCCTTGCAATACAATTTTTATTTAATGAAATGCCAAAAAATACACACCACATATTATGTTAGTACTAGAAGTAGTGAAACAATCTATTATGATTATATACATATTTTAAAAAAATTATGTTACTTTTAGCAAAATTATATGGGTGAAATGACATGAAATTTATGGGGCTAATGCATAGCCTGCATAGATCCTATAGACTTTTTTGGCTTAGTCAGGATCATCTAGTCAATGTTGTATGGGTGCACTGTACGCCAATTTTATGATTCCAGTTTGAGGATCCATTTGTCTTCTGAAAAATCCAGAAGAAATATTAAAAAAAAAATACAGATTTAAAAGAATGCTCAAAACTTACATAAACAGAAACCATTCATCTCAGAGGCAACTAAACAAACTTCTTTATACCTACCACTCACATAATCTGCATTACCTCACAAGTAATTGGAAACAATATAGCTCAATGCCATGTGAAGGTACTAAAGACTCAACTCAAAAAACCAACCAATAAAGAGAATGGACATTAAAAAATAAATTGCACTTGTCTCAAAGTAGTCTGTAGTTAAAGGTTGATGAACAATATATACTAATTCCGAAACTGAATCAAGTTTTAACTTGATAAAATATTCTCTTTCAAATCAAATGTTGCAGCCACTCATCATCATCATCACCACCACCACCACCATCATTTGAACAAAAATTTAAAATAAAGCTAAGCATAAAAAAGTGTTTCCATGGCTTTCCTTATTTTTTCTGACAGTTATAAATCTTCTTTTAAGTAGCTCCACTTTTCAGAAATAAACCATTCACACACTTTGCACACCATGATAAATAATTTTAATAAATGAGTATTATGTTGTAAACCTTTACTGAGATTTTGTTCACATGCATAATGAATCAGAACCAAGATTACAAACTGGCCTTTCTCTAACTGATGAAGTGTCTCCAATCCAGTGTCTATGTTCTCAAGCAGTTTGTTTCTCACATCCCACTGCTATGCTCCATTAGTCTCTATTTTCACTAGGTGACTGAGTTAGTTGGTCTCAGATGATGGTAGCATGCCCCCCCCTTGCACTTTTGTCCAACAAAAATAGGCAAATTGACCAAAGAACACATGAAATTTATGGACATAATACACATGGGCATATAAGTCAGTTCTTGGGAGGCACTAATATGACAGTTTTTTTTTTTTTCATTGAAAAGCCCATTCCATGGTTCCTCTGTATTTCTCCACTTGTTTCTCTTTAAAGCCACCTGACTAAATTTCTTAATGCAAAAGGCTTCTTTTATTTTTATTTTTTTGAAGTCTCTTTTCCTTCTATTACTGTAAAGTTCCTATTATTATATTCCTGAATGCATTTCAACACATGTTCTGCCAATTCTGATTCTTTAATGTTTCCTTAGGAAACGTGCTTGTTGTGCTTATCCATATGCATTTATACATATGGCAAGACCATAAGAAAATTTCAAACATCCATAGTAGTAGGGTTGTAGGAGCATCAGCAACTAAGGCTATATTGCTCTGTATGCAATTGTCTGTAAATTGCATATGTTCAGTGGTCGATTTTCTGTTTGCTGGATGAAAAACCCAACTTTCTGGGAGAAAAAAACCATGCTACCCTCACCTGAGATCAAATAACTCAGTCATGTTGTGAAAAAGGCCCATAAAAATCCCGCATGTCATCGACAGGATTTGAACTCAAGTCTTTTCTACCTCGTGTGGGGAGGATGCGATCCTACCAACTGTGCTACCCATGAGGACAACACACACATAGATGAACACAATAAACACATAGCAAAAGAAACATTAAAGAATCAGAATTGGTAGAACAATACAATAAACACATAGCAAAGGAAACATTAAAGAATCAGAATTGGTAGAACATGCGTTGGAATGCATTCAGGAATACAGCAATAGGAACTTTGTGGTATGAAGGGAAAGAGATTTTGAAAAACGAAAATAAAAGAAGCCTTTTACATTAAGAAATTTAGCCTTGCAGCTTTAAACAAAACAAGAGGAAAAATATAGAGGAACAGAATGCGCTTTTCAACAGTAAAATTAAGTAGGAAGATTAAGTTTCATTACTAACGTAGCATGGTAGGATTGTTAAGAAATGAGAGGCTGTGAGAACCCAGACAATGGATTGGAGAGCCTCATACAATATGATGCTAGCAATTACAGAAAGGCCAATTATAATCCTTTTTCTGATTCATTATGCATGTGAACAAGAACCTGTTAAAGGGTTTATAATGTGATGTGCACTTATTAAAATTATTTATTGTGGTGTACCAAGTGTGCAAACAGTCTATTTCCAGATAGATAACACCTGCAAAAAAAACAAAAAAAAAACATCTAATTTAAAAACGTGATTAAAGCCAAATAGCTCTACTTTCTTAAAAGTACTAAGACAGCACCTTGCTTGTTAGTGTAGTAATAATTTACTACACTAACAATGTGTAGTAAAATATTACTTTACTACACTTGGCAACCAAGCGACATTGCTCCAGCCTCTCCATAATGGGGAAGTAGGAGCGGTACCCACCCCAGGACTAAGAGCTTTTGCCCTCACTCCTGGAGCTAAAAGGAGCAACAAGGGATGACAAAAAATCTGCAGACAGCTAATTTTAACAGTCCATACAAACAGGAGATCACAAGAACTAAAGGCGCCTCCGTAGCCAGGTGAGCAGGAGCAGCAGTGCATAGCACACACTTCTTGATTAGACCGGGGTTCGAGCCCGTGACCACCAAATACGGAGGATGCGGAAAGGTCAGGGAATGACCACCGCATATACCTGGAGCAATATAGCCTTAGTTGCTAATGCTCCTAAAAACCAAATAACAACAACAACTAACACGGCAAAAAGGCTAAAAACAGATGCTTGTCCACTGATAGCACTAACAATTATTTACTCCACAGGTGAAAAAAGTATAGGAAACCTGTCACCTTCCTTAAAATATAAATGCCAAGTAAACATATCTTGTTAAATGTCTGAAGTCCTCCGAACACATGAATGAGTAAAACTTCATCAAGATTTTCCAATAAAGATAGAAAATCCATCCTTATCCATCCTCAGCATTGAGGGAAAAAAAAAAATTACAAATGAGTATACTTCACTTACTGGTTGCATCAAGTTGTATTCCTTCTGGTGCTTCAATCATGTTTTCTTTTCTTAATTTAATCATTTCTGTTGCAACAAGTTCATTCTGAAATAAAATAAATAAATCCATCGTTAATTATAGGTGTGCTAATAACTGTGTACTTAATTAGAGGTATGTTAATAAATGTGTACTTTTTATTTTATTTTAAACATAGATGTATACATAAAACATTATTTAAATGATGGTTTATCCTTCACACAATCATTTAATATCAGAAAGATAAAGATTTTTACAGAAATATTCTAATTCCCTGAAATGGGCATAAAATATTGATGCATACAATTATAATAGCTCAGGAATCAAAAGAGGAAAATTCTGAACTGAAAAAATCATAACTTACAGAGCAAAACCATCACACCCAAACACATTAGCTGTTTAGAAAGCTGTTTAAAAAGCTTTTATTTTAGAAAGGCTCATTGTATTCTGGGATGAACGAACTTATATTTCATTTCTGTCAAAGGAGTGGACAGAACAATAAGTTCCACACAAATAATGCAAACATAATAAAAATGAACTGCTGCAACTGCTTGCAAGCATTGACAATTAAAATTGTAAGTTTTTGCATCGTGAATTTTATACTAAAATAAATCTCGCAACCACAAAAGAAACGTAAAATAAAACTGTATTAAAATATAGTTAAAAGTAAAATACAGTATAACAAAAAAATATTATAGAATAAAAGCAATAATAATATACAGATAAATAATAAAAACAATAATAGTATACAGATAAATAACAAAACTGATAAAAGTATTAAAAGTGATAAAAACAAAATACACATTGAGAAGCTTTCAGAGTGACGTGCTCCTTTATTAACTTTAAATAAAAGTAGTAAGGCATGCCATCATTATATTGCAGAAGACTGGAAAACGTGACACAAAATGCTATCAACAGACCAACAAGGATTGTGAATGGTGATTAAAAAAGATAGAAATGGAGAAGGGGGGAGAGAATGTCAGCTGTCAGACTCTGTGGAAGTAGGACATGTATCAGCCATGTTACAAGTTCACTATCATTCATCAAGTTGCAAAATAATTGTCTCAATAATAGGATGTATGCAAGT
Source organism: Mastigoproctus giganteus (assembly GCF_048544385.1). Classification (NCBI taxonomy): domain Eukaryota; kingdom Metazoa; phylum Arthropoda; class Arachnida; order Uropygi; family Thelyphonidae; genus Mastigoproctus; species Mastigoproctus giganteus. The sequence goes on from NC_143576.1 coordinate 31,815,023, forward strand.
TTCTCTACTGCAATTAATGTTGGGATCTTTCAGACCTATATAGTGTCTCTAACTAACAGCTACAATGCCAATTGTGTGCAGTTCAAAATTTTGGCATTGGAACACGGATTACCATTAATATGCTGCTTACACAAATAATTCTCAGAGGCAGCATGACATGAGAAAATGACTCAATGAATAGCACCGCTCACACTCTGGGATATTATGGCAAAGCCTATAAATCTATCTCATCACATCCACAATCTGAGCAAGTGATCCAATAAATGGCATCTGCACAATACAGCAAGGGAATGATAGATTTAACTCTAAAAACTATTCACTGCAACTTTCTTCCACAGAACTGCATACAGCCAATGTGGCAGTAGTAGTAGTGCAAATAATGAAAAAGAGCAAGCTTATATAGTATCAACTAAAAACCCACACACTTCACCCATCCATACTCCTCCAAGAACTTGTCTAGTTCTTCCTTGAATTTATTCAAACAATTCACTTACACAACAACAGATGGAAGCCTGTACTAACAATCAATCACCGGCTGGCTGAAAGCAGACTTCCACATATCTATCTTACTGCTACCCATATGTAGTACCTTGCATTTTTAAATGTTAAACTTTACTGCCATTGACCTAATTTTTCTAGATCTTAATGCAGTAGCATACTTTCATTACTGTCATTAACCATCCTGTCAACCTTTGTATCATCTGCAAATTTAGACATTAAACCTAATATACCTTCAGCAATATCATTAATAAATATTGAAAAAACAATGAGCCCAACACCAAACCCTGGGGAACTCCACTAATAATATTAATTCACAAAGAGCAGTGTCCACTGATAAACACTCTCTGTCATCTTCCACTTAAAAATCCTTTATCCATAGCAGTAAAGTGGCCTTAATGACACATTACTCCAGTTTGTACAGTAGTCTTTTATGTGCAGCAGTGTTGCAACACACTAACAAGACAGGCAAAAAATCTAGATAGTGAGGAATATAACCAGTAGCAATTAGATCACTACTGAGAAACAAAATTATTCTTGCACAACTGGAATCTATCCAGAACATGGGATCTATGAGACTGGCATCCCTGTGAGCAGTGGAACAACAGTAGGAACATGCTCAACTATATATAGCTCATGCAGTGCTGTGCAGATGAATGAGGGCTGAATCGACTCATACCTAGTGAACTGTCCATTGCATACTGATTTTCTATATATTGAGGTCATCAGGTGGGAACCCACACAGTGAACCAAGACATCCTATTCCTGGATGTCTTGGTTCAATGCATGAGCATTATCTACCTCAAACTCCATAGTAAAAGAGATATAAGAGTGCAAGGAATTGAGATATTGAAGGAGCAGCACTTGTGACCATATAACCTTTGCCAGAACCTAACTCACACTGAGGAAGTCAAAAAAATATGGTAAGTCAAAAATTATGCCCAGGGTTCTGTGCCCAGGGTTCTGTGCTGTTTTCTGTATTTATCGATGATAGTGATGAAGGTATATCAGGCTCAAGTTTGCAGATGATACGAAGGTTGGCAAGATTGGTAATGACAGCAAGCAATGCAATGGGATCTAGAAAAGTTCAGCAATGGGCTGAGAGGTGGCAACTGAAGTTTAACACTGACAAATGCAAAGAACGGCATATGGGTAGCAGTAAACACAGAGTAACATACGAAGTGTGCGGTAATACACTCAGGGTAGTGAAGAATAAAAAAGACCTGGGGTAATGGTGCAGCCAGATATGAAGTTTTCTGAGCAGTGCAGACAGGCGGCAAGATAAGTTCATGGGATCTTGTCAATGATACACAGGAATTTTGCTAGCAGGATAAGGAGGTGATTATATCATTTTATAAAGCAATAGTCAGGCCAAACCTTGAGTACTTCATACAAGTCTGGAGGCCTCATTTTAGGAAGGATGTAGAGCTGCTGAAATGAGTACAGAGAAGGGCAACGAGATTGGTGAGTAGAACAGCGGGTTGCACTTGCCAAGAAAGTCTTACGTTCTGCAATTTGCAACATCTGGAGACTAGACACCTGCGAGGTAATCTCACTCAGCTGTATAATGCCTTGAATGGTTTGAGCAGGCTCAATTCTGATGGGATTCTATTTCTTGCTCAGATTACACACCTGAGGAGGCATAAATTCAAATTGAGGAACGACTGTTGTAGAATAGATTTGCAGATATTTGCCTTTAGCCAGCAGCTAGTTGATTGCTGGAACAAATTTATCATCTGTCATTGTGGAAGTTGGCAGCTTAAATAAATTCTGACTGCAGAATTACTCCCAGGACTTTTTCATTCTCTACCACCCTGAGTGTAGTATCACAGAATTGGTACATTTCTCTGGGGTTACTGCTACCCATCCCATATGCAGTGCTTTGCATTTATCAACATTAAACTTCAGTTGCCACCTCTCAGATCATCACGCCTACTTTTCTAGATCCTGTTGCAGTACCATACTGTCACTACTATCATTAACAACCTTGCCAATCTTTGTATCATCCGCAAACTTGGACATTAACCCCGGGGGCTCACATCTGGTGAGTATGGGCTTGGCACACCCAGGGTCCTGAGCTGGATATCATCATTCTTCTCTTTCTTGGTGATTCCCTTCTACTTTTCTCTCTCTCTCTCTCTCTCTCTCTCTCTCTCTCTCTCTCTCTCTCTCTCTCTCTCTCTCTCTCAGGGTTACTCGGGAACTTTCTGTTTTTTTTCCTGGTGCAGCAATAAGCCTCAGGCTTCCTTGCATCATATGAATATTAATAATAATTAATAATAATAATAATTAATTAAGCCTGCTATACCATCATCAGTATCATATAAAAAACAATGGTGGGCCAAACCCTAGAGGACTCCACTAATAACATCAGTCCACAAAGAGCATCCACTGATTACCACTCTCAGTCTTCTCCCACTCAACTATCCTTTTATCCATTGCAGAAACTTGTGCTTAATACCATACTGCTCCAATCTGTACAGTAGTCTTCCATGCATTACAGTATCAAAAGCTTTCCTGAAATCCAAGTATATGATATCAAAATTCTTTTTTGCATCCAGTTCCTTTGTGACCACATCATAGTATCCAATCAAATTTGTCAGACAAGACTTCCTCTTAACAAACCCATGCTGTGTCTGAATTATTAGTGCAGTCTTGTCTAGATGATCCTGCAATGCTTCTTTAACCAGTGGCTTCATTATTTTCCCCAAAACAGAAGTTAAACTAACAGGTCTGTAATTAACGTGTCACCCTTTGATCCCTCTTTGTGAACTGGGGATACATTTGCACATCTCCACTGTGTGGGGACCTCCCTTGAGTCCAAGGATACTCTCATAATTATGGCTAAGGATTTGCTTACTTCCCTTGCAACCTCCTTTAATATAATTGGATAGATCGTGTCCACCCCCAGGTACCTTTCTTATGTTTAACTTCAACAATTTCTCCTCCACTTCACTCTCAGTTATTACAAAATAATTTAGCTTAATGTTAGAGTTTAATAAGCTTTTGTCCTCCCCTTCTCTACAGAATTCCTTATGTGCATTTCAAATTCCGATGCAAAATACTCTTTCAGTTTATCAGCTATCTGAGCAGGATCATCAACAGTCAAACCACCGATACCAAGTGGACCAATCAGATTCATCCTCTTACTTCTAGAGTTTATATAAGTAAAGAAATCTTTGCATCCTTTACCAGAGATTTTTTGTAATCTGCCTTCGCTTGGATAACCTCCTTTGTGACTTGATTACAGACTAACTTAAATCTACCATAGGCTTCTGTGTCCTTGATAATTTATATGCATTCCATGCATTTTTCTCTCTGCCACGAGTCTCATTAGTTCATCTGACATCCATTTAGGCCTAAACCTTCAAAAGTATTTCTTAGTTGTATGAAAAGCCTAGTAGCTTCCTACATTAATTCCTTGAATGCTTCCCATTTAAAATTTGCTGCTGGTAACATCATCAGTTGGCATCACTGTATAGAATTTAAAAACTGTTCTGAGACCACTGTAGCCACTTTCACGAAAGCAAAAACCCTTCCCTTTATCTCTGACGGTAGTGACAGCTTTAAGTAAATCCCACATCAATTCACTGTGATCTCTGCTACCTAGTGGTACACTTATCTGCAAATTCTTAATGCACGAATAATCACTGTTGATAATTAGTTCAAGAGTATTATTCCCTCTGGTTGCCTCTCGAACATACTAATGTGGAAAAAAAATCATCCAATAAATCCAGAAAAGTCTTGCTAGTGTGCAAGTGACTAACCCACAAGTTAGAGTCACTATCTGGGAAGTTAAAATCCCCATTATAAGGCATTCATATTTACTGGCCCACTATTTCTCTGTAAAATTGTTGGTTATTAGAGTCATTAAGAATATATAACACACTCCTCCACTCATTTTTGTTTTTCCAGTGCTTACGTCACACCAAACTGACTCAACATTGCACTGTCCATTTATATCAACTGGATGCACTTCCTTAGTTTTTGTGTTTCTTAACTACAGCATAACCACTCCTCCTCCTTATCTGTCTTTTCTGTAGACACAGTACTCCTCAAATTCCAATTCTGCACTGCTTATATCTGTATTCATCTCTATTATCCAAACAATATCTGCCTTTGATGTCTTGATGAGCACTTCAAATTCATTAAATTTATTTGCAATACTCCTAGCATTGGTATCCACCTGTACTTACTCTTAGTTACCCTAACACAGCCCACGTATTTACTTGTTCTATGATGACTCCACACAACCCCTGAAAACCCCATTAACTTGCTTTACGGGCTGCTGCTCATTCTAATAGAAGCAGTGCAAGAATCACTTTCATTGCTGCCTGTGGCTACTGTTCATCTTGTAGTCTGTGAATCAACCCCCCCCCCCAGCTAGCAGTTTTCTGTCCCATCTAGCACAGCCTCAATAGAATCAGCAAATATTCTTGCACCCTTTCTATTTACGTGTATCCCAACCCTGTAGAAGCAGTCTCCCATGTTAACAAGCACAGACCAACACTGAAAAAAAATTCTACCTCATGAGCCTTGCACAATCTCTCCATGGCCGAATTGATTAATAACTCTCTCATCATATACTCCTTCCTATCGTGTCTGGGCAGAAATGCAGACACATTCAAATTTAACCCTAACTCGCGAATTTTTTCAACACTGTATAAAAGCTTGCGTTCTTGCATCGTATGCCTTTACTAATGCTAATATTAATGTCCTCTTCCAGAGCCTCCACAGTAATATTAGCTTTTTGGGATACCACCCCAGATATGGGAACAATATTCCATGGTTCGATGGATTTGCAATTTGTACGGAGTGAACAGCTGTTTGGAAGAAAAGTAATGCTGAGAGCGAAAGAGAAAACCAAGTTTTTTAGATGCAGAGGAAGCAATATTTGTAATGTGCTTGTGCCAAGAGAGACATTAGAAGTCAGAGTAATCCCCAAAAGAGATATATCATCTTGCCTACAAATCGGAGTGTATTAAAAAATAAGCAGAGGAGCAGAAGAATCCTTTTTGCAAAGATATAAGACAGAATTCAGCTTTAGAAGGATTGGATTGAAATCAACTAAGTTATCTTTGCCCCACTGGAAAATTACCTGGAGATCAGAATTTAAGGAATTGGTAGTGGATATTCCAGAAGGTGAAGCTAATTGAGCAGGTGGTTGTTGTTATTTGGTTTTTAGGAGCATTAGCAACTAAGGCCATATTTCTCCGGAGATATGCGGTGGTCATTCCCCAACCTTTCCGCATCCTCGGTATTTGCCCACCTGGCTACAGAGGCGCCACTGATTGAGCAGGGCGAGGTTTCTCAAACTGGAAAGCGGAATGCAATGTGCTATCATTAGCAAAACTATGGATAGGATTTCTGGTCAATGGAAGAAGGTCATTAATATGCAAGAAGAAATGAGTAGGGGAAAAAATTGAACCTTGGGGGACACTAGCATTAGTGGAGAAGTTAGAAGAGAGAGAGCCATCTAAAATCACCCTCAGTGAGCTGTCAGAGAGAAAGTTGGATGACCTATTACAAAACACAGTTGGTAAACCATAAGATAGAAGCTTTATGCTAAACAGGATCAAAAGCCTTTGATATGTCAAGAGCAACTGCTTGTGTTTCAGCGAACTTTTCCATTGAATTTGTCCATAAATGGGTAACATAAGCCAGAATATCACCAGTGGATCGATACTGACAGAATCCATACTAGTGATCATTGATCAGATGGAAGGTTTCAAGATTGTTTGGGAATTGGTGGTTAATTGATTCCTCCATTACTTTAGAAAGAGTAACAGTAATTGCAATCGGACAATAATTGGATGGGAGGGATTTGTCACCCTTTTCAGCAACTGGCTGGATATGAGCTAATTTCCAAGAAGGAGGAAAGACAACTTTGGAATAAGAAACTGAAAACAGGTGGCAAAGAACAGGAGTAAGTTCAGGAGTGCAGGTTTTGGGAACAAGTGGAGAAATACCATCAGAACCTGGAGCTTTCTTAGCATCAAGGTTTGTCAAAATCCTTCTGACATCATTTTTAACATTAACATTAGCAGAGGCATATGATGCAAGAAAGCAAGCGTTTGTACCACAGCAAAAAAATAAAAAAAAACCGCTCCCATTTCACTCCTCCGTTCGATCGAAATACCTGTCCAGCTCAGCTTTAAATTTATTTAGGCTATCAACTTCCACAACAAAGAATGGAAGTCTATTCCACCAAGTCTGTTCCAACTACCTGCTAGCTAAAGGCAAACTTCCGCACATCTGTCTTTCCTCAATTTGAATTTATGCCCTCTCAGATGATTATTCTGAGCAAGAGGAAGAATCCCATCAGTATTGAGCATGCTCAAACTATTCAAGGTTTTATGCACCTCAATCAGATCACCTCACAGGTGCCTAGTCTCCAGACACTGTAATTTGCAAAACATAAAACCAACCCTTTGTTCCATTCACTAACCTTGTTGCCCTTCTCTGTACTCATTCCAACAGCTCTACATCCTTCTTAAAATGAGGCCTCCAGACCTGTATACAGTACTCAAGGTGTGGCCTGACCATTGCCTTATACAAGGGGATAATCACTCCCTTATCCCTGCAAGAAAAGTTGCTGTATATTGGTCCTGTATTGGTCCCACTGTATTGGGACAATTCCTGTATTGGTCCCACTGTATAGAATTTAAATACTGTCTCAGACCATCGTAGTTGCCTTTAAGAAAGCAAAAACCCTTCCCTTTACCCCGATGGTAGTTACCTCTTTGAGTAAATCCCACTGACAAGACACCATGAGCTACTCTTGCAGATCATCTGCACTGCTCAGAAAACTTCATATTTGCCTGCACAATAAACCCCAGGTCCTTTTTGTTCTCTACCACTGTCACTGTAGTACCACAGAGTTGATACTTTACTCTGTGGTTACTGCTTCCCATATGTAGTATTTTACATTTGTCAATGTTAAACTTCATTTGCCACCTCTCAGCCCATCTGCTCAGCTTTTCTGTATCCTGTTGCAGCAGCATACTGTCATTAGTGTCCATAACAACCATGCCAACATTCATATCATCTGCAAACTTGGACATTAAGCCTGATAAACTATCATCAATATCATTTATAAATACAGAAAACAACAATGGACCCAACACTGAACCCTGAGGGACTCCACTAATAACATTAGTCCATGAAGAGCAGTGTCCATTGATTACCACTCTCTGTCTTCTCCCACTCAACCATCCCTTTATCCATAGCAGCAATTTGCCTCCAATGCCACATGGCTCCAATTTGTGCAGCAGTCTTCCATGTGCAAAAATATCAAAAGTCTTTCTAAGATTAAAATATATGATATCAAAGTTATTCCCTGCATCCTGTTCCTTTGTGACCACATCATAGTATCCAATCAAATTGGTCAGACAAGACTTCCTCTTAACAAAACCATGCTGTGTCCCAGCTATAACTGAAGTCTTGTCTAGATGATCCTGCAGTGCTTCTTTAACCAGTGCCTCCATTAATTTCTCTGGAACAGAAGTTAAACTAACAGGTCTATAATTACTTGTGTCACCCTTTGATCATCTTTTGTGAATTGGGGTCACATTTGCACATCTCCAATCCATGGGTACCTCCCCTGAGTCCAAGGAAGCTTTCATAATAATGGCTAAGGGTTTTCTTACTTCCTTTGCTGCCTCCTTTAATATAACTGGATAAATCCCATCCACTCCGCGTGCCTTTTTTATGTTTATCCTCAACAACCTCTCCTCCACTTTCCTCTCAGTTATTACAAAATCATCTAGCTCACTGCTAGAGTTTAATTCGCCTCTGGCATTCCCCTCCCTGATTAACTCCTCATGTGTGAATGTCGATGCAAAATACTCATTTAGTTTGTTAGCCACCTGAGCAGTATCATCAACAGTTGAACCATCAATATCCAGTGGACCAATCTGATTCATCCCTTTCCTTCCAGAGTTTACATAGGTAAAGAACTCTTTGCTGTTTTTCTTTGCATCCTTTGCCAAAGATTTCTCATAATCTGCCTTTGCCTGAATAATCTACTTTGTGACTTGGTTACAGACCAGCTTATATCTATCATAGGCTTTTAGTGTCAACTGTTAATTTATATGTATCCCATGCATTTCTTTTCTCTGCCACACATCTCATTAGTTCATCTGACATCCATTTGGGCCTAAACCTTGAACAATATTTCTTAGTTGGTATGTAAAGCCTAGTAGCTTCCAAGATTAATACTTTGAATGCCTCCCATTTTGAATTTGTTGTTGGTAACATCATCAGTTGGTCCCACTGTATAGAATTTAAATACTGTCTCAGACCATCGTAGTTGCCTTTACGAAAGCAAAAACCCTTCCCTTTACTCCTGATGGCAGTTACCTCTTTGAGTAAATCCCACTTCAGCACACTGTGATCATTGCCACCTAGTGGTTCCTTTATCTGTAGATTCTTAATGCATGAAGAATCACTACTGATTTAAGTAAGTCCACAGATCTCCTACTCTTAACGTCATTAGGGCCAATGTGTACAACAATATCACTCTTTGTACCCTTTAAAGATGATATCTGCTCTACAGCATCAAGTTTTGCCCCTGGCAGACATACCCTGGTCCTATTCTACTTTTTTGCACAATATATTTCCAGTCTCTCTGACAATAGAGTCACCAACAATAAAGAGCTCCTGTGGGACCAGCATATTCTGCCTTGAAGGTTGCCGCTGTGTTGTCTGATGATCAAGTGCAAGCTCTGGCACTGATGTGAGCAGATGAGAGCTTGGTGGGTCCCCCAATTTAAGTCCTTCGAGGGCATCTACCGTATCCTTCAAGCTCTCATAAAGTCCTATAACAATGCTGAGCTGGCACCTAACGTCTTCACACTGCTCACATCAAGCACACACAGAGATATTCCCCTTGGCAACATCGTGTCCTGTCCCAGAAAGGTCTGCAAACATTCACAAGTTGCACATTTCTTTAGGCTGTAATGCGTTGGAGAATCTCCCTCTTCGGTTCTCCCCTGAGCCACAGCACTCCCACTACTTTGTGATGTTGCTTTGCTGCTCTAGTTTGTTTGTTTGTTTGGTTGGGGATTTTTTTGGCGCATGGGCATCTATGGCCATAGTGCGCCATACATAGGTTAGTATTTATGCATCGAGAGTCAGGAAACTGATTTTTGACTAGCTATATGAGGTGGTATATATTGATCGCTTTGAGAAAGGTAAAAATCTTTGAGACATTGGTTTTATTGCCCAAAAGTGAAATAAGCGTTAGTGGGTCTTCAGTTGTGGCTGGAGTGAAGATATTTTGGCGTTCTATTGCAAATTTTGTGCATTCCACAAGGATATGTTTCACTGAAAGCGCTGTTTTACAGTGAGCACACTGAGGGTGATTCTCTCCTCTTAAAAGATAGCCATGAGTAATATTAGTGTGACCTATTCGGAGACGAGCTAGTATTACCTCCTGCTGTCGAATTACACTGAGGCTTGAAGGCCATTGCCCAAGATTTGGCTTGATACTTTGAAGCTTATTTTCAAGTTGGTTTTGCCATGTTGATTGCCACTGGTACATGCATTTTTCCTGTATTATTCGTCTATAATCTTGATATGGAACTCTCCACTGTACATCAGGTGGTATGTCGGCCGCTTTTGCGGCATTGTCCGCTAATTCATTTTCTGGAATTCCCATATGTCCTGGGACCCAACAGAAGTGTATGGTTTTTCCAAGCTCAGATAAGGTATATAAAGAGTTTGTTATTTCTTTAACGACTGGGTGGGTGATGTTCATGGTGTTTTCCATGGCTTGAAGTGCACTTAGAGAATCAGAGAATATTATACTGCTTTCAATATTGGAGGACTCGATATGCTTCAGTGCAACCTGAATTGCCATTAGTTCAGCAGAAAAGATACTGAACTCATGTGGCAGTTTGTAGGCTAATGTTATGTTCGGAAAAACTGCGGCGATTCCAACGTGGGCGTCATTCTTTGACCCATCTGTATGAACTACAATGAAGTTTGGAAACTGCTCCACCACTGCAAGGTACAATTGCAAGAAATTTTCTTTATGTAGTGCAGATTTATCCCATTTATGAAGGTATTTATCACATAAAGGTGGAGTAATTCTCCACGGTGGAAGGAGTAGTCGAGGGGTATTTGCGATATTATCAAAACTCAGATTAAGTTCTTCTAGGAGATGTCTTATTCTTATACCTAACGGTCTGTTAGCAGTAAGGCGGTTATGGTATAACATGCTGTATTGGGGAGTGAAAAGTAATTCCCAATTTGGGTGTTCAGGCATAGATCTTATTTTATATGCATAGCGTAATATAAGTTGTTGCCTTCTGATAGAGAGAGGGGGTTCGTGAGCTTCGGCATATAGACTATGTATTGGAGACGTGCGATATGCTCCTAGAGCAATGCGTATTGCACTATGATGGAGAGGATCAAGCCAGCGAAGGACACTAGGCTTTGCTGAGCTATATACTGGGGCCCCATAATCAAGTTTTGATCTTATTAAAGATCTGTATAGCCGTAATAAGGTAAGGCGATCAGCTCCCCACTTTGTTGCTGAGAGAACCCGGATGATATTTAATTTTTGTTGGCAGGATGTTCTTAGTCTTTTAATATGTTCCAGGAATGTAAGTTTATGATCTAAGGTGATTCCTAAGAATCGTATGCTGGGTTGAACTGCTATTGGTTTTCCGTTCAGTTGGAGTTCCGGGTGTAGGTGCAATTTACGTTGTCGGCAAAAATGGATACACAACGTTTTTTGAGAACAAAGCTGAAAACCATTGGTTTGTGCCCATGTACTGATCTTATTTATTGCCCCTTGTAACTGTCTCTCGATCGTATTCATGTTTTTCGCATGGCAAGAAATACTAAGGTCATCTACGAACAGTGCCTTATCGATAGTGTTTGGAAGTTGTTCAGCAATGGTGTTTATTGCAATTATAAAGAGTGTAGCACTAAGTACAGAGCCCTGGGGAACTCCTTCTTCTTGAAAAAATAGTTCTGACAGTGAAGTTTTAAATCGAACCTGGAAAGTTCGCTTGTCTAGGAAGTTGCGTATGAAAATCGGGAGATGGCCCCGAAGTCCATGGCGGTGTAATTCGCGGAGTATTCCATACTTCCACGTGGAATCATAGGCCTTGCTGATGTCAAAGCAAACCATTACATGGTGTTCCGATCTAAGGAATGCATTCCGAATGGAATTCTCTAGTTTTACTAGTATATCTAGTGTTGATCTGTTCTGTCGAATGCCGAATTGTGCAGAATGTAAGAGATTGAAATTTTCCAGGTACCATATCAGTCGACGGTTCACCATCTTTTCCAGAATTTTGCAAAGGCAACTGGTCAAGGCAATGGGTCTATAGCTAGTAGGGTTTGTCGGGTCTTTTCCTGGTTTAAGGAATGCAAGGACTGTAGCGTGGTGCCATTGTTCAGGGAATGTGTCTTCCCGGTAGAGCCTATTGAACAGATCAAGAAGTGACTGCAGTGATTCAGCACTTAGTTCCTGTATCATCGAATAATGGATATTATCTGGTCCTACAGCGCTACGCCTAGATGTTGACAAGGCTCTATGTAGTTCGTGGATAGTGAATGGTAAGTTATATTGTTCTTCTGCTTTTGAAGAAAAGTTTAACTTTTGTTTTTCTGAATTTGCTTTGAATCTTCTGAAGGCTGGTATGTAACTTTCTGTTGCTGATGTTTTGGCAAAAGTTTCTCCTAGTATATTGGCAATTTGGGTAGGGTCAGAAATGTTCTGCCCTCTCCATTCCATGATAGGCTGAGGTGTCGTTTGATATTTACCACTCATTTTCCTGATTGTTTTCCAAATTTTATGTGTGGGAGTTGCTTGATTGATGGTTGAAGTGAAGCGAATCCAAGCGGCCTTTTTATTACTGCGTCTAACATACCTGGCACTTGCTCTAACGCGTTTAAACTGAATGAGATTAGCTGTGGTTGGATAGCGCCTAAAAGTATTCCAAGCTTTATTTTGGTCTCTTTTTGCTGCACGGCATTCATCATTCCACCATATTTTTGGGTGTACAGGTAATTTTGGGGAGGATTTTGGTATAGCTTGTCCTGCTGCGTGTAGTATAGTTTCTGTGACATACTCAACCGCTTCCCTGGTTGGGAATTTTTGTATAATTTCAGGGTCCAGTTTAGCTAATTTTTTATACATCTCCCAGTCTGCTTTATCAATTAGCCACCGAGGAATTCTAGTAAGATGATAAGAGGGTTTATTTAGTAATTCAATTGTAATGGGAAAGTGATCACTATGCAGTGGATCATTGTTTGCCGTCCACTTTAGGGTAGGATACAAAGTTGCAGAACAGATAGACAGGTCTATTGCAGTATATGTTCCAGAAGGAAGGTGAACATAAGTAGGTGACCCGTCATTTAGAAGGAGAAGGTTGTTATCATCTAAAACTTTTTCAATTAGCTTTCCTCTTTGGTCAATATTGTTGTTACCCCATAGTGTGTGATGACCATTTAAGTCTCCCAGAATGAGGAAAGGTGTGGGGAGTTGAGCTATGAGGTTGTTTAGATCATTTTGTTGGATGGAAAGGCTTGGTGGAATATATAGGGAGCAGATTGTAATATGGATGTCAGCAGCAACACGGACCGCTATTGCCTCGAAGGGAGAGTTCAGTAAGACCTGTTTGACGGGAACATGTGGGTTCGTTATAACAGCTACGCCACCATGTGCAGTATTTTGAACGGTTCTATCTTTTCTAAAGATATTGTAATGAGACAGTTTTGGTGTGTCTTGAGGTTTGAAATATGTCTCTTGAAGGCAGAGACATATTGGTGTATATTTATAGGTAAGGTCGTACAGGTCATTAATATTGGCACGGAAACCACGACAATTCCACTGAATTATTGTGTTCATTGTTTATCTCTAGTTAGACTTTCCGAGCGTTTTCTTGGTGCTGAGGTTCTCTGTTTTTCACTCTTGTTTTTATCTTTCTTTCGAAAGTAGGGCCTTTCTGTTTCCATTTCTTCTTCTACAAAAATGTGTAGGACAGGGTCATCTGTGGGTATTACCTTAGTATCCATTTCCTGTTGGTGAGCAGAAGTCACGATTCGTTTTTCTTTGTGCCCTTCATCCGGGGGGTGGGGATTTTCGATTGGTATAGAAACAGGCGTATTGACTGCCTGAGTTTGAGTTGTATTGAACAGTGTTTTTACATAGTCCGAGAAAGACTCTTTTGGGGGTACTGTTAGTTCAGTTTGCGATGCGGTTGATTGGAATTTTTTGGTGATTTGGGCATACGTAGATCTATTTGTAAGGTTTGGTGGTGAGATATTTCGCTTAGCTTCTTGATAGGACACGTTATGATTGGTTTTATAAATCTGAATAAGTTTCTCAGTTTTCCAGCGTTCACATGTTCTAGCGTAAGCGGGATGATCTTTTTTGCAGTTTGGGCATATCGGTTGGGGTGCAGTACAGGCTTCGCAGTTGTGTTCAACTGACCCGCACTTTGCACAAGCAGGAGTTCCCCGGCAAGCTGTCTGGGAATGTCCGTACTTCTGGCATCGGAAACACCGTAGGGGATTTGGAATATAAGGTCTGACATTACAGACCAGATATCCAGCCTTAATGGATGCTGGGCGATGTGGTGTATTGAAGGTCAAAATGAGATTACGTGTAGGAGTCAGAACTCCTTCTTTTCTGGTGGAAATTCTCTTGACCTGTATAATGCCTTCTTCTTTAAGTTCTTCAAGCATCTCCTCTTCGGATACATCTATTAAATCCCAATCAGAGATCACTCCTTTAGAGGTGTTCAGTGATCTATGGGGTGTCACAGTAACTGGTATTCCAGCAAAGAGATTAATATTCAAGAGTCGCTCTGAGTGTTTACTATTAGAGGTCTCGATCAGAATATCTCCTGACCTAAGTCTTTTTACAGAATTAGGAGTTCCAGCTCTGCTTTCTAATTCCTTCTGTACCCTAAATGGCGAGATTTTGCCAATTGCATTTTCACCAGTTGAGTGCATGATCAGGAAAGTTGGAGTAGGGTAGATGTCAGAGTCAGTTTTCTGCCGTTTTGAAGTTCCTGCAATAGAACTATCTTTCTTTTTTGTTGACTGGGGTGCATCTGGCAGCCCAGGTAAGTCTGAGTTTGATTTACTCATGACGTGCTCTTTTTGGCCCCGGGAGATTTCCTTTTTCTCCCAGGTTACCAGCCCCGCCACGTGGAGGCAAGAGCGGTGCCGCCTAGTGACCCAAGCGAAGAGAAGGTTAGTATTAACGAAAGATAAAAAAGGGGGTTAAAGAAAGGTGCTTTCCTTCCTGGGTTATATAAATTGAGAGATCTATTTAATTATAATGCTCAAGAGTTAACGGACTTGCGAAACTCAGGAGAAACGTATTTACAGTAAAGCGTATCAGATAATCACTATGAAAAGGCGCTGTGGTCACTAATATCGCTTGGCACTCGGGGCCGCTGCTCTAGTTTAAATGTTGTAATTTATGTATTTTTAAATACATGAAAATTATTAGCATCATTTTAATTAATTATTTTATTTTAATGTATTTTTAAATGCATGAAAATTACCATATCTTCATGCTGAAAATGAAGTAAACTCATAAGAGGCACAAATAATACAAGAAAATCACTTGACCTTTAGAATAAATATGTTATGTTGTCAAAGTTAAAGTTAACAAGGAAATTAACAGTAACAGCGATTATAATTTAAAGGAAAATGTAAATAATAAAAGTGAAATGGCAGTGAAGATTTTAATTTTAACCAGTGAGTGGTGGCATGAAAGGAAAAAATATCCAACCACATTTAATTTTTATGACATCCTTTTTTATACCAAAATTTTAATTGTCATTCTTGATTACCCTCCCGCCTTTCTTCTATACATGAAGGTCAAATTCAAATTATTATTTTAATAATAATTTGAATAATTATTATATGTATATACTGTATATTATGCCTATCTGTGTTCACAGATAGTTTTAAATGTTATGTGGGCTGCAACATCTAGAATGGGGGGATGCCTATTCCCTCCAATCAAGATCAACTAACTACAGCCTCAACTGAAGAGGACTTCAAAAATTCCTCCAGTCATCAATGAAAACTGAAACCTGCATCTCTCCAAACAAGTAGCAGATATTTTGGAGAGGTATGAGTTTGATTACCATTGATGACTAGAGGAATTGGTTATAACCACTTATTTCTAATTTACTGATTATTCTGTTCAGAGATTTTTAATTTACATGTTTAATTTTGAGGCAGAAATTCTCCCACACCACTACTAAATTTCTTAAAATATTTTATAGTTCGTTGGGATTTCAATGCCTAACTATAAATCATGATCAAGAAATAAATTATAAAAGAAATGTTTCTGGGCTTGAATTTTGTCGGGATTAAATGAAGTTCAGAGTCATTCTGACAAATTACTATAAAGCTTTTCACAAACAACAGCTTCGCAGGAGTTCAGAAAGCAACAAAATTGTGTGAAAGGGACAATAAGGTATTATTCAAATATGTCAAAGTCAAAATCTAGGAGAATTGCTAGCCTCATTGTTGCATAGGTGAGTCTGTGTTTCAAAATTCAACCTCAACTCATAATGCTTTCACTAATGCCAGTTATTGTCTATTGCAGTGGTTCCTAATATTTTGTCACTTGAAGTTAGAAGACAAATTCATGGCACACCTAAATAGTGATTGCCATTGAACTCAATGGAGTTTTTCCTAATTTCACAGCACACTTGAAAATGGTTATACCATACCAGGCCACAGAACTGGCACACCACTAATGGATGCCACAGACCTGGCACACCACTAATGGACACCACAGACCAGTTGGGAACCACTGGTCTATAATGTCCACAGACTAAATCTCACAATTTCAAGTTCCAGTAATGCTGAATGTTATGTCCACATTTCACAGTCAGTAAAATTAGAAATTAAGCATAATTTTCACTAAAATCCATGCAGAAGCATTTTGAATTCATATGTAGGTTTTGTTTGTTTTTCAATGTCATTATATATATATATACAGGGTGATTCACTACCAGTGCGAACAAACTTGCAGGAGGTGTAGGGGGCACAAAGACGAATTGGAATCACATAGCATTGCAGGGTCCGAAATGCCTTCATCATGCGGCAGAGGACGTTGAATGGGAGGTCGCGTGAACAGCGATCCCGCTGGAAGTCAGCATTTTGTGAACCATTTCTGTTGAAGAAACCAAGTAGCAAAAGTCCTCCGGAGTGGACAATCTGCAGGCTCCAATGATTGGACACGTTGCAGATGGTATGAACTCATTTGGTTTGTTGACAGTATCTTCCATACAATGGATTGGGAAAGACCCAATCGTTGGCATATCACTCGAGCACTCGTACTTGGATTGCCTTCTGCAAGATGTAGGACATTCTTCTCATTGTCTGGCGTCCTCTTCATTCGCTCTCAATTCATGGTACCTCTCGTGAAACAACCAGTCTCACGTAACCTTATGTGCACACGTGCGAAAATCGTATGATGAGGAGCACGCCTGTGCGGGAAACGTTCCTGATACAAGCGCAGAGCGGTGCGTCAGTTACAGTCCGCAGCTCCATACGCGAGGTGCATGTCGGCCAGTTCAACGTTTGAATACTCGTCCATCCTACTGCCTCGGGAACCGGTTTGCAAATGCTGACTTCCAACAGGATCGCTGTTCACGCGACCGCCCGTTCAACGTCCTGTACCGCATGATGAAGGTATTTCGGACCCTGCAATGCTATGTGATTCCGATTCGTCTCTGTGCCCCCTACACCTCCTGCAAGTTTGTCGCACTGGTAGTAAATCACCCTGTATATATATATATATATATTTTTTTTTTTTTTTCATTAATACATTAATTTACTTCTTAAATGCAGTAATTCTAATCCTATATATGAAGCAAAAATTCTTAAATTTTTTTATGTAGTTTTAATGTAACGTAGTGAAATGAAATTTACCAATTATATTCATGCTGTATACATTTCTTATTATAATTGTTTCTTATTATAATTGTTTTATTTATTAATCACAAACATAAATTTATTATCACAATGAAAGCCTTAAAACTTTTTTTTTTTTTTCCTAATTGGAAAACTGGCAGGAATGCCTTCCCATCCAGCGCACCAAAATAGATTAGGGTAGCCCGTTCATAAACAATGTTTTTATTCGCTTCCTGTGAGCAAATGAACTTTGATAAATATGACACAACATGGCATATATGTGCTTAACTCCTCAATTGTTGTTGTTGTTATTTGCTTTTTAGGAGCATTAGCAACTAAGGCCATGTTGCTCTGCGAATATGCGGTGGTTATTCCCTGACCTTTCCGCATCCTCCGTATTTGGTGGTGACGGGCTCGAACCCCGGTCTAATCAAGAAGCATGTGCTACGCACTGCTGCTCCTTTCCACCTAGCTACGGAAGCCCCTTACTACTCAAATGTGAAGAGTTAAGTACATATATGCGCATTTACTCAGATTTCTAAAAGCCCATTTTTCTGATGATAGTGTCATGCTCTTTCAGATGATCTGCTAGGTCATGTCTCACCATTGTAAGGCTGCTGTGTAAATAACTGATGTGTCACTCATTATTCTCTAATTGAAGGGATATGACCTGCAATTTGATTACTTGTCAGGTAATTATGTGGCAGATCATTTTGGATCCCCTCTCCATTTTGTTTTTTGATATTTTGTTCTGATTTAACTTGAAAACAATATGTTCATTCCGGATTAACTTAGAACATTTTTATTCAATAAAGAATCATAAGGTCTCTATTGGATAAGTGAAAATGCACTGCAAAGTTGGCAATACAGTCAGTCCTCGTATAACACGTGTTTATACTACACGAATTCGATCATACATGATTTATAAATAGGGGAACGATGTCATATATAACACGAACTGAATTCGTTTATGCACGATTCGCCTTTTTGTTTACAAGAAACAGCAGTCCAATGTGGAATCACCCCCAACTGAACGCAACACGATAGGAATGACGTGAAGATTCTGAAAATGTATTTTTATTTTTTATATCAGTGAAGGGGAAACACATTTCACCATAATAACGTAAAAACGTAATTCCAGCTATCGGTATTGTCACAAATGCAATTAGATCAAGTTTACTACCAGTTTATAACAGATTTCACTTGCAGAAACGCAACTGGAAATTGTTTTTTTTTTTTGTTTTATGGTAGTGACCTCCAGAAATGTGCTTTAGTAAAATGTGGGCTAGTGAGGTGTTAATAGTGTGTCTCGGCCTTTATGGTGTTGTTTATTCAGTTGCTACATGCGCTAGCTTTGTTTATGTGTATCAAGCATGCCTCCTCGTTTTGTAATTGTGCTTTATTCCCTAAAAATGAGTAAGATACTTAAAAGGTGTCAAAAGTCCTGGTGAAGACACTACAGATTCAGAGAGAAAAGCAATATGGATAGACAGAGGTGGATTGGGTCAAAATTCTTACCAGGGAAAATTTGTACCGGCCTCATACTAGTGTTTACGGCCAAAATCATACAGCCTCTGGCCCCCGGGGTTTCCCCGGTAAGGCCTATGGAGCAAAATGAAAGAACATGTGATATTATGTGATACAGTACTAAATGAGGCAATGCCGAGAATTAAAAAGAATGCAGAGAAAATAAAAACACTTTCATAGCAGGAACAACTCAAAGTGTAATAAAATCCATTAGATCAAGACACAAAGAATTATAAGAGATGGAACGGCTGTGATCTGTGGATAGAAAATCAAACATAAAACAAGTCTGCTTACGATAGAAGCAAAAGCATAAGCAATATTTTATTACGTAATAGTCGTAATAAAATACGTAAGTATTTCATTACGATTATTTATTGTGTTTGGTAATGTTTTCGTTACAAATGTGTGTTTAATCTTGGGTGGTAGTCACCTAACCCTATTTTTCCAATAGGGCCTGTTATTTATATTGCATGATTTTGCATTGCACGAGGGTTTCGAGGAACACAACTATCGTGCTATACGAGGACTGACTGTATCTTGTGTATGCTTTTCTGCACTTTCCAACAAACTAAAGGAATAATGCTATCCAACAGTGCTAACAATAAATATCATTCCAAGGTTTGCAATTCTAAATAAACAAATTGAATAACTGAAATTTATTTCATGATCATTTACACCAATGTTCACTAACTTTTACTATTGCTAAATGAAAACAAAATTTACTGCAATAAATGGAATTTTACCTTTACTAATGCCCAATTAACCACTCTTCCATCAGCAGAAATAGAACAAAAATTATTGTGTCCATCAAGATTGTCTTGAATCCATCTTACCTTTGAAATAATAAAAAATTATATTAGTAGCTTTAAATTGGCTTAAATTGATTATTATTGATATTAGTATTAGCATTACTACTAGAAAAATGATGCATAGTGTTATTACTGCATTTATGTATACACTGTATTACTTTAGTGTAGTATTCTCAATTAAACCGAATTTAAACAGAAATCATTCCTCAGACCACAGCAGCAAAGCAAAGGGCTCAAAGAAGTGGCAGGGCTGTGGCTCAAGGGAGAACTGAATGAGTGTTGTTGTCCATCCAAATCACGGCCTCAAAAAATTTACTACTTGCTTGATGTTTGCAGAGCTATCTGAAATGGAAAATGACATAGACAAGGGGAATGTCTTTGTGTGTTCAATGTAAAGACTGTGAGGATATTAGGCTTCAAATCAGTGTTCCGATGGGCATTTATGAAAGCTTGAAGAACAGGGTAGATGCCCTCGAAGGAATTAAGATGTGCCCCATTTAGCTCTCAGCTACCCATCTCAACACCAGAGAATGCACTTGCGCATCAGGAAAAAGAGATAGCAACCCTTAAGGCAGAATGCACTGGTCCCACAGGAGATGGATAAGGTGCAGGAGATTTCAAACACTGTTGGGAGTCATTGCAGATCAAGTAAATATATGGCTGTGTTAGGGTAGCTAAGAATAGGAACAGGAGCAATGTATACTTGCATGTACACCAATGCAAGGAGTTTGGTAAATAAATTTGATGAAATTGAAGTGTTGGTCAAAAGATCAAAAGCAGATATTGTTGGGATATCAGAGACGTGGTGTCACACAGATGTAAGGAATGCAGAAATGGAATTTGGGAAGTACAATGTGTATAGGAAGGGAGGAAGGGTTATGCTATTAGTTAATAAACACATAAAATCCAAGGAAGTACAGCCAGTCGACATGGCTGGACAGTGCAGTGTCGAGTCAGTTTGGTGTGACATAAGCACTGGGAAATCAAAATTGAGAGTAGGAGTGTGTTATAGGCCCAATAACTCTGATGAGTATAACAAACAACTGTACAGGGAAATAGATTGGGCCAGTAAATCAGAGAGACTTATAATGGGGGATTTTAATTTCCCAGATATTGAATGGAATTTGTGGGTTAGTCACTCACACACTAGCAAGGCTTTTGTGGATTTATTGGAAGATTGATTTCTAAAGTAGCATGTTCGGGAGGCAACTAGAGGGAGTAATACCCTTGATCTGATTATCAGTAGTGATTTTTCATGCATTACGAATCTGCAGATAAAGGAACCACTAGGTGGCAGTGATCACAGTATGCTGAAGTGGAATTTACTCAAAGAGGTAACTACCATCAGAGGTAAAAGGAAGGGTTTTTGCTCTCGTAAAGGCGACTATGGAGGTCTGAGACAGTATTTAAATTCTATACGGTGGGACCAACTGATTGTTATTGTTATTTTTTGGATTTTAGAAGCATTAGCGATATGCGGTGGTCATTCCCTGATCTTTTCGCATCTTCCGTATTCGGTGGTCACGGGATCGAACCCCGGTCTAATCAAGAAGCATTTGCTACACACTGCTGCTCCTAGCCCACCTGGCTATGGAGGCGCCGACCAACTGATGATGTTACCAACAGCAAATTTAAAGTGGGAAGCATTCAAAGAATTAATCCTGAAAACTACTAGGCTTTTCATATCAAATAAGAAATACTGTTCAAGGTTTAGGCCTAAATGTATGACATATGAACTAACGAGACATATGGCAGAGAAGAAAAATGCATGGGATACATAAAATTTAATAGGTGACACTAAAAGCCTATGATAGATATAAGCTGGTCTGTAACCAAGTCACAAAGGAGGTTAGGCAGGCAAAGGCAGATTATGAAAAATCTTTCGCAAAGGATGCAAAGAAAAACAGCAAAGAGTTCTTTACTTATGTAAACTCTAGAAGGAAGGGGAGGAATCAGATTGGTCCATTGGATATTGATGGTTCAACTGTTGATGATCCTGCACAGCTAGCTAACAAACTAAATGAATATTTTGATTCTACATTCAGACATGAGGAGTTATTCAGGGAGCGGAATGCCAGACGTGAATTAAACTCTGGCAGTGAGCTAGATGATTTTGTAATAACTGAGGGGAAAGTGGTGGATAAATTGTTGAGGATAAACAAAAAAAGCCACCCAGGGTGGATGGGATCTATCCAGTTATATTAAAGGAGGCAGCAAAGGAAATAAGCAAACCCTTAGCCATAATTATGAGAGCTTCCTTGAACTCAGGGGTGGTACACTTGGACTGGAGATATGCAAATGTGACCCCAATTCACAAAGGAGGATCAAAGGGTGACACAAGCAATTACAGACCTGTTAGTTTAACTTCTGTTCCAGAGAAATTAATGGATGTACTGGTTAAAGAAACACTGCAAGATCACCTAGACAAGAATTCAGTTATAGCTGGGACACAGTATGGTTTTGTTAAGGGGAAGTCTTGTCTGACCAATTTGATTGGATACTATGATGTGATCACAAAGGAACTGAATGCAGGGAATAACTTTGATATCATATATTTTAATCTTAGAAAGGCTTCTGATACTATTGCACATGGAAGACTGCTAAACAAACTGGAGCAGTGTGACACTGGAGGCAAATTGCTGCTATGGATAAAGGGATGGTTGAGTGGGAGAAGACAGAGAGTGGTAATCAATGGATACTGCCCTTTTAGCATTAGCATTAGCATTAGTAGAGGCATTTGATGCAAGAAAGCAAGCTTATGCAGCATCAGCCAAAAAAAAAAAAAAAAAACCCACTTCCACTTCACCTCTCTGTTCGTTCAAAATACCTGTCCAGCTGAGCCTTAAACTTATTTAGGCTATCAACCTCCACCACAAGGGATGGAAGTCTGTTCCACCAACCAACCACCCGCTGGCTAAAGGCAAATTTCCGCACGTCTATCCTACATCTGTCTTTCCTCAATTTGAATTTATGCCCTCTCAGGTGATTTTTCTGAACTACAGGAAGAATCCCATCAGCATTGAGCACGCTTAAACCATTCAAGGCTTTATACACCTCTATCAGATCACCTCGCTGGTGCCTAGTCTCCAGACACTGTAATTTGCAAAACTTAAGCCTTTCTTCGTAAGAGCACCCCTTTGTTCCATTCACTAATCTTGTTGCCCTTCTCTGTACTCGTTCCAGCATCTCTACATCCTTCTTGAAATGAGGTCTCCAGACCTGTATACAGTACTCTAGGTGTGGCCTGACCATCGCCTTATACAATGGAATAATCACCTCCTTATCCCTGCTGGAAAAATTCCTGTATATCATTGACAATACTCCATGAGCTACTCTTGCAGCCCGTCTGCACTGCTCAGAGAACTTCATATCTGCCTGCACAACCACCCCCTTCGTGGACTAATGTTATTAGTGAAGTCCCTCAGGATTCTGTGTTGGGTCCAGTGTTGTTTTCTGTATTTATTAATGATATTGATGATGGTATATCAGGCTTAATGTCCAAGTTTGCAGACAATACGAAGGTCGGCAGGGTCGTTAATGACGGTATGCTGCTCCTCCAACAGGATCTAGAAAAGTTTAGCAGACTGGCTGACAGGTGGGAACTGAAGTTTAACATTGGCAAATGTAAAGTACTGTATATGGGAAGCAGTAACCCCAGAGTTACATATCAACTGTGTGATACTACACTGACAGTGGTAGAGAATGAAAAGGACCTGGGGGTAATTGTGCAGGCAGATATGAAGTTTTCTGAGCAGTGCAGATGATCTGCAAGAGTAGCTCATGGTGTCTTGTCAATGATAAACAGGAATTTTTCTAGCAGGGATAAGGGGGTGATTATCCCCTTGTATAAGGCAATGATCAGGCCATACCTTAAGTACTGTATACATGTCTGGAGGCCTCTTTTTAAGAAGGATGTAAAGCTGTTGGAACAAGTACAGAGAAGGGCAACAAGATTAGAGAATGGAACAAATGGTTGCTTTTATGAAGAAAAGCTTAAGTTTTTCAGATTACAGTGTCCGGAGGCTAGGCACCTGTGAAGTGATCTGATTGAGGTGTATAAAGCCTTGAATGGTTTGAGCATGCTCAATGCTGATGGGATTCTTTCTCTTACTCAGAATAATCGCCTGAGAAGGCATAAATTCAAATTGAGGAAAGACAGTTGTAGGATAGATGTGAGGAAGTTTGCAGAGCTGTTTGCTCCAGCAATCAACCACATGTTGATTGCTGGAACAAACTTCCATTTGTTGTGGTAGAAGTTGATAGCTTAAATAGATTCAAGGCAGAACTAACTAGACAAACATTTGGAGCGAGTGGATGGGGTGAAATTAGAAGATTGTTTATTCTTTTTTGGCTGATGCTATATAAACTTGCTTTCTTGCATCATGTGCCTTTAGTAATGCTAAACTGTGTAAACATTATACAGTGAGTTGTGAAATTTGGAAATATTAAAAGCTCTGTTCACAACAGACCTCTTTAAAACAGAGCTAAAAAGAGTTCACTGCCGCTGTTCCAGTTGCAAGAACTAAAAAAGATCAGTTAGTAATTTTACTCTCATTAAAGTCAAAATGCAGCTCGTGTTCCCTCATCTCAACTGACCTACACGTTTAGGTTGTGTCACTCCCTACAAATTCAGCTTTTAAATCCTAAATTTAGTGCTATATCTGTAACTGTGTGCTGCTAAATCCAAAACTTCTATACTTCCTGCTGCTAATAGTGTGTGTTGTTTGAATTATTTTATAATGTCAACTATTTCAATGACTAAAAAATTACATTTCAATTATTCTTTACTAGAAAAAAAATTACAATTCTGTGTCACTCTACTAATGTGAGGATATTACACTACCAGAATAAATCTCACCTTCCATACAGAATCAAAATGTTTTGTATCAGCATCAACACTACAAAATGCCGCTTGGATTTTCTTAGTCTTCAAGTTAAATACTAGAACTGAACCATCGTATAATCCTGCAGCAAGGAGATGAGCTTGCTGCCAATGAAACTCAATGCTGTAGACAGCAGCGTCAGTGTTGAATGTTCTCTCAGGATGAGAGGGACACTTTAAAGAAAAGAGGCACACTTTACCTTGACTCTGTTCAAGAAAATCATCTAAAAAGAAAAACAAATTTCATAATTCCTGAAAAAATATTAAAAATTCCTATGCATACTTTATCACCAAGTATAAAATTTATTAAAGTTAAAACCAATATTTATCAATAAAATCAAATATTTATGGTATAGTATTGGATCAGGAGCAGGAGTGCAGTAGTACACGCTCTTTGAGTAAACCGGGGGTTCAAGCCCCTGACTGCTAAATACGGTCGATCTGCCAACCTGCACTGGACTAGCGTGGTAGATTATAGTCCAGTTCCCTCAACATGAATTATTTGAGGAGGCTTCCATCCTATAGTGGATTGATAATGGCTGCTGCTTACCTCTTACCTTTATAGCAAATAAAAAATTTCTGATGCCTTTAAGTATTATGCTAATTGTTGTGATTTTTTATAAACTTATAAAAAGTAAAGTAAAAATCTCTACAAGAATTCAATTTTTTTAAAGAGAAATCAGTTAAAATATAAAAAAAGTAAAATCAATGTTAACTACTTCTAATGCATTAAATATTAAGGTTGATTCACTAAACATTGATAACATTGATTCACTAAAATATAAATAAAACTCACTCATGATATGCAAGTGAAGAGTGGCAGCAAAGGCCATGGGTGAAGCAGACCCAAGGCCTCACACCTTAAGGGTGGGTTTGCGGCTGAAAAATTTCAAGCCCAGCTAATATAAAAGTCCAGAAATTTATTTAACCTTAAAAAATCTATCACAATGCATACATTAATTAAAAATGCAATATTATTATTGTGAAAAGTTGATGCATATTAGAACTTTTGAACTTTTTTTTTTTTTTTTAATTAAACTTTCATCTTTAAATATATGTGTTGAGTGGAATAACAAGAAAGTGGAAATAAGAAAAATGGGGAAGTAGTCTATTGAAGTCAACGGCAGCAAATGCTAAACCTAAGTAGAGTATGGACAATAAAGTGAAAAAAATAAATAATAAATAAATAAATAAATAAAATAAGGAAAGAAACTGAGGGAGACAGAAAGTGATAAAAGGGAGACAGATGATAACAAATAAAATATGCACAATAAGAAATAAATAATAACAAAATTGACAAAATAAAGATGTTGCCACAAAACTTAAAAAACCAACCTTTCATCAGGTATCAACAGCCAGGATTGCAAGCAAAATAGCAACATGCATCCTCATTTCTGGGCACCTCTGTAGCCAGGTCGGCAGGAGCAGCAGTGCATAGCACACACTTCTTGATTAGACCAGGGTTCTAGCCTGTGACCACCAAATATGGAGGATGTGGAAAGGTCAGGGAATGACCACCACATATCCTCAGAGCAATATGGCCTTAGTTGCTAATGCTCCTAAAAACCAAATAACAAAAACAACCTTATTTCTGATGTAAAATGAGAATAAAAAAAATTTCTGTTAGTAAAATAAATGAAAATGAAAATAAAATTTATAAACAAAATAAAAATTAAAGGATTAAAGGTGGGGTTAGGAAATGGCTTGTGAACGTTACAGTTGACACTATGAAGATGAGAAATTAAAACTAGAATTGATAACAGAAATTTCTAGAGGCATAACAGATCAGTCTAATACAAGTTAAGGTACAGAGATTTGAAAACATAGCAAAAAACAAGTAATCCAAAAAAAGGCAAGAGACTTGAGAAATAATCTTAGTGGGAAAAAGTGGAAAGTAGGTAGATGTTTTAGGAATGGCAGTTGCAGCTGCATGAACAATATTTTCTGGGATGTATGTCACTGAAAGAGAGGGCATTGACTCTCTTTAAAAATTACAGCTGTGAGTTACAGGCTCCGAAAAAGCGATACGTGTTTGCCTTTTTATTTACATAATTGTTATTTTATATTGTACTTAATACGTAGTCTTATAGTTACGCTGGTTATTTTTATTTTAATTTAGATAGAGTGTTTTTGTGGATTACTACTTAATATACGTAAAACCGTTATTTCGTTCGAATCTTGCAGCCATTGTTTTTGTATATAGTGGTAGGGAATTCAAATTTTTAACTGAGGTAACTACGTAGCTCTAGCGTATAATTATATAGCGTAAAACGCTTCACTGTTTCTATTAGATAGTGTAGTATTGACATTTAATTAATTTAATTTATTGATCTTATTAATTTAAAAAGTCATGCCCCAAACTAGAGCAGCAAAGCAACAGGCACAAAGTGGCAGGAGTGCTGTGACTCAGGGGAGAACTGAGGGCGGCGATTCTCCAACACATCACAGCCTTAAAAAATGTGCAACTTGTGAATGTTTGCTGAACTCTCTGGAACGGAACATGATATTGCCATGGGGGATGTATTTGTGTGTGCATGATGTAAGGAGTGTAAGGAAATCAGGCGACAACTCCGCGTTGTTATGGGCCTATATGAGAGCTTGAAGGACAGGGTGGATGCCCTCAAAGGATCTAAATTGAGGGGCCCATCAAGCTCTCAGCTACCCACATCAATGGCAGAGCTTGCATTTGGTCATCACGCAACACAGCGGCAACCCCCAAGGCAGAATGCCAACTAGTAGTTGTTGACTCTATTGTCAGGGAAACGGGGAACATGCTTTGTAAAAAGGATAGGTGGAACAGGACAAGGGCATGTCTGCCAGGGGCAAAGGTTGATGATGTTGTAGAGCAGATAGCATCTTTTAAGGGCACAAAAGGTGATATAGTTGTACACGTTGGCACTAATGATATTAAGAGTAGTAGACCTTTTACAATGACTTTTTACAATCTAAATGAGTATTTTGCATCTACATTCATGCATGAGGAGTTATTCAGGAAGGAGAATGATGTAGGTAAAGTAAACATTGGCAGTGAGCTGGATGATTTTGTAATAACTGAGAGGAAAGTGGAGGAGAGATTGTTGAGGATAAACATAAAAAAGGCACCTCGGGTGGATGGAATCTATCCAGTTATATTAAAGGAGGCAGCAAAGGAAGTAAGCAAACCCCTAGCCATAATTATGAGAGCTTCTTTGGACTCAGGGGAGGTACCCATAGACTGGAGATGTGCAAATGTAACCCCAATTCACAAAGGAGGATCAAAGGCTGACACAAGTAATTATAGACCTGTTAGTTTAACTTCTGTTCCAGGTAAATTAATGGAGGCACTGGTTAAAGAAGCACTGCAGGATCATCTAGACAAGAATTCAGTTATAGCTCAGACGCAGCATGGTTTTGTTAAGGGCAGGTCTTGCCTGACCAATTTGATTGGATACTATGATGTAGTCACAAAAGAACTGGATGCAGGGAATAACTTTGATATTATATATTTGGATCTTAGAAAGGCTTTTGATACTGTTGCACATGGAAGACTTCTGCACAAATTGGAGCAGTGTGGCATTGGAGGCAAATTGCTGCTATGGATAAGGGGATGGTTGAGTGGCAGAAGACAGAGAGTGGTAATCAATGGACACTGCTCAACGTGGACTAATGTTATTAGTGGAGTTCTTCAGGGTTCAGTGTTGGGTCCGTTGTTGTTTTCGGTGTTTATGAATGATATTGATGATGGGATATCAAGTTTAATGTCCACGTTTGCAGATGATACAAAGGTTGGCAGGGTTGTTAAGGACACTACTGACGCTATGCTGCTGCAACAGGATCTGGAAAGGTTGAACAGATGGGCTGAGAGGTGGCAAATGAAGTTTAACATTGACAATTGTAAAGTACTACATATGGGAAACAGTAACCCCGGAGCAACGTATCAACTCTGCGGTACTACACTGACAGTGGTGGAGAATGAAAAGGACCTGGGGGTAATTGTGCAGGCAGATATGAAGTTCTCTGTGCAGTGCAGACGAGCTGCAAGAGTAGCTCATGTTGTCTTGTCAATGATATACAGGAATTTTTCTAGCAGGGATAAGGAGGTGATTATTCCCTTGTATAAAGCAATGGTTAGGCCACATCTTGAGTACTGTATACAGGTCTGGGGGCCTCATTTCAAGAAGGATGTAGAGCTGCTGGAACGGGTACAGAGAAGGGCAACAAGATTAGTGAATGGAACAAAGGGTTGCTCTTACGAAGAAAGGCTTAAGTTTTGCAAATTACAGAGTCTGGAGACTAGGCACCGGCGAGGTGATCTGATAGAGGTGTATAAGGCTTTGAATGGTTTGAGCATGCTCAATGCCAATGGGATTCTTCATCTTGCTCAGAATAATAACCTCAGAGGGCATAAATTCAAATTGAGGAAGGACGGATGTCGGATAGATGTGCGGAAATTTGCCTTTGGCCAGCGGGTGGTTGGTTGGTGGAACCGACTTCCATCACTTGTTGTTGAAGTTGATAGCCTAAACAAATTTAAAGCTCAACTGGACAGGTATTTCGAACGAACGGAGGGGTGAAATGGGAGTGGTGTGTGTTTTTTTTTTTTTTTTTTTGGCTGATGCTGAATAAGCTTGCTTTCTTGCATCATATGCCCCTACTAATGCTAATGCTAATGATATTAAGAGTAGGAGACCGGCAGAATTACTTAAAAGTACAGGTCACTGTTGAAAAAAAGCCAGGAATTAGGGTTGAATTTGAAAGTGTCTGCAATTCTGCCCAGACATGATAGAAGGGAGTGTATGATGAGAGCCTTGTTCGATCAATTCGGCACTGGAAAGATTGTGCAAGGCACAAGGGATAAAATTTTTTTCAGCCTGGTCTGTACTTGTTAACAGGAGAGACTGCTTCTACAGGGATGGGATACACTTAAATAGAAGGAGTGCAAGAATATTTGCTGATGCTATTGAGGCAGTGTTAGGCGGGTCGGAAAACTGCTAGCTTGGGGGGGGATACAAGTACTAATAGTTTAACAATAGCTGCAGGCAGAGGTCAAGGTGATTCTTGCACAACTTCTATTAGAATAAGTAGCGACCTGGAGTGTGGGGTGTTGGGGGTTTCAGGGATGGATGGCAGTCATCATGAAATAGGTGGGTATATGGGATGTGTTAGAGTAACTAGGAATAGGAGCATGTATGCTTGCATGTATACCAATGCTAGAAGTATAGTAAATAAATTTGATGAATTTGAAGTGTTGGTCAAGACATCAAAGGTGGATATTGTTGGGATAGCAGACGTGGTGTGACACAGATATAAGGAATGCAGAACTGGAATTTGGGGAGTACAATGTGTACAGAAAGGATAGATAGGATAGAAAGGGAGTTGGTGTTATGCTGTTAATTAAGAAAAACATAAAATCAAAAGAAGTGCACCCAGTTGATATAGATGAACAGTGCACTGTTGAGTCAGTTTTGTGTGACATAAGCATTGCGAAATCAAAAATAAGAGTAGGAGTGTGTTATAGGCCTAATGAGTATAATGAACAATTGTACAGAGAAATAGAGCTAGTAAATCGGAATGTCTTATAATGGGGGAATTTAACTTCCCAGATATTGACTGGAACTTGTGGGTTGGTCACTCACACACTAGTAAGACTTTTTGTGGATTTATTGGATGATTGTTTTCTGCAGCAACATGTTCGAGAGGCAACCAGAGACGGTAATACTGTTGATCTGGTTATCAGCAGTGATCATTTATGTATTAAGAATTTGCAGATAAAGGAACCACTAGGTGGCAGTGATCACAGTGCACTGATGTGGGATTTACTTACCATCAGGGGTAAAGGAAAGGGTTTTTGGAAAGGTGAGTACAGTGGTCTCAGACAGTTCTTAAATTCTGTACAGTGGGATCAACTGATGATGTTACCAACAGTAAATTCTAAGTGGGAAGCATTCAAGGAATTAATCGTGGAAGCTACTAAAAGTTTCATACCTATTAAGAAATATTGTTCAAGGTTTAGGCCTAAATGGTTATCAAATGAACTAATGAGACTCGTGACAGATAAGGAAAATGCATGGGATGCATATAAATTATCAAGCAACTCAGAAGCCTATGGCAGATATAAGCTAGTCTGTAATCAGGTCACAAAGGAGGTTAGGCAGGCGAAGGCAGATTACGAGAAATCCTTGGTAAAAGATGGTAAGAAAAACAGCAAGGATGTCTTTACTTATATATACTCTAAAAGGAAGGGGATGAATCTGATTGGTCCACTTGACATCGATGGTTCGACTGTTGATGATTCTGCTCAGATAGCAAACAAACTGAATGAGTATTTTGCACACATGAGGAATTATTATGGTTTGAAAATGGCAGAAGGTTATCAAATTGTAGCAGGATACTTAATGATTTTGTAATAACTGAGAGCAAAGTGGAGGAGATATTGAAATTAAACATAAGAAAAGCACCTGGGGTGGATGGGATCTATCCAGTTATATTAAAGGAGGCGGCAAAGCAACTAAGCAAACCCTTAGCCATAATTATGAGAGCATCCTTGGACTCAGGAGAGGTTCCCACGGACTGGAGATGTACAAATGTATCCCCAATTCACAAAGGGGGATCGAAGGGTGACATGAGTAATTACAGACCAGTTAGTTTAACTTCTGGTCCGGGTAAAATAATGGAGTCACTGGTTAAAGATGCATTGCAGGATCATCTAGACAAGACTGCAGCAATAATTCAGACACAGCATGGGTTTGTTAAGGGAAAGTCTTGTCTGAAAAATTTGATAGGATATTATGATGTGGTTACAAAGGAACTAGATGCAAAAAATAATTTTGATATCATATATTTGGATTTCAGGAAAGCTTTTGACACTGTTGCACATGGAAGACTATTGTACAAATTGGAGCAGAATGGTATTAAGGGTAAGTTGCTACAATGGATAAATGGATGGTTAAGTGGGAGAAGACAGATGGTGGTAATCAATGGGTGCTGCTCTTCGTGGACTAATGTTATTAGTGGAGTCCCACAGGGTTTGGTGTTGGGTCCATTGTTGTTTTGTATATTTATCAACGATATTGAGGAAGGTATATCAGGCTAAATGTCGAAGTTTGTAGATGATACAAAGTTGGCAGGGTTGTTAATGACAGCAATGGTAGTGTGCTATTACAACAGGATCTAAATAATTTGGGCAGATGGGCTAAGAAGTGGCAACTGAAGTTTAACCTTGACAAATGCAAAGTACTGCATATGGGTAGAAGTAATCCCAGATAAACGTACCAACTGTGTGGTACTACACTTAAGGTGGTAGAAAATGAAAAAGACCTTTGAGTAATTGTGCAGTCAGATATGAAGTTTTCTGAGCAATGCAGACAGGCTGATTATATGATATATAGATAATATATCATATAATGATATATAGGAATTTTGCTTGCAGGGAAAAGGAGGTGATTGTCTCTCTGTATAAGGCAATGGTCAGGCCACGCCTTGAGTACTGCGTACAGGTCTGGAGGCCTCATTTTAGGAAGAATGTAGATTTGCTTGAGCATGTACAGAAAAGGGCAACAAGATTGGTGAGGGGGATGAAGGGATCCTCTTACCAAGGGAGGCTTAAGTTCTGCAAATTGCAGTGGCTGGAGACTAGGCACCTGCGCGGTGATGATCTGACTGAGGTGTATAAGGCCTTGAATGGGCTGAGCACGCTGAATTCTGATGGGATCCTTCCACTTGTTCAGATTATGAACCTAAGGGGGCATAAATTCAAATTAAGAAAGGACAGATGTAGAACAGATGTGTGGAAATTTTCCTTTAGCCAGCAGGTGGTTAATTTCTGGAACAAACTTCCATCTGTCGTCGTGGAAGTTGATAGGTTGAATAAATTTAAGGAGGAACTGGACAGGCATTTGGAGGGAATGGTGTGATTTTTTTTTTTTTTTTTTTTTTTGGCTGATGCTAATAAGCTCATACACTTGCTTTCTTGCATCACTTGCTACTACTACTACTAGATACGCAGTTAACTGTCTGTAGTGATGTTAAATTTCGCCTGATCAATCTTGCACTGTGGTAACCGAAAAGGAAGACAGTGTCCCACTAATTAAGGTGGTTATCACAGGGAAGTGATCACTTCCATATGGGTTCTCCTCCACCTTACAAATAAGTGAAGGGAAGCAGATAGAAAAGTAGGTATGTAGAAGATATTTGTTCCCATATTTAGAAAGAGAGGTTATTGTCAATAAGCACGTGCTCATTGACCATAACCTCTATGACAATAATCTCTATGATGTATCCCCCCTTCCATTAATGTCAGCATAATACTCCTCTTGCCCACCACTGAAATCCCAGAAGTAGAATGGAGGGGGCAGCTGCACAAAGAGGCTATCAAGATCTGTCTGGAAGATGTTGGCCCCACACAGCAAATAAATCGAACAGACTGTTAATAAAAACCCTACCGTAGGGTGAATTGCTAATGCTTCTAATGCTGGGAAGGTTGGTGAAAAGCAGCACAGGTTGAAATGGAGCTAGTTGCTCATGAGGATAGCAACTCCTTCATAGGCAAGTCCATCCCCAGTTCTGCACATGTAAGACAGCAGCAGCATCATGAAAGGAAGGTTTTCATGTCTTCAAATGTCTCCTGCAAGCAAATGCAAACTGGCTTATGCTTTTGCAGGAGTGCCACGATGGCATCAGTATTTTGTCAGAATCTAAGGCATAGAAAAAGGTGTTAGTTCCTGCATTTAGAAGGAAAAGGTTATTACCAGTGAGCATACATTCTATGATATGTCCATAACCCCTTCTATTAATGTCATCACTACCCCAGAGGGTTTTATGTGGGGTAGTGCTGAAATCCCTGAGAAGTAGACCAGGGGAAAGACAACTGCACAATGAAGTCATCAAAATGTTCAAATAAATCAGACTATTAATAAAAAATCCTACCATAAGGCAAACTACTACCACTTCTATGCTGGTAGAAAGCAGCACAGGTTGAAATGAGTTTGATGTAGCAATTCCTCCATGGGCAGGTCCATCCCTAGTTTTCTCCTTACATACAGCATTGTGAAAGGAAGGGTTTTCATTTGCCTTCAAATATGTCTCCTGCAATCAAAAGCAAACTGGTTCATGCTTTTGCTAGAGGGCTTGATATCATCAGTATTTCACCAGAATCCACGACAATTCCACTGTAAGAATTTAGCCATTACTTGGACTTGGGAGATTAATCAGTAGACTTCTGAATTGCTGAGGGCTTTATTTTTTCAGCCTTGGATTTATCTTTTTTAGGAGAAGTATAGACACTCTCCTGTGTCCACCCCTTCCTCTGCAAAAAATTCCAAGACTCAAGTCTTCTGTCTCCTCCTCCTATTCTAGATCAATTTGTTCTTGAGGTTGAGAAGGCACTAGATTTTACTTCTCTTTTGGAAGAGCCAATCTCTTTTGGAGGAGCTAGTGTAGTTGATTGGCTCTTTTGAATTGGTTTTAATGAAATCAATAAATGGTGGCCAAGAGGAGCGAATGACTGACCATCAGTCATTCACTCCTCTTACCCACCATTTATTGAAGTCACCTTAACATTGATGGAAACTTCACCAAAGCCTTCTGTGTGTACAAAGGCTTCTACTATTTATTGGTTAGATGCATTTTCTGGCCTCTTGATAGGAGATACTCAGCTCTGTTTTTAGTTTTTGGATTTCTTTTTCCTCTTTCTACTACTGATCAGTAGATTAATCAGGGTGCACTCCTAGGCAATGTGCACAAATTACCATAGAAGCTGAACACTCCTTTTGGTCTTTGGAACCAGACTGAGGGATTTAAATTACTCATAGGAGTAAAATAAAAATTTCTGATGCCATAAGTACCTCACCCCACCATGGAGCCCTACGAGGTAATACCATTTGCAAACTAGCAGGTACTGTGTAAGTGAATGGGACGCCAACTTCACTTGGAGCATCATATCCAAATTTCCAATAGGTTTTCATCCTGTCCCAGGACCAAAGGGAAAGAGATCTATTGGAATGCAGTTGACCCTAGCAGTAAGAACCACCCACTGATTGATTCCAGTTGGGCTGGTCCAGGACCTCCCACAATGGAGCCATATGAGGTAATACCATTTGCGAACTAGCAGGTACTGTGTAAGCGAATGGGACGCCAACTTCACTTGGAGCATCATATCCAAATTTCCAATAGGTTTTCATCCTGTCCCAGGACCAAAGGAAAGGAGATCTATTGGAATGCAGTTGACCCTAGCAGTAAGAACCACCCACTGATTGATTCCAGTTGGGCTGGTCCAGGACCTCCCACAATGGAGCCCTATGAGGTAATACCATTTGCGAACTAGCAGGTACTGTGTAAGCGAATGGGACGCCAACTTCACTTGGAGCATCATATCCAAATTTCCAATAGGTTTTCATCCTGTCCCAGGACCAAAGGAAAGGAGATCTATTGGAATGCAGTTGACCCTAGCAGTAAGAACCACCCACTGATTGATTCCAGTTGGGCTGGTCCAGGACCTCCTGTCTTGTTGAAGCAAGGGACAAAGTGGTGTATCAGGATAGGCTCCTCACTCACCATGTTCACCTTTTCCAAGTTTCCGCAAATCAAAGTGCATGACTGTACACACTGGATTCCAATGATGTAACCCTGGAACCAAAGTACAGGTGTTGGATCCCACTAATGCTAATCTAGAAAGCCAGCAGCATCACTGGGAGGTTCTCCCTTCACCACATACAGGTGCCCACGTCGAGAGGGTAGGTGTGTGTGTGTGTGTGTGTGTGTGTGTGTGTGTGTGTGTGTGTGTGTGTGTGTGTGTGTGTGTGTGTGAATGCGCGTGTGTGTGTGTGCGTGTGTGTGTGTGTGTGCAGAAGGAAGGTAATTTGAAGGTGATTAGGTTAGTATGCCCAACTGTTCACTCAATAAACTTTTATTGCAAAATTCTGATGAGCTGGGAACTTTCTGAATGTATCTCATACATGAATTTCTTTTTTATACACAAAATTGTATGAGGGGAAAAAATAACAACAGCGAGATTTCTATTTTTGCAAATTTTTCCAGATATAGAAATCTGGCTTTGCAAATATTTTTAAAAGGGTCAAATATAAAATTTCATGAAAAAATCTGTCTGCTGGGAGTCGAATTGTTACATGTGAACAGACATGGTGAAGACAAAAGGTGCATTATGAACATATGCTAACAAAAATATGCAGCCACTCCCCGACTTATGTAAGGGTTGCGTTCTGCGGAACTCTATGTAAGTTGGAATTTACCTAAATGTTTATGCAGCACTTGCAAATTTGGTTGGATTTGATTGAAGCAAAAAATAAATGTTCGACAAACATCTAAATAGAATTATTTATTCAATTTTTTTATCTCATGCACAGGAAAAATTACAAAATTATGAAATCACAAAAAGAGAGAGGAGATAGGCATAACATCAGCAAGTTTTACCTTTTGAGCATCATTGCCAGAATTAACTTTCCAGCTGATAAGCACACCACTGTGGAAGTTGAGGGCTGTGGAGATTTAGAAGGCATTTTTTCCAACGCATCACAAAATTTCCCTGCAGCTGCAGAATCAGCACTGGCAACTTCAACTTTAATGTTTTGGAAATCAGCGTGATGCTTGAACCTATTAAACCACTGGTTGCTTGCCACAAACTTGGTTCGGGATTCACTGTATTTATCCTTAATATCGTCATAAATACTTCTTTCTTTTGCTTGAATGGCGTTGGACTCAGAGGCACTTGTTTCTGAATCTGATTTTCCATCCATATTATTAATAGCTTTTCCATCTTCGATATTGCACCTGAATGCTGTGTTGTGATCATTGTTGATCTTAAATGCTTTGATCTTTTAACATGTTCTTTTATACATGCACACTGTCCCTTAAAATAGTATTCACTGTTGAAGCAGCGAGACCTAATTCCTTGCAATAAATGACAAACTTTGTTCTGCTTCGTACTTCTTAATTAATCATCTTAATTTCTAAATCAATTTTGTTTCATTTCCTTGTACTGCCACCACTTGCACTTTCCGTTGGTCCCTTTCTCTCACCATTGTAATAAGTAAATAGGAATAAAGAGAAGATTCTGAAAATTTATTTGTTTTTTATATGATCAAAGATTTCAGTGAAGAGGAACCCATTTCGTCATAATACCGTAACGTAAAAACTCACAGAATTCCAGTTATTGGTATTATCGCAAATGCAATAAAACCGAGTTTACTACCTGTTTATAATAGACTGCACTAACAGAAAAGCTCAATAAACCAGAAAGTGCAAATTGTTTTTATTGTTTTATGGTAGTGACCTCCAGAAATGTGTTTAAGAAAAATATCACAAAGGCATTTAAAATTGATTTGTATAATGGAACGTATAATAATGACGAAAGTGTAGTGCAATTTCCATTGACCTTTTAGAGAGATAAATAGCTTAGTTATACAGCAAAAATTTCAACTTCCAAGGTCTTGGAACAAATTAACAAAAAATAAAACAATGTGTTATTGAGTTCACATTATGATATTTTCACAATACCTCCATTTATTCCTACAAGATGCAAAATACGCTTCCACGATTTTTTTAAGTTTGCAATGGCCGGCAAAAACCTACGTAAAGTCAAATTTCCATAAATCGAGCCGGGGAGTGGCTGTATAAATATAAAACAAACAAAAGCAAAAAAAATAAAATTTTTAAATATATATTTAAAAACAAAAATATAAAAAAGCAAAACTTGAAGAATTTGTAAGTGAGAAACCAAACAAATATACGGAAGAAAATCCTTCCAAATATAATAACAGAGAAGTTATACACTTTTCACCCCTAATGATGAGCTGTGTTTTCCCTACAGAGTTCAACAATAAATGTTACAAGGTTATAATTTTATGGGAACACTGAAGTAACCTGAAAATCATATGCAGTTCTACATTCATTTTCCATCTTTGGCTATGATATGGTCCCTCCAATGATGGAGGGGGGAAAGGAAAGTGAAAGTCATCTATCAAGATGTAGGGATTAAGCTCATGCTAGAGATCTCACTATTATCCTCTTTGGCCAGTGTAACACACTCCATCCTCCTGGGTAGGCTTTCCAATAATGAATGAAAGACTGCAGCAGATAGGGTCCTCCATTCATCCTGCAGAAAAGTGACCAGTTGAACTACCAATGTGGGAAAGTGTTTGGCTGACTCTAACCTGATGTTCCAATTTTTCATATAAGTAGTTGTTTGGTTGTTGTAGGGCTTCAGGTGCATCAGCAACTTAGGCCATATTACACTCCATGTAAGTGCTCCATAGTATTCAAATTGGAACTCTGTACCTGCCAACCAAAATTTTGCACATTTGTGTCCATCAACTATTCTTGAACTGCACCAGTAGTATGGCATAGAGCATTATCCTGTTGAAGCAAACATGGTTCTAAGCTAAAGAACTGCCATATCGTAAAGAGCATAAAATAGTCCAAAACTTTTAAGGCCTGCAGCGGTGTCACGATTCCTTGCACAATTGCCAAAGACTCTAGGCCACACCACAAGAAACACCTCCACATCATAATCCTACCTCCAAACTTCATTACTAGTATAAGGCACTTTCCAATCATCCTCCATTAATCTGATCGGAATAGTGTAGTAAAATTCAACATTCAACCTGTGTTTTTTCGAGTTGGACGAGGGCTCTGTTTTTCTTGAAGTTTCGTAATATGGTGGAAATTCGTCTTTTCTTCCATTTCTTGTGACTTTTCTGTTTGCTTCGGAAATATAACTTTAAATCAGGTGTGAACCATGGTATAGTGCTAGAGACTTCTATAGTGACTTCTTTGGGTGCTGCAAACTTGGTTAAAGTTTTTTACCCAAGCCATTTTATTAGGATTTGCCTTGCTTAATCAATGGCCAGTTGTTCAGAGAATCCCAGGGATAGAATTTTAAGAGCTTCAGCATTTTGTCTTTATTAAAAAATTTTGATGATGTAATTAACTTCTGTTTAACTAAAGGGCTTCTTTTGATAGGTGGTAAGATGGCTTGAAGTTCAAACTGGTTGTGATCCAATTTTTGATAGTAGAGATCTGTATTGAATATACTGTGATATTTGCACAGATAAGCTCAAGAATTTGGTTACCTCTGGTATATGGAGTGTTAGTTCTATAAATTCCAAGGCTGGAGAGGGAATTTTCAAGAGATGTAAGCATGTTTTGAATCTGGGGAGTGATAAGTTGAAATCAACAGATTACATTCCTTCCTCCTTTATGTATGGAAGTGATCCAATTGAGGATTTCACTGATGATATCTTCACACTG
Source organism: Mastigoproctus giganteus (assembly GCF_048544385.1). Lineage (NCBI taxonomy): Eukaryota > Metazoa > Arthropoda > Arachnida > Uropygi > Thelyphonidae > Mastigoproctus > Mastigoproctus giganteus. The sequence continues at coordinate 31,853,891 of NC_143576.1, forward strand.
GGTGGGCAGTAGATATTGAAGATCTCCAGAGCAGAGCGATTGACTTGCACAATAACAGTGATACCTTCAAAATACCAGAAAGATTTGTGAAGTTAGGAAGGAAGAATAGTTGAGTTGGCGGAGCAGAAGCAGTGTCCTCGAGCTCATAATTTGTCTGTTTTTTGACAAGACAAATGATATGGCTGGTGTTCAACGCTGCCAGTAGGGTAAGAAATTTATTGTTAAAGTTTTGTACATTCTGTACATAGAGGTTGAGATTGGTGCAGAGATCAACATCTTAGGGTTACAATAGGATCACTGATAATAATTATCTCCTGTGGAAACAACACATTCTGCCTCTGGGATGATTGTTTCTGTGTCCTCTAATGCTTGAGTGTAGACTAGAATTGAATTGGGCAACTGAGTGCTTGATGGATTCCTCATTTTAATACCTTCAGTCCTGTTCTTCAGGCTTTCATATTCACCCATCAGAATGCCATGCCCTTTGTCTCCTTATACTCTTAGCAACAAAAGGAGAAAAGACATCCTCTTAATAAGATATGCATTCATGTGTTTTTATATTATAATAAGCATTGCTATAAAGAGAATCATTATCATTATCATTATTAATAGCCATATGGTGCAAGGAAGCCTGAGGCTTATGCTGCACCGGCCAAAAAAAAAAAAATTTTCCTATTACCCTGAGAGAGAGAGAGAGAGAGAGAGAGAGAGAGAGAGAGAGAGAGAGAGAGAGAGAGAGAGAGAGAGAGAGAGAGAGAGAAGTAGAAAGGAATCACCAAGAAAGAGAAGAATGATGATATCCAGCTCAGGACCCTGGGTGTGCCAAGCCCATACTCACCAGATGTGAGCCCCTGGGGTAAAATATTGCTGTACCTTGCTAACTTTCCAACATGCATGACCAATCCTCAAGTTCCAGTCAATATCAGGAAGTTAAATCCTCCATTATGAGATATCTTGATTTACTAGCCCATTCATTTGCCTGTACAGCTATGCATTATGCTGATGATGGTCATTGACCTATAGCATACTCCTGCTTTCAATTTTGTTTTCCCAGTGTTTATGTCACACAAAACTGACTCAACATTTCACTCACAACAAACATGAACCAGATGCACTACATTAGATTTTCGGTGCTTCTTAACTAAGGGCATACCCCCCCCCCCCCGTCTGTCCTGTTTAGGATGGCCCTTCATGGCAGTGCCATCTGGCACACATGGAGATGCCTGGGTTCAATTCAAATTGATTATTGAAGGAATTTCTAAAGTCCTCTTCAACTGAGTATGTAGATAACTGAGCTCACAGAGGGTTTGGTGTTTTTCCCATTAGTTATTCTGGGATTTTCAGCCCACGAAATAGGTAACTTGGCCTATGAACACACACTTCTACAGACATAACACACTTACAATTATATGCATATTATACATTTCCTATATTTTTATGTCCTTCTGTACATGTATTCACGTTCTGCATTTCCTATGTCTGAGTGGCTCCAGATTTCTGATATCCCTAAAATGTTTGCATTTGATGACTTAATCAATACTTTAAATTTGCAAAATTTATTTATTATACTCCTAGGATTAGTGTAAAGCACTAATTTGTGCTAGACATTTGTGCTTGATTTTGCTTTCAGTAGTCCTAACCAGTCCACATATTTGCTTATCCTATGAGGATCCCCAACAGGCCTTGTCACATCCCACACCTTGTTTTTTAGACTGTAGCATGTCTGGTTAGAAACAGAGCAAGAATCAATTTAATTTCTGCTGGAAGCTGCCATTAAACTATTACTCTGTGAATCCCTACCCACTAGCATTTTTGTGGAAAACAACTGATGAAAAGAACTTTAAAAAATCCTATTTCTCTCTCTCTCAAAAACATCTCTCCATTCTTGTTTTTTAAATCTCTATTACGACCATGGCCAGCATTTACATCATTTACACAGAGAATGATGCAATTGCTGGAACTTGTGTACTATGACTTTAGTTAGGCACCATTTTATGTATGCCTAGTGAAGACTTTACATGCAAAGTGCATTCAAAAGGGAAAGTCTTGTCTGACCAATTTGATTGGATACTATGATGTGGTCACAAAGGAACTGGATGCAGGGAATAACTTTGATATCATATATTTGGATCTTAGAAAGGCTTTTGATACTGTTGCGTATGGAAGACAAATTGGAGCAGTATGGCATTGGAGGCAAATTGCTGCTAATGTATAAAGGGATGATTGAGTGGGAGAAGACAAAGAGTGGTAATCAATGGACACTGCTCTTCGTGGACTAATGTTATTAGTGGAGTCTCTCAGGATTCTGTGTTGGGTCCAGTGTTGTTTTCTGTATTTATTAATGATATTGATGATGGCATATCAGGCTTAATGTCCAAGTTGCAGATGATACAAAGGTTGGCAGGGTTGTTAATGACAATACGCTGCTGCAACAGGATCTAGAAAAGTTGAGCAGATGAGCTGAGAAGTGCCAAGTGAAGTTTAACATTGACAAATGCAAAGTACTGCATATGGGAAGCAATAACCCCAGAGTAACGTATCAACTGTGTGGTACTACACTGACAGTGGTAGAGAATGAAAAGGACCTGGGGGTAATTGTGCAGGCAGATATGAAGTTTTCTGAGCAGTGCAGATGGTCTGCAAGAGTAGCTCATGTTGTCTTGTCAATAATAAACAGGAATTTTTCTAGCACGGATAAGGAGGTGATTATGCCCTTGTATAAGGCAATGGTCAGGCCACACCTTGAGTACTGTATACAGGTCTGGAGGTCTCATTTTAGGAAGGATGTAGAGCTGCTGGAGTGAGTGCAGAGAAGGGCAACAAGATTAGTGAATAGAACAAAGGGTTGCTATTACGAAGAAAGGCTTAAGTTTTGCAAATTCAGTGTCTGGAGACTAGGCACCTGTGAGGTGATCTGATTGAGGTGTATAAAGCCTTGAATGGTTTAAGCATGACCAATGCTGATGGGATTCTTCCTCTTGCTCAGAATAATCACCTGAGAGGGCATAAATTCAAATGGAGGAAAAAGCAGTTGTAGGATAGATGTGCGGAAGTTTGCCTTTAGCGAGCATATGGTTGACTGATGGAAAAAACTTCCATCTGTTGTTGTAGAAGTTGATAGTTTAAATAGATTCAAGGCAGAACTAGACAAACAGTTTGAGTGAGTGGATGGGTGAAATTAGAATATTTGGGTTTTTTTTTTTTTTTTTTTTTGGATGATGCTATATAAGCTTTCTTTCTTGCATCATGTGCCTTTACTAATGCTAATGCTAATGCTAATGCAAACAACAATTCTTTTACACAGAATACACTTCAAAATTTTAAAACAAACTTCTCATTCTAACAATTTATTAAAGTACATCTCTCAAAGATGAGTAGCTTTATCTGAATACACTATCCCTATTTCTAGATTAATATTTTTCTGAACTTATGGCAGTAGCAGCAGTCAGGTATGTTGCTAATTTTATAGGCAGACTTGATCTCTTATGATAATTTCTCTACTATGAAATATAAATTAGCATCAACATATAAAATAATATAAAAGGTGCAGACTCTTCTACAGTAATGCACTAAAATGAAAGTTAAAATTTAGCATTCTCTGAAAATATTGAATGCTAAGGACTGCAATAACTGCTTAGTCTTTAAGACCTAAATGATGATAATTGCAATATAGAGTAAATCAGCATATAAAATGCTTATTTAGCATACTGCAGTTACACAATAACTAATTAATTACTACATTACTCACAAGATCCAAATCCAACTGCAAACATATCAGTATACTGTGGATTCCAACTAAGTGAAGTCACAGTCATTTGTTTAATAGGCTTATATGAAAATTTCCAAAGTGGTAGTAAAGAACCAGCACCGCGGTCTCGAAATTCATCAGAAGGATCTTCCCAGTACCTGAAGTCTAAAAGAATTGAGAGACTTTTATAACTTTTAATTTTATTTTATATTCTTTCAAATAAAATATAAATAACTACAACATTTATTTGCAATAAAATTAGGAAATTATATGTTTGTTCTTATAAAAGTTATATAAATTCCCTATATTTGAAGAAATTAGCTTTATCTGAAATATTAGAAATTAGCTTTATGTGAATTAAAATATTAGATTCTACAAAATCTTTTAGTATTTAGTAAATTCTACCATATACTAGGGGATTTGGTAGAATTTACCTAATGCCTATAACAATAAACAGTATATTAAAACTGCTGATATGTTTCATTAGAAGAAAAAAAAAGACATACATAATTTTTGTGAAGGTTTTAGCAATTTTGAAAAAAAAATTAGAATAATCAAATGTGTTAAAAGAAAAGCTTAATGATGTTAATTATTTTGCAACACAAAATGCACATTTCCATACACAGAAGCAACATTCTATATAAGATTATAATACTCCTATTATTCTCACCTGATTTATATCACGATCAACTTCTGTATGCAGACTGTATTATATGTAAGTTTTAACAATCATATGAAACCAAGTTCAAAACAAATGTAAAATCACAGGTCTTCAAGGGTAATGATAATCTCCATTTAATTTTTAAAAAAATCACAATAAAAGCATTTATATATATATATATATATACAGTCAGTTCTGCTATAATGCACTACATGTATTCCTGAAAACCATTGCATTATGGTATTTCGCACATTAAAAACAACAGGGCTTATGGAAAAAATATGGATAGGGGCATAGCACTCAAAAAAAAAAAAAAAAAAAATGTTCAGTTTGGTAATTAAAACACTAAAACAAGTTAGAAACCCAATAAAATTGCTAACACTGGTTTAAACATCTTAAATTTCTAATAAATAAATAAATATTACAGTAAATATAGCAATGTAATATATACATACTAATTGATATTTCTATTCACTGATTTTTTTTTTATTATAAAATTTAAAACAGTAAAAGAGATAAGCAATCAATAACAATGAACACGGGATGCACAAATTGCACATGTGAGATACGAAGTAACAAGTTTACGAAGCTTAAAAAATACGAATGAAGATAAGATTCTGAAAATTTATTTACATTTTTCATAAATAAATGATTGAAGATTTCATGGAAGGGGAAATACATTTCACCATAATAATGTAAAAACCCACAGAATTCCAGCTATCGGTATTATCACAAATGCAACAAGATTGAGTTTACTACCCGTTTATAAGGTTTATTTTAGCCATATGGTGCAAGGAAGCCTGAGGCTTGTGCTGCACCAGCCAAAAAAAATTCCCCGCGTTACCCTGAGAGAGAGAGAGAGAGTGTGTGTGTGTGTGTGTGTGTGTGTGTGTGTGTGTGTGTGTGTGTGTGTGTGTGTGTGTGTGTGTGTGTGTGTAGAAAGGATTTTGCCCATGTATTGCACTACCTCAAATAAGGAATGCTTCACTAATAGAAACGACTATTGTTACTTATTCTCGGTGGGCGCCACCACAGATATGGCACAGTTTCAAAGCTAGTTGGGTTTCATCGGTGGGTGGGCATGTACCCTGGTATCGTAACTGAAGTGTTTTTTATTCAAGGTAGCAATACATGGGCAAATCATTATGAGGGATGAGTAGATATGGTGCATCTACACTGATATTATATAGTAATGTTTATTATGTACTTGTACACATAGTAAAAAATGGATGAAGGAACTGAAAAATGAGAAAATTATTTTCTTAGACATTTTTTATTACAATATGTTACACAATGTAAGATTAAGTAAGGTTTATTGAAGTTACACTATTTTTCAGTTGTACGAATAAAGAATGCATCCAGAGACCTTTTTTTTTTTTTTTTTTTATGTAAATCCCAAACACAAGAGGTGTTAGAACCTATAGAACTTAGTACCGTGCTTGGATTGGAGGTTGAGAAGACGAAAGAAGATATTTGTTGACATTGAACTTAAACTTCTGTAGACTGTAATTTTCAGGAAATACGTATGAAGGAAGGTTGTTCCAGAAAGCAGCAGTTGAATGAATAAATGAGGAAGATGAAAAGTTGACTCTGTGGGTTTGAAGTTGGACAGCAAATGGATGTTGGCTGGTGGCAGCACGTGTTCGGACTGTTTTGAAAGAGGGAGCAGAAATTCTAGAAGCTAATTCAGAAGAACAGTGCCCATGGAAGTATCTGTAGAAGAGGCATGCAGCAGAAATAGTACGTCTATGAGACAGCGAGTGCAGAGACTCTGTTAGAGAGGAGTCATTAATTAACCTAACTGCCCTCTTCTGAATGGAATCAAGAAGCCTGGGAGAGGTTTTGGGGGTGGGAACAATATTTATGGCAGGGCAGATTTGCGATTTATGCAGAGTGAGCAAATGTTTGGAAGAAAAGTAACATAGAGAGCGAAATGGAAAACCAAGTTTTTTAGATGCAGAAGAAGCAATATTTGTAATGTGCTTGTGCCAAGAGAGATTAGAAGTCAGGGTAATCCCCAAAAGAGATATATCATTTTGCCTAGAAATCGGAGTATCACTAAAGATAAGCATAGGAGCAGAACAATCCTTTTTGCGAGATATAAGACAAGACTGAGTTTTAGAAAGGTTGAAATCAACTAAGTTGTCTTTGCTCCACTGGAGAATTACCTGAAGATCGGCATTTAAGGAATTGGTAGCAGATTTTCGCGAAGTTGAAGCTGATTTTGACATGTGAGAAACGAAGTAACAAGTTTATGAAGCTTAAAAAATACGAATGAAGATAAGATTCTGAAAATTTATTTACATTTTTCATAAATAAATGATTGAAGATTTCATGGTGGGGAAATACATTGTTTCTCAAAATGGAAAGTGGAATGCAATGTGCTATCATCGGCAAAACTATGAATAGGAATTCCAGTCAATGGAAAAAGGTCATTAATATACAAGAGGAAAAGAGTGGGGGAAGGAACTGAACCTTGAGGGCCACCAACATTAGTGGAGACGTTAGAAGACAGAGAGCCATCTACCATCACCCTCTGTGAGTGATCAGAGAGAAAACTAGATAACCAATTACAAAAAACAGTTGGAAAACCATAAGATGGAAGCTTGTTTAGAAGACCTTTATGCCAAACACGATCGAAAGCCTTTGAGATGTCAAGAGCAACTACTTGTGTTTCACAGAACCTTTCCATTGAATCAGTCTATAAATGGGTAACATAAGCCAGAATATCACCAGTGGATCAACACTGACGGAATCCATACTGGCGATCGTTGATCAGATGGAAGGTTTCTAGGTAGTTTGAAACTTGGCGGTTAATTGATTTCTCCATTACTTTAGAAAGAGAAGAGGTAATTGCAATGGGACGATAATTGGATGGGAGGGATTTGTCACCCTTTTTAGGAACTGGTTGGAAATGAGCAAATTTCCAAGCAGAAGGAAAAACACCTTTGGAATAAGAAAGTGAAAAAAGGTGGCAAAGAATAGGAGAAAGTTCAGGAGCACAGGTGTTGAGAACAAGTGGAGAAATACCATCGGGACCTCGAGCTTTCTTAGCATCAAGATTCATCAAAATCCTTCTGACATCCTTTTGATGGAAGACCACAGGAGGCATTGAATGGAACATGTTGGGAATAGTGGGAGGTGTTTTACCAAGATCGTTAATGCATGAGTTGAAAGAAAAATGGGATGCTAGCAGGTCAGCTTTATCCTTGGCTGAAGTGACAACAGAGCCATCTGGTTTGGACAGAGGTGGGAGCAGAGATGGGCAAACGTTGCGGCCAATAGCTTTGGCAAGAGACCAGAATGCTCGGCTACCATTAGGGCAAGAAGCAAGTTTTCTACTCTTAGCCTGTTCAAACTCTAGTTTGGACTGGTTAATAACTGCTTTACAATTGTTGCGAGCTTTGGTGTAGGCAGAAAATGAAACTGAAGAATTAGAAACAAGCCAATTAGGATATGCAACATTCTTCTCTTGAACAGCCTTAGCACATTTATTGGAAAACCAAGGTTTAGATAAAGGACGAGATTTTAAAGTGGAGTGTGGGATAAAGGATTCCATTCCTGCAAGAATAATTTCACTGACACGATCTGAGCAAACGTTGACATAAGAACTTTTGAAACAGTAACCCGACCAAGGAAAAGAAGAAAAGAAGTCTCGCAGGTCATCCCATTTTGCATTCTTGTAATGCCAAACAACACGAGGTTGGGAATAGCCATGAGATAAATGTTCCATTGGAGAAGAGACAATCACCAAGTTGTGAACTGAAGTGCCTAAAGGACCTTTCACTTCAACCGTATACTTAGAAGGGTTGTTTGTGAGAAAAAGATCAAGTGTATTTGGCTGTATGATTAGGATTGTCCGGTATTCTTGTAGGTAAATGAACAATCTGTGCAAGATCATTAGTAATTGCAAAAGCCTCAGCATCTCGACCAGCTGGGTCAGTGTGACTAGAAAACAGAAGCCAGCTGGAGTAGTGAACATTAAAATCACCAAGGAAAATTACCTCACTGTTAGCAAAGTAGTACTTGAGAAAGTCAAGTTGTAAAGAGAGGAAGTCAAAGAGCTCCAAGTGATTAGTGGAGTTGGGAGAACAGTAGAGACAACAGATGACTTTGACACAATGAGGTAGAGAGATTTTAAGCCAGAGAAGCTCAAAGAGAGGAGATTCCAAATTGCCAAGTCTCTGACAGGGAATATCAGAATGGACATATGCACGAGTACCACCTTTGAGGCGAAAAGAATCATACAGCGAATAATTTGGGCATCTGAGATGAGCAGTAGTTGAATCAACCGATAACTGAGATTCTGTGAGAAAAAGTACATGGGGTTTGGCAGAATGCAAGTGGAAATGGACATCGCTGAGATTAGAATTGAGACCACGTATATTTGTGAAATGATTTAGGAAGTGCTTGGGAGGTTTAGATCTTTTCGCAGATAAGCTTGCTCTATTAGTTTGACAATTCATGGTGTATTCAATAGTAAGAAAAAGTGGGTGGGACATGCTGTATGAAGTAATGAAATTTTTGATATGGCGTACACGTGGTAAGAATATACCCAGATCCTTGACATAACGTGGCCTTGACAATGCTCCTAGCATACACACTACTGGGACTCCCTCCAGTCACTATCTGGCAGAGTAGAGGTAGCAAGATTATACACTAGCTGATCCGGAAGCCTCCTAGAGAGTTACCAATAGGTTCGGTCCGGTGTACTAACTAGTGGGCGGCCTGCGAACACTGTTTTAAAGCTGTACCCTCGAAATGTAAAGAATATTGGATCTCGCCATGACATTCATCATAACCTCAAAAGTCATCAATCATACTGCATGATGGAAGAGATAGGGAAGGATTGACCGGAACTTAGTTCTAGAGACTAAAAATGGGTTCCACCACTTCAAGCCTCCAATAAGCAAAGTGGTGGTATTTCACCGGTTGATGAGAGTCATCCACCTAGTACTGCCTGGTAACATAAAGGGGCAGCGTTCCTCCTTGTGGTGTGGGCGCCACACCTCGACCCCTGCTTACGTTGGTTCACACCTGGGTGGTCACCCACCATGTACTTGTGCATGGAGGTTATACCCAGTATTACTAACAGTCCCACCATCGTGAAGATGCAAGCAGAGGATAAGGCTGTCACAGACCATCCGGACTTTGCCAAAATTGGGTCCACTTGACTTAAGTGTTACCCGAATATCAGTTCCATCAGCGTTTTAGACTCACAGGTAGCAAGTACAGCTTGTCTGGCATATCTGAGAGAATGTCTGTGACAACTTCAAGGACCAAATTTGTCATATTTTTTCAGATAAAATTGTGTTGTAGCTTTCAGTTATGTCTTTAACTTCGCAATTAACATTTGTTGCACGATCATGAAGAAGATCGTTCTCACAAAAAATATTGAAGTGCTTGGTCAATTTTCTCAAAGGAAAAAGCTGGAATTCTTTACATTTCAAATCCTCATAACTGATACTTTAGGTTGTGTCACACAGATATAAGGAATGCAGTACTGGAATCTGGGGAGTACAATGTGTACAGAAAGGATAGACAGGATAGGAAGGGAGGAGGGGGTTATGCTATTAGTTAAGAAACATAAAATCCAAGGAAGTGAAGCCAGTCAACATCGCTGAATGGAGGCACTGTTTAAAGAAGCACTGCAGGATCATCTAGACAAGACTTCAGTTATAGCTCAGACACAGCATGGTTTTGTTAAGGGAAAGTCTTGTCTGACCAACTTGATTAGGTACTATGATGCAGTCACAAAAGAACTGGATGCAGGGAATAACTTTGATATTATATATTTGTATCTTAGAAAGGCTTTTGATACTGTTGCACATGAAGACTGCTGAACAAATTGGAGCAGTGTGGCATTAGAAGCAAATTGCTGCTATGGATAAAGGGATGGTTGAGGGGGAGAAGACAGAGAGTGGTAATCAATAGACATTGCTCATCGTGGACTAATGTTATTAGTGGAGTCCCTCAGGGTTCAGTGCTGGGTCCATTGTTGTTTTCTGTATTTATAAATAATGATATTGATGATGGTATATCAAGCTTAATGTCCAAGTTTACAGACGATACAAAGGTTGGCAGGGTTGTTAAGGACACTACTGACAGTATACTGCTGCAACAGGATCTGGAAAGGTTGAGCAGATGGGTGGAGAGGTGGCAAATGAAGTTTAACATTAACAAATGTAAAGTACTACATATGGAGCAACAGTAACCGCAGAGCAAAGTATCAACTCTGTGGTACTACACTGACAGTGGTAGAGAATGAAAAGGACCTGGGGGTAATTGTGCAGGCAGATATGAAGTTTTCTGATCAGTGCAGATGGGCTGCAAGAGTAGCTCATGGTGTCTTGTCAATGATATACATGAATTTTTCTAGCCGGATAAGGAGGTGATTATTCCCTTGTATAAGGCAATGGTCAGGCCACACCTTGAGTACTGTATACAGGTCTTTAGGCCTCATTTCAAGAAAGGTTAGAGCTGCTGGAACGAGTACAGAGAAGGGCAACAAGATTGGTGAATGGAACAAAGGGTTGCTCTTACAAAGAAAGGCTTAAGTTTTGCAAATTACAGTGTCTGGAGACTATGCACCTGTGAGGTGATCTGATTGACGTGTATAAAGCCTTGAATGGTTTGAGCATGCTCAATGCTGATGGGATTCTTCCTCTTGGTCAGAATAATCACCTGAGAGGGCATAAATTCAAATTGAGGAAAGACAGATGTAGAATAGATGTGCGGAAATTTGCCTTTAGCCAGCGGATAGTTGGTTGGTGGAACAGACTTCCATCCCTTGTTGTGGAAGTTAATAGCCTAAATAAATTTAAGGCTCAGCTGGACAGGTATTTCGAATGAACGGAGGGGTGAAATGGGAGTGGGTTTTTTTTTTTTTTTTTTTTTTGGCTGATGTTGCATAAACTTGCTTTCTTGCATCATATGCCTGTACTAATGCTAATGCTAACTGCGGGGACTCAGATACCGGGGGCTGCCTGTACTTGCATTGTTCCCTAATATATCAGTCGAGTTGGAGCAAATTCGCATTGCAAAAATGCACTTTATACCAGAACTGACTATATATATGCAGATGGTGTATATATAATTCTTAATCTAATCAACACTGTTAAATTTCTATGTATAGGGTGATTATAAAACATATCTGCCACTTGAGACTTAATATCTTTTAAACAGTAATGTTTCAGACCTTATATCTCTAGAAATTTTGGAATATTCCTATATTAGGCACGTGCTCAAGGGTGCTAAAATTTGCATAATTGTACAGCATAAGTGTATTCTGTCTGAAAATAGGCAAATAATGAATTCAGGGGAAGTTCCCATGGACTGGAGATGTGTGAATGTATTCCCGATTCACAAAGGGGGAATATCAAAGGGTGACATGGATAATTATAGACCTGTTAGCTTAACTTCTGTTCCAAGAAAAATAAGTCGCTCATTAAAGAACAAATGAAATACCATCTAATCATGGAGGGAAAACTGTGCAGCACAGTACTGGTGTGAAAGTCGAAAACATCCCTCTTGTCCAGACAGGATTCAATCCCAGACCTTTACCGGCTATCTGCAAGTGTATGATCAGCTATAGACAGCCTATTTGTGGACATTACAGGTTACTATATAGAAACAAGGTTGAGAAGCTATGGAGGTGGATGTCTAGTTTTTCCTTGAATGGATTCGAGGAAGAACTAGACAAACTACTGGAGAAGATGGATAGGTGAAATGGGAAGTGGGTTTTTTTTTTTTTTCAGATGCTGCATAACCTTGCTTTCTTTCATGTTTTCCATTACTAATAATAATGCTTCTATTCTAGTTTTTATTGCTTTAAATTTGAATGTCATCCTCCAGTTGGTGGCACAAACTCAAACTGTGATATTATCAAAAGTAATGCTGAATATTATTTGAATGCATACCCAATAAAGAAATATTCCAAAATTTAAACTCTTTCCAACAAGTACTCATACTTTGAGAGATGTAATTTTAAGATTCCTTAAACCCTGACTCTTATTTTATAATCATCCTCTTCTTTCTCTTTATATGTTGCTTGTTTAAATTTGCCAAATGCTTAGGTTGATAACAAACTGAATAAGTATTTTGAATCTACATTCACACATGAGGAATTCTTTTGGAAAGTGGATGTCAGTAGTTTATCAAACTTTAACAGAGAGCTAAATGATTTTGTAAGAACTAAGAGGAAAGTGGAAGAGAAGTTGTTGAAAACTTCTCTTCCACTTTCCTCTTAGTTCTTACAAAATCATTTAGCTCTCTGTTAAAGAAAAAGAGTACCTGGAATGGATGGGATCTATCCCAAAGGAGTGAGCAAAGAAGGCAAGCAAACCATCAGCCATAATTACAAGAGCATCTTTGAATTCAGGGGAAGTTCCCATGGACTGGAGATGTGTGAATGTATCCCCGATTCACAAAGGGGGAATATCAAAGGGTGACATGGGTAATTATAGACCTGTTAGCTTAACTTCTGTTCCAAGGAAAATAAGTCGCTGATTAAAGAAGAAATGAAAGACCATCTAGACAGGAGTGAAATTATACTTCGATCACAGCATGGGTTTGTTAATGGGGAAATCTTGTCTGATTAATTTGTTGAATAGCATGATGCAATCACCAAGGAACTGGATCCAAAATGTAATTTTAATATTATATACTTGGATTTCAGGAAAGCTTTTGATACTGTTGCACATGATAGACTGTGTACAAAGTGGAACAATGTGGCATTAAAGGAATTTAATTTGAATTTATGCCTCCCCAGATGCGTAAACTGAGCAAGAGGAAGAATCCCATCAGAAATGAGCCAGCTCAACCCATTCAAGGACTTATACACTTCAATCAGCTCGCCTCACAGATGCCTAGTCTCCAGATGCCGCAATTTTCAGAACTTAAGCCTTTCTTGGTAAGAGGACCCCTTCGTTCCCCTAACCAATCTTGTTGCCCTTCTGAATACTCCATCAAGCAACCTACATCCTTCCTAAAATGAGGTCTCCAGACCTGTACGCAGTACTCAAGGCGTGAACTGACAATTGTCTTATACCAGGGATAGCCAACAAGCCAATTGCGGCTTTAATTTCAGTCGATCACAACAAATTTTAAATATATATATAAAAAACAGATTAGTCAAAATCTAAATGTTATTATTATTATGCGTCCCACTGCATATGCCTTTTACAAATCCGTTGAACTACGTGACTACTCTTGTTGCCACGCAGCTGCTAGGCTTCTTTTGTGAAAATTCACACAGTTACATTGCGGAGAGCATAGTGTATATGTCGGATTCTTATTTAGCTTACTTAATATTAATAACTGAATAGTACTTATATGTCAATTTAATACCCTGTGATTTAAAATGAATACTATGAAAAAGAATAAAACATATCATTTTCATCAAGAGTGGGAACTAAAATACATTTTTGTAATGATAAAAGAAAAATGTTGTTGTTTGATTTGCAATGCTTCTGTGGCTATACCCAAACAAAGGATTTTTAGAAAGGCACTTCGGCGTACTTGTGGATGATTTTGAAACCAGATTCAGTGATTTTAAAACAATTAAAGACATTGTTCAATTTATTTCTTATCCATTTAATGTTGACTTAGATAAGAAAAAAATTGCAGAGAAAATTGCTGAGATTTTTCGCATGGAGAAAATAATACTTGAAAATGAAATTATTACATTGCAAAACAACATCTTCCTAAAAGTCAGATCATCAGAAAAAGACTTTTCGAAATATGTTTGCCGAGAAAAGTACCCAAACGTAAAAAAAAATGCAGTGAACTTTTAAATTCCTGTCTTGGTTTCACATATCTATGTGAATCGGCCTTTTCGTATTTGAAACAACCAAAAAAGATGAAGAATTGCTCTACTCTTACGGACTTGCATACAGAAGATTCTTTAAGGTTGGCCTTATCACAGTATATCCCTGATTTTGAAAGCTTGCAGATGACATGAAGACAAACTTCACAGAAATTAAAAATTTAAATACACATGAATTTAAAATAAGAATTCTAAATTGCATTTAATTTTAAAATTTAGAAAAACATTTTTCAATATGTGTTGATTAATTTTTTTAACCATGTGCAATGAAATTCTTCAGATGGTAGATCGTGGTACATTTTGACGAAAAACAGTAGATCTCATCACAAATTCAGTTGGTCACCCCTACCTTATACAAATGGATAACCACCTCCTTTTCCCTACTAGCAAAATTACTATATATCATTGACAATACCCAATGACCTACTCTGGGAGCCTGTCTGCACTGCTCAGAAAATTTCATATTTGACTGCACAATTACTCTCAGATCTTTTTCATTTTCTACCACCATAAGTGTAGTACCGCACAGTTCGTATGTTTCTCTGGGGTTACTTTTACCATACTTTGCATTTGTCAATGTTAAACTTCAGTTGCCACTTCTCAGCTCATCTGCTCAACTTTCTAGATCATGTTGCAATAGCTACTGCCATTTCTGTCACTAACAACCCTGCCAATCTTTGTATCATCTGCAACTTGGACATTAAGCCTGATATACATTCATCAATATCATTGATAAATATAAAAAACAACAGTGGCCCAACACCAAACCCTAGGGGACTCCACTAATAACATTAATCCCCGAACAGCAGTGTCCATTGATTACCACTATCTGTCTTCTCCCACTTAACCACCCTTTTATCCATTGCAGCAACTTTTTTTAGCGATTTTTTGCATCCAGTTCCTTTGTAACCACATAATAGTATCCAATCAAATTTGTCAGACAAGACTTTCCCTTAACAAACACTGCTATGTCTCGATTATTACTGCAGTCTTAACTAGATTATCCTACAATGCTTCTTTAACCAGTGACTCCATTATTTTCCCTGGAATATAAGTTAAACTAACAGGGTTATAATTACTCGTGTCACTCTTTGATCCCCCTTTGTGAATTAGGGATACATTTGCACATCTACAGTCCGTGTGGACTTCCTCTGAGTCCAAGGATGCTCTCATAACATACACGTATAAATTATAAATCCAGTTTAATGTAAAAATACAAATATATACTAACAGGCAGTAGCTTTCAAGACTGCCGTGTCTCTTCATCAACTGAAATTCAAATACAAAATACAATGGATAAGTGCAGTGAGCTGAGTGAGGCATGTTAATCATGTGCCATTGTTGTTGCACGGACGTGCACTGCTTTTCTACTCCACTGATCATCTAGCATTAAAACGGTTGTCTCTAGGATGGGGTGTAGATGTATGCCTTTGTGGCGGTTTATTGCCTATGGATTGTTTAATATGTTAAGTGACTTTTTTTTTAGCTGATGCTCTCATAATTTTGACTAAGGGTTTGCTTACTTCCTTTGCTGCCTCCTTTAATATAACTCGACAGATCTCATCCACATCAGGTGTTTTCTTATGTTTAACTTCAGTAATTTATCCTCCCCCTTGCTCTTAGTTATTACAAAATCATTAAACCCCACCACTAGACTTTAATAAGCTTCTGCCTCCGCTTCCCTACAGAATTCCTCATGTGTGAACGTAGACGCAAAATACTCATTCAGCTTGTCAGCTATCTGAGCAGGATCATCAACAGTCAAACAAACATATCAAGTGGACCAATATGATTCATCTCCTTCCTTCTAGAGTTTATATAAATAAAGAAGTCCCTGCTGTTTTTCTTAGCATCCTTTGCCAAAGATTTCTTGTGATCTGCCTTTGCTTGCCTAATCACTTTTGTGACTTGATTACTGACTAGCTTATATCTGCCATAGGCTTCTGTATCACCTGATAATTTATATGCATCCCATGCATTTTTCTTCTCTGCCACGAGTCTCATTAGTTCACCTAACATCATTTAGGCCTAAACCTTGAACAATATTTCTTAATCAGTATGAAAAGCCTAGTAGCTCCCACGATTAGTTCCTTGAATGCTTCCTACTTAGAATTTGCTGTTGATAACATCATCAGTTGGTCCCACTGTACAGAATTTAAAAAACTGTCTGAGACCACTCTTCCCTTTACCCCTGATGGTATTATATTTTTAAGTAAATCCCACATTAGTACAGTGTGATCATTGCCACCTAGCAGTTCCTTTATCTCCAAATTCTTAATGCACGAATAATCACTGCTGATAACCAGATCAAGAGTATTACACTCTCTGGTTGCCTCTTGAACATGCTGCTTAAGAAAACTATTATCCAATAAATCCACAAAAGTCTTGCTAATGTGCGAGTGACCAACCACAAGTTTCAGTCAATATCTGGGAAGTTAAAATCCCCCATTATAAGACATTCTGATTTACTGGCCCATACTATTTCTCTGTACAATTGTTCGTTGTACTCATTAGCGTCATTAGGCCTATAACACTCCTACTCTCAATTTTGCTTTCTCAGTGCATAGGTCACACCAAAGTAACTTAACAAGGCGCTGTCCATCTATATCAACTGGATGCACTTCCTTAGATTTTATGTGTTTCTTAACTAACAGCATGAACCATCCTCCATTCCTATCCTATCTATCCTTTCTGTACACATTGTACTCCCCACAAAACACTGTTTGTATCTGTGTGACACTACATCTCTGATATCCCGGCTTCAATAACATGACCAGCATTTCAAATTCATTCAATTTATTTACTATATTCCTAGCACTGGTGTTCATGCAAGTATACGTGCACCTGAACTAAGAGTAAGAACAACAGCCCATGTATTTATATATTCCATGATGATGACCACCATTCCCTGAAACCCCCAACACCCCACCCTCCATTCTAACAGAAGCAGTGCAATTATCACTTTCACCTCTGCCTGTGGCTACCATTAATCTTTTAGTCTGTGAATCCCCCCCCCCAAGCTAGAAGTTTTCTGACCCATCTAACACACCCTCAATAGCATCAGCAAACACTCTTGCACCCCTTCTATTTAAGTGTATCCCATCCCTGTAGAAGCAGTCTCTCGTGCTAACAAGCACAGACCATGCTGAGAAAAATTTTACCCCATGAGCCTTGCCCAATCTCTCAAGAGCTGAATTGATCGACAAGGATCTCATCATGTACTGCCTGCTATTGTGTCTGGATATAATTGCAGACACTTTCAAATTTAATCTTAACTCATGACTTTTTTTCAACATTGACCTGTACTTGTTAAGTAAATCTGTAGATCTCCTATTGTTAATGTCATTAGTGCCAATGTGCACAACAATATCACCATATTTGTACCCTTAAAAGATGATGTCTGCTCTACAACGTCATCAACTTTTGCCCCTGGCAGACATATCCTGGTCCTATTACATCTAACCTTTTCATACAATATATTAACCATCTCCCTAACAATATAGTTACCAACAATAACTAGCTGCTGTGGGACCAGCACATTCTGCTTGGAGATTGCCGCTGTGCACAAAGTGAGCTTTGCCATTGAGTTGGGCAGCTGAGAGCGCGATTGGTCCACCACGTTAATACCTTCGAGGGCATCTACCTGACTCCTAAAACTCTCATAAGTGCAAATCAGAACGCTGAGGTGCTGCCTAATTTCTTGACACACTCTGCATTTAGCACACACAAAGACATCCTCCTTGGCTAGATCATGTCCTATTCCAGAAAGTCAGCAAACATTTCACAAGTTGCACATTTTTTAGGCTGTGATGCATTGGAGAATCACCTCCCCTTGGTTCTCCCCCTGAGTCACAGCATGCCTGTTATGCCGTGCGCATTGCTTTGCTGCTCTAGTCTGGGGCATGATATCCAATTGAATACTATTGATTAACAAGATCAATAAATTTAATTAATTATCAGTACTACATTATCTAACAGATTCCTAAATGCAGTGATACATATTACGCTATCTAGTTTAATTGAGCTACCTATTTACCACAATTAAATATTTGAATTCCCTACCACTCACTCTATGCTATAACAATGGTGGCAAGATTCAAACGAAAAGTAGTAACCTACAAAATCTCTAAATAAATTAAAAATAAAAATAATGAGCAGTAATCCCAGCATAGAGGTGGAACCCATGATGTACTGTGGTGTGTTCAGTTCAAAAGTGGATATTCAGAAATCTTGATACAACTTAGATTTCAAGCTTGTGAAAAAGTCAGTTGGTAGAGTGAATATTGAGAATATCAGAAGAATTATGTCATTTGAGGTCTCATGGTTCCTAAACCAACAACTTGTAGTTTGAATGTAATGGATTAAGATTACTGCTACTCATAGAGAATGTTGTAGAGAAAGTGAAATCGATTTTGTATTTAAATTAAATGAATCAAATTTATTGGGAGGACACAGAAACTTAATTCCATTCAGCTGAGAATGCTTATGTAAATTGTTTTTTAAGCTAATGACATCTAGCTGTTTCTGGAAAATTCTTATTTCTGAAATTCACACTATGTTACTGCTGGAGTATGCTAACTGCCAGCTCCCTCCCTACCTTAAAAAGACAATCAAACATTGGTGGATATCCTTATAGACTGATATAATTAGACACACATTAATCATTTAATGCTGTCCCACTGCAGTGTGATCAGACTCCAGTACCACTAGACTAGCACTGAACATTTTAAAACTTAGTTTGAAATAATACTATCTTTTAAAACTATCCCTATGGCTAAGAAAGGAGGAGGGGCATAATGGCAACCACTGATTGGTGTTATGGATAGTTTGAAATGGGAAGTGGCAAATACATGTAGCCTTTCCATTCTGACTTTGTCTACTATACCTGTTAATATATATATATATATATTTTTTTTATCTATGATGTGAGAAATACACGAAGGAACCAGTTTTTCCTGCTTCCTTCATGTATTGTGGCCGTGAGATCCAACCGGATAGTGTGGCACCATCGTGATATCCAAGCCCGAGGTGGGATTCGAAGCCACGACCTTTGGGTTGCCAGGCAGGCACTTGACCTACCAGGCTAACCCGGTCGGCACCTGTTCAATTATGTGACAGTAATTAGTAAATTAAAACTTTTTTTTAAACAATGACTGCAACTTAAAGCATTCATATTTAAAGTAATAGCAACTAAATATAACTGAATTTTTACTTTAGTATATGATGCAAGAAAGCAAGCTTATATAGCATCAGCCAAAAAAAAAAAAAAAAAAAATTCCCACTTCACCCATCCATTCACTCCAATAGTTTGTATAGTTCTTCCTTGAATTTATTCAAGCTATCCACTTCCACAAGAACACATGGAAGTTTGTTCTAGCAATCAACTACCTTCTGGCTAAAGGCAAACTTCCACAAATCTATTCTGCAACTGTTCTTCTCCAATTTGAATTTATGTCTCTTTGTGTCTGAGCAAGAGGAAGAATCCTATCAGCACTGAGCTTGCTCAATCCATTCAGAGCCTTAAACATCTCAGTCAGATTATCACACAGATTCTTAGTCTCCAGGCATTGCAGTTTGCAGAACTGAAGCCTTTCTTGGTAAGAGCATCCCTTTGTTCTCCTCACTAATCTCGTTGTCCTTCTCTGTACCCATTCCAGCAGCTCTACATCCTTCCTAAAATGAGGCTTCCAGACCTCGTTTCAGGAAGGATGCAGTATTCAAGATGCGAACTGACCATTCCCTTATACAATAGGATAATTACTTCCTTATCCCTGCTAGCAAAATTCCTGTATAGGGCAACCTCATGAGCTGCCCAATCAGCGTGTCTGATAGGGCAGCTCACGGGGTTTTGTCAATGATTTTTTCATATCCCACTACCATAGAGAAATCATGTAGTACCATACAAAAACCATATTTCAATTAAATTTCTTTAGTTTAAATATCTTACCTAAAGCAATATCATCAAAAGTATTTTGGTTAATCATTCGCTCTACTATTTTAATCACATTTCCAACTTTAGAGAGTTCATCACCCTATTAAAAGAAATAAAAAAGACAACTGAAAATATGGAAACTAAAGAAAGAAAATTAATTTTAATAAAAGTATTAAAAGAAGCAATAAATGATCATTCACTTATTCAAAAGAACTTATGAAAAGAGCAACTTAATACACTTCTGAATAAGGCAAGCAAAAAAAAAATCATTGGCCAAGAAATTTTTACCTGCTGTTTCAACCCCTTCCCAGAACATTTTTTTCCTAAAGTTGCTACAATGGATAAACAGGCGCCTCCGTAGCCAGATGAGCAGGAGCAGCAGTGCGTAGCACACGCTTCTTGATTAGACCGGGGTTCGAGCCCGTGACCACCAAATACGGAGGATGCGGAAAGGTCGGGGAATGACCACCGCATATCCCCGCAGCAATATGGCCTTAGTTGCTAATGCTCCTAAAAAAAAAAAATAAATAACAATGGATAAACGGATGGTTCAGTAGGAGACGACAGAGAGTGGTACTCAATGGGCACTGCTCTTCATGGAAAAACATGAAAATGTCCCATAACAGATCGACTTTTTTTTATTTTACAGATTAAAAGTATGCATAATTTTTTATTTTATTTTACAGATTAAAAGTATGTGAATACTCATTGTATAGTTTTTTTGTTTTTTATAAATTTTTTAGTAGAAAATACATGGGAGTAATTAACCCATTTGGGCTATCCCGAGTTATCTTGTGTATGCCAAAAAAAAAGTGCAAATTATAGAGATTTTTTAAATAAATTAGCGCTTGAGCTAAAAGAAAGGAACAAAAAAGTGCAAACTTACTTTATTCCCTGACAGACAAATTGAATTCCATAAAAAAAAATGCCATTTCATGAAAAACAAACAGTAATTTTACTTGGTGTGATAGGTCTTGAAGCAAGGAGTGATGAAAAGGCCAATTTCACATGTTTCACACAGGTAGCTTTTCTCTTTCAAATTTTCTTGCCATGTTCCACTTTTTTGGAGCATACCCAGAAAGTTCTAGTTGGAAAGTTCTTCTTCTCAGTTGGTGGAATATCAATGGGGTAATGGCCTGGTGAATAGCGAGTTGGGTGGGATGTTGAGGATGGTCTTCCCCTTTCTAACTGGTGGAATTTGTTGGTGATATTTCTTGATAAGTTCATCAATCAGGTCCAATCTGAAATTCAAGAGTGAAAGAGCTTTTTGGCCATTTGAAATTGTGGTTTTATACAGTAGAAATGAATTCCACACAGCTAGTCCATTAGGTGAAATAAAACCTTCCTGTAGTATTTTTTAATCCGTTTCCTGGCTAGGGGATAGTTCACCAAAATGCTGGTCAACTTTATCTACACCTCCCATGGAAAAGTTATAGTCACAAACAACTTTGGGTCTCTTCACTACTCCTGTTCGAGTTTCTATTTCTTCCTGAGAAGAATTATGGACCGTAGATAACAACACTACATCTTTTTTATCTTTCCAACGTAAGGCCATGACTTTTCCTCTTTGAAAAGCAGCAACCTCTTGCACGGACGTCCACAGAAAATTTTCTGGGGGGGGGGGTCAAAGCTTGGAGACAAATAATTACATCAATAAATTTTTATTTAATTTTTTAAATAATTATTTAATTAAACAAGTAGATTATAGAATACAGTATTGCATCAATACAAAAACACATACATAATGTATATAAATTTACAATATAAAGTAAACAAGAATTAATATATATATATATAACAGTTTTTTTTAGTTAATTATAATACCAACTAGATAAATTGGAGAATTTAGCATAAAAGTATTAGGGATGCAAACTATACTCATTTCTGTTTGCCATTCAACATTTATGGATACATTGGATATATGGATACATTGAATGGAACTTAACGTTCCATTCAACGTATCCATAAACGTTCCATTCGATGTATCCATTCAATGTTTATAGATATATTATCATTTTAATTTTACTATTTTATCTTATTTTATTTTATGTGTTTATTTACAGGGTACAACAAAGAAGTCCAACTTAGGTTGCTCAAACTTGGCCCTTTGAACTAATGAGTATAGTTTGCACCCCTAATACATTTATGCTAAATTTTCCAATTTATCTAGTTGGTATTACAATTAACTAAAAAATTGTTATATACAGACAGATGTAATGTACAATCATAAATTTGATGGCATTAATCTGTTCTGTCATTCTTTCTCCTTTTCTATTTCTTATATTCTTTTACATAACTTTGTATATATATATAGATGATAATAATTTCAATAATCATGTATCGTATAAAAATTGAATTCTCCGTCAATCGCTTGCAAACCTATTGATGACATTTTCAATAAATTTCTTCTTTACCGCTTCCTCTTCTAGTTTCTTCCTGTGCACACTAATCCTACATAAACTTATAGGCAAGTTTCTGAGATAGTGGACATCTTAAACATGTTGTCACATGTCTCAAGGTGCTGAAACTTCTTTCAATGGTACAGGTCATAACAGGTAATGTCATACCAATAGTTAATGCCGAATTAATAGAAGGGAAATAGTTGCAATGTCCCAAAACTTCTGGTAAAGTTTGGGGAATATCAGTTGATGAACCAAAAACAGGAACTCTGTTTTATTGCTGCAATAGATGAAACACGTATTCTATGGTTATCCCGCCGAGGGCCGAAACTGGCCAACCCGTAATAAAATTTTAAGGCAGACAAAGCGTCCCATGGTCGAGGGTGTAAGGTTACATATCTCAATCACTTTTACGATTATAATTTGTGGAATTTTTTACTTGATCTCAGGGAGGGGCAAATGCCCCATTTGCCCCCCCCCCCCTCTGTGGATGCCCATGACCTCTTGCCTTTTCAGCTTTTCCTTCTTCAGCATTTTGGGCATTTCCTTTCTGTTTAGTCTCACTGTACCATAAACATCAGTTTTCTTTGTGATGAGAATATCAGATAATTGGGGACTGGTATAATAATTGTCAACTGTGAGGCAATATCCTTTTCCAAACAGAGGCGTTATGAGAGTCAAAACCACTTGCGTAGACATTGGAAGACCAATAAAGTCTGGATCTATTTCTGTACCTTTTCCTACATATATTATGAAAGTCCAAACATAGCCACTTTCAGATTCACACAGCATATAATACTTTATGCCAAACCTTGGGCACTTCAGTGGCATGGACTGCACCAAACCGAGTCTTCCTTTGTACAGCATCGAGCTTTCATCTATTGTTATGTCTCTTTTAGGAACATCATCATCATCATCATCAGCCATTTTCAATCCACTGCAGGATGAAGGCCTCTCCAGCAACTTTCCAGTTCCTTCTGTTTTCAGCACTGGCCATCCATTTACTACTCAAAAACTCATGAATTTCATCTATCCATCTCCGCCTTTGTCTTCCAGGTTTTCTTCTAGCTCCTCTTGGGTACCATTCTGTTATTTTCTTAGTCCATCTGTCATCATGTCTTCGAGCTATGTGTCCTGCCCAAGACCATTTTAGTTCTTTAGTTTTGATAAGAATGTCCTTTACTTGAGTTTGCTGCCTAATCCATGTGTTTCTCTTCTTATCTAACAGTCTGATTCCCAATATAATTCGTTCCATTCTTCGCTGTGTAGTTCTTAGCTTCTCTTCCATTCTTTTGGTGAGTGCCCAAGTTTCACTTCCATAAGTCATGGTGGGGAGTATACATTGATTCATTATTTTACGTTTCAGACAAACTGGGATATTGCTCTTCAGTATGTGACTAAATTTCTTGTCTGACCAATTTGATTGGATACCATGATGTGATTACAAAGGAACTGAATGTCAAAAATAATCTTGATATCATATACTTGGATTTCAGGAAAGTTTTTGATACTGTTGTACATAGAAGATTGCTGTACAAATTAGAGAGGCATGGCATTAAAGGTAAGTTGCTACAATGGGTAAACGGATGGTTCAGTGGGAAACGACACAGAGTGGCAATCAATGGACACTGCTCTTCATGGAAAAATATTATTAGTGGAGTGCCCCAAGGTTCGGTGCTGGGCCCATTGTTGTTTTGTAAATTCACCAATGCTATTGATGAAGGTATATCAGGATTAATGTCCAAGTTTGCAGATGATACAAAAGTTGGCAGGGTTATTAACGACAGTAAAGACTGTATGCTACTCCAACTGGATCTAGACAAGTTGGGAAAATGGGCTGAGAAGTGGCAACTGAAGTTTAACATTGACAAATGCAAAGTACTGCATATGGGTAGCAATAACTCAAGAGAAATGTACCCACTGTGTGGTACTACACTCAGGGAAGTGAAAAGTGAAAAAGACCCGGGGGTGATTGTGCAGTCAAATATGGAGTTTGCTGAGCAGTGCAGACTGATTGCCAGTGCAGGTCATGGAGTCTTGTCAATGATATATAAGAATTTTGCTAGCAGGGACAGGGAAGTGATTATCCTGTTGTACAAGACAATGGTCAGGCCACACCTAGAGCACTGTGTACGGGTCTGGAGGCCTCATTTTAGGAAGGATGTACAGTTGCTAGAACGATACAAAGAAGGGCAACAAGATTGGTGAGGGGAACAAAGGGGTGCTCTTACCAAGAAAGGCTTAAGTTCTGCAAATTGCAGCACCTGGAGTGTAGGCACCTGTGAGGTGATCTGATTGAGGTGTATAAGGCCTTGAATGGGTTGAGCAAGCTGAATGCTGATGGGATTCTTCTTATTGCTCAGATTAAGAACCTGAGGGGCATAGATTCAAGTTGAGGAAAGACAGAAATTTGCCTTTAGCCAGCGGGGTGGTTGAACAGACTTCCATCTTTTGTTATGGAAGTTGATAGCCTAAATAAATTTAAGGCTGAGCTGGACAGGCATTTGGAACGAATAGAGGGGTGAAATGGGAAGGTTTTTTTTTTTTTTTTTTTTTTTTTTTTTTTTTGGCTAATGCTGCATAAGCCTGCTTTCTTGCATCGTATGCCTCTACTAATGCTAATGCTAATGACTGATTATCTGAGAAATGAAGGTATTGTTTTATCTTTTTATAACGCCTAAGGGTCATCATAGTTTGAAACACTGGTGTCTCAATTAATGGCTTTTTTTTAACCAGTGCATATATTCTTCAGGCTTTTTCACAATACCTTGCAGCATTTTCAAAGAAAAAAATACTCTCAATTCAGCATGTATCACTGGAGTCCAACTTGAATCATGAACGCCACTTTGTTCTGCAAATTTATTAGTCTCAGAGCACACTAGATTGATTAGTTCTTCATCAAAAAATAAAGCAAAAAAAGTCTATGGAGTCATTTCAGCATCTGTATTGCTTTCAATGCACAAACCTGACTGTGCAGCAAATGGAAATCTTGGAGGTGGTGGGGGGAGTTTTTTAGTGCAGTCAATTTTTAACCACTGTCTAGCGTCTAAAACACTGACATCACCATTTTCTTCATTTGAATCAAAACCTGAAACAGATTCATCTGAATCCAATTCACAATATAAATCACCACTAATCTCTTCTTCACTACTCATTATATAAATAAATTGAAAAAATCAAGTGGAACACACAAGCAGTAACCTCCTGCCACAAGCAATAATCGTGAACTAACTACATTCTGACCTTGCTGTACAATATAAATAAAATGAAAGCCAGTCATCTGCTGCCAAGCATTAGAAAATCCCAAGAAATCTTGGGATTTATCTGGCTAATGCAAAATTAGCCAGACAAATGCCCAAGAAAATACATTTCAATCCTAAATTTGAAGGTATTATTGTTTGCTTTTATCCTGAGATATCTCATGTAGTTCCAAATAACTTTTAAAACTAAGTAACTTTTTTTATTGGTTTTTCCCACAGGGAGGTAAGCAGAAATGCACTGAATTGTGCATTTCTGCACAATCTCATTACACTCCCTTTTAACTTTAAATAAATAAAAAGGTATTTATACTTCCCTCGTTACAAACACAAGTCAGGGTACCATGATTACTTTGTATTTTGGGTTTATATCAAATGTAACTTTCAATAAAAACAGTTTCTTAACATAAAAAGTTGTATTGTCTAGAAAAAATATACTCCAAATTGTCTTACACATGCTGTGTCATAATACTGTCTATACAGATTTGTATTGATACTGATTTACTACATAGAAAAATGGGCCCCATGATTAGCAACTTGAACTAAGACTCACTTCAACTTAAGGCCAGTGCTGAGTGCACAGCAGGGTTTGTTGAACTGTAAAGTGGAATGTCTACCAGAATTTTCAGTCAATGGAAGATTTGTTAATCCTCCCACAGGAGGTAATGAGTAGGTGGTAGACCATAACCTTGCAGAATTCCAGCATTAGTTGGGAAGTCAAAAGACAGAGAAAACTATCATTACATGAAACAAATGATCAAAAAGAAAACTGGCTACTCAACTGAAAAAACAGACGGTAGACCACAAGAGAGAAACTCATTTGGAAGACCATTATGCCAAACATGATCAAAAGTCTTCGCAATACCGAAAGCAACTGCATGAGTTTCTCTAAACTTTACCATAGAATCTTTTCCAATAAGTGTCATTAAAATAAATCAAGATATCACAATAGATTTGTGGGTAGGTTTTAGTGGTTGGTATTATTTCTGTATTTGTTATCAAGTAATTAAAATTTCCCACAATCAGTCATATAAGATAAGACAGTTTGACCTCATTACACTCCCTTTTAACTTTAAATAAATAAAAAGGTATTTATGCTTCCCTCATTACAAACACAAGTCAGGGTACCATGATTACTATTTTGGGTTTATATCAAATGTAACTTTCAATAAAAACAGTTTCTTAACATAAAAAGTTATATTGTCTAGAAAAAATATTTTAGGTTATAACAAAGAGAGTATACATATAGCAAATGGCATCTAAGTTTCTTACAACATAAAATGTAAGCAGCAGATTAAATTTAAATTAATTTTAATTAATTTTAAACAGATTTATAAGTTTTCTTCATAGAATACAAAAAACTAATTTTAGTTTTAAATAAATTTTAAAACTAAAATTTATAATAAATCAATTTCAAATAATTTTAAAAATGTTATATAATTTTAATATTATATCCAAAAACATAAATGAAAGCAGAGTATTATCAAATAATGATTTACAAAATTATACACTATTATACTACGTTGAAGGACTTGCAAACTGCAACAGGCATTGCTGAAGAAGTGCCAACTGCCACCTTCATTCATACAAAAATTTAAAAATCAAACTAATAAATTAATAAATTTTAAAAAATATACAACAGATAAACAAGGGCCCCACACTCACCCAGGAAAGCACAGAGGCAGTCTCCTGCATGACAAATGGTGAATTGCAGCAAGAAAATTCCCCCCCCCCCAACTTCACCTAACCAAATGGGTAAACACTTTCCTGTGTTTTTCTTCTTATGTTGGTGGATACAAACATCCACATAAGAAAAAAAACACAGGAAAGTTTAGGGGAACTGCAGTAATCATTTCAAGGAGGCATCAGACCTGTGGAAATTTCTAAAACTCTCAAATTTCTATCATGGACCACTAACAACAAAAGAACCGTCCATGTCCCTAAGCAAGAAATCGAGATTGACTGAACAGAAAAAAAGTATTAAATATGTTTAATTCAATAATCAGGAAGTAAATCAAACCATCTGAAAAGAAGAAATGTAAATTTCCATATTAACCAAAGTCAACCAAAAAGCCAAATGTGCAAGTATAGTTAGTAAATTTTATGTTGTCACACTGCTCCAATTTGGATGGCAGTTTTTTCACTGGAACAGCATCAAAACCTTTATTTAAATTTAAGTATATAATGTCACAAATATTTTTTTGTGTCCAGCTGCTTTGTTGCTGCATTATAGTTAATCAGATTGGACAGACAAGATCCCCTTAACAAATCTGTGCTGCGCTTGTCGAATAACTGTACTCCTATCAAAACGATCCTGCATTATTTCTTTTATCTGTAACTCCATTATTTAACTTGAACCAGAAGTCAAGTTTACAGGTATATGCAATTAATCACTTCACCCTTTGATCCCTTTGGCAAATAGGGCAGAAATTTTTGAATATCTCCAAAAAAAGGATGTTCTCGCAGTTATGTAAAGATTTGTTTATCTCTTTTGCTGCTTCTTTTAATATAATTAGATATATTCCATCAGCCTGAGGAGTCTTATTCACATTTAGCTTCAATAATTTCTATTTCAATTCCTCTCAGTTACCACAAAATCATTTAATTCCCATCATTTATACTTCTGTCATTATTATCCCCAAAAAGTTCTTCCACTATGAATGTAGATACAAAATATTTATTCCATTTGTCAGTAACCGAAACAGAATCATCAATGATTAAGCATTTATTTCATATACAGTGGACCAACATGGTTCATCCTTTCCTTTTAGTTTCAAAAATCAAAGAAAAGTAGCAAAGAATTCTTCCCTACTTTTCTTTGCATTCTTAGCCAAATATCTCCATTAATCTGCATTGGCATGCCTAATCCCCTTAGTGACTTTATTGCACTATTTTATATTCACTATAATTTTCTGTATCCCCTGATAATTTATAATCATCCCATACATTTTCTTCTCTGCTGCCAGTCTAATCAGTTCAGCTGACATCCATTTAGGTCTATACCTTGAACAATATCTCTTGGTATAAAAAGCTTAGTGGCTTCCCAGTTACTTCCCTGAATGTTGTCCACTTAGAAATTACAATTATGTGTCTGCAGGTGCATTTTACAATTAAGTGTTCGCAGGCCAGCCACTAGATAGTCCACTGGACCAAACCTATTGGTAACTCTCTAGGAGACTTCTGGATCAGCTAGTGTGTAATCTTGCTGCCTCTGCCAGAGTGTGACTGGAGGGAGTCCGAGTAATATGTATGCAGGGGCACTGTCGAGGCCACATTATGTTAAGGAGCTGGCTATATTCTTGCCAAGTATAGGCCATATCCAAAAATTTCATTACTTCATGACACCATCAATTGTCAAACTATCTGTGAAAAGATCTAAACCTCCAAAGAACTTCCTAATTCATTTCACAAATATATGTGGTCTCAGTTCTAATCTCAGTAATCCATTTCCACTTAGTCTGCCAAACCTCACTTACTTTTTCTGACAGAGTCGCAATTATCTGTTGATTCAACCACTGCTCATCTTAAGTGTCCGAATTATTCGCTGTTTGATTCCTTTCACTTCAAAGATGGTACTTGTGCATATGTCCGTTCTGATATTCCCTGTCAGAGACAGCAATTTGGAATCTCTACTTTTCAATCTTCTCTGGCCTAAAATTTCTCTACCACACTATGTAAATTCATCTGTTGCCTCTAACTCCACTAATCACTTGGAACTCTTTGAAACTTGACTTTCTCCAGTCCAAATTTCCTGACAGTAAGGAAATTTTCCTTGGTGATTTTAATGTTCACAACTCCAGCTGGCTTCCATTTTCTAGTCACACAGACTCAGCTGGTCAAGATGCTGAGGCTTTTGCAATTACTAATGACTTTGCACAGATTGTTCATTTACCTACCAGAATACCAGACAATCCTAGCCATGCACTTGATCTTTTTTTCACAAACAATCCTTCTAAATATACAATAGAGGTGAGTGGTCCTCTAGGCACCTCAGATCACAACTTGATGATGGTCTCTTCTCTAATGGAGTCTTTCTCTCATGGCCATTCTTAACCTCATGTTGTTTTCCCATTGGAACAAAACAGGATGACCTGTGAGATTTCTTTTCTTCTTTTCCTCAGCAACATTTACTCAAATCATGTCAGTGAAATTATTCATGTAGGAATGAAATCCTTCATTTCACACTCCACTTTAAAATCTCGTCCTTTGTCTAAACCTCGGTTTTCCAAAAAATTGTGCTAAGGCTGTTCAATTTGTTGCATATTGCAATTGGCTTGTATCCAAATCTCCAGGTTCATTTTCTGCTTACACCAAAGCTCATAGCAATGATGTTCAAGATGTTGCATATTGTAATTGGCTTGTATCCAAATCTCCAAAAGAGGTTTAAATCAAGGCACTTTGAGCTGTCAAGAACAATGGGATAATAATAAAGACAAACTCTAAGGAGGATACAAATGCTATTGCATCCTCTAAATTTATTTCTGAAGCTGGTCTGTCTTCAGAGGCACTGAAGGAACTAAAGCCTACAACACTTGTTTATGATCTAGATAACGATTTAACTAAGGAAGAAGTTTTGTATTTCAAAAATTTAAAAGATCTTGGATTTACATGTGACCAGATAGAAAATGAAATTGTATTTAAATTCAAAATGAAATCAAGGCCTAAGTGTACATCAAACTGGGTGCTTGCTCTTTCCCCACTCACGTACTTTTTCACAAATCTTCACTGTAGACAGGATATTTATAGGCTTAATGTCTCATAAATTTAGGATCTTTACGATAGTTACCAAATGCTTCTGTTGTTTATCATATGGACACACATCTAACTCTTGCAAAAATAAAGCACCGACTTGCAGACACTGTGCTCATTCAGGGCATATTTTTCCAGTGTCCCAACAAAAGTGACCCTCCAGTATGTGCCAATTGTAAACGAAAGAAGAAGACAGCCAATCACTCTGTTAGAGATGTCTTGTGTCCAACATACCAGAGAGCTGTGGAAACAGTAAGACAAAGAACTATTCCCATCCAGTCCTAATGATCATAACAGTGATGATGCTGAAGAATTTTTACCCTTGACCACCAAATTAAAAATCAGTCAATCAGCCCATAGATCTAAGACAGTAACTGATGAAATTCGAAGAATTGCAGATATCCTTTCTCCAAACATTGTTTTTTTACAAGAACCATATCACTATCATGGTAAAATCGCAGGTTATCCTTTATCCACCAGAATAATAAAATCCCCTCATGAAGATCCAAAAACAGCTATTATTGTATTCAACAGAAATCTAGGCATTCTCACCACCACGTACTGATGTGGGATTTACTTAAAGATATAATTACCATCAGGGGTAAAGGAAAGGGTTTTTGCTTCCATAAAGGTGAGTACAGTGGTCTCAGACAGTTTTTAAATTCTGTACATGGGATCAACTGACGATGTTACCAACAGTAAATTCTAAGTGGGAAGCATTCAAGGAATTAATCGTGGAAGCTACTAAAAGTTTCATACCTATTAAGAAATATTGTTCAAGTTTAGGCCTAAATGATTATCAAATGAACTAAGGAGACTCGTGATAGAGAAGAAAAATGCATGGGATACATATAAATTATCAAGCGACTCAGAAGCCTATAGCAGATATAAGCTAGTCTGTAATCAGGTCACAAAGGAGGTTAGCCAGGCGAAGGCAGATTACGAGAAATCTTTGGCAAAAGATGCTAAGAAAAACAGCAAGGATTTCTTTACTTATATAAACTCTAAAAGGAAGGGGATGAATCTGATTGGTCCACTTGATATCGATGGTTCAACTGTTGATGATCCTGCTCAGATAGCAAACAAACTGAATGAGTATTTTGCATCTACATTCACACATGAGGAGTTATTAAAGTTTGAAAATGGCAGAAGGTTATCGAATTGTAGCAGGGTGCTTAATGATTTTGTAATAACTGAGAGCAAAGTGGAGGAGAAATTGTTGAAGTTCAACATAAGAAAGGCACCTGGGGTGGATGGGATCTATCCAGTTATATTAAAGGAGGCGGCAAAGCAACTAAGCAAACCCTTAGCCATAATTATGAGAGCATCCTTGGACTCGGGGGAGGTCCCCACGGACTGGAGACATGCAAATGTATCCCCAATTCACAAAGGGGATCGAAGAGTAACACGAGTAATTACAGACCAGTTAGTTTAACTTCTGTTCCAGGTAAAATAATGGAGTCACTGGTTAAAGATGCATTGCAGGATCATCTAGACAAGACTGCAGCAATAATTCAGACACAGCATGGGTTTGTTAGGGGAAAGTCTTGTCTGACAAATTTGATAGGATATTATGATGTGGTTACAAATGAACTGGATGCAAAAAATAATTTTGATATCATATATTTGGATTTTAGGAAAGCTTTTGACACTGTTGCGCATGGAAGACTATTCTACAAATTGGAGCAGAATAGTATTAAGGGTAAGTTGCTACAATGGATAAAAGGATAAAAGGTTAAGTGGGAGAAGACAGCGGGTGGTAATTAATGGGTGCTGCTCTTCGTGGACTAATGTTATTAGTGGAGTCACACAGGGTTCGGTGTTGGGTCCTCTGTTGTTCTGTATATTTATCAATGATATTGATGAAGGTATATATCAGGCTTAGTGTCGAAGTTTGCAGATGATACAAAGGTTGGCAGGGTTGTTAATGACAGTAATGGCAGTGTGTTACTGCAACAGGATCTAAATAATTTGGGCAGATTGGCTAAGAAGTGGCAACTGAAGTTTAACCTCGACAAATGCAAAGTACTGCATACGGGTAGAAGTAACCACAGAGAAACGTACCAACTGTGTGGTACTACACTTAAGGTGGTAGAAAATGAAAAAGACCTGGGAGTAATTGTGCAGTCAGATATGAAGTTTTCTGACAATGCAGATAGGCTGCTAGGGTTGGTCATGGGGTTTTGTCAATGATATATAGGAATTTTGCTAGCAGGGAAAAGGAGGTGATTGTCCCTCTGTATAAGGCAATGGTCAGGCCACGCCTTGAGTACTGCGTACAGGTCTGGAGGCCTCATTTTAGGAAGGATGTAGATGTGCTTGAGTGTGTACAGAGAAGGGCAACAAGATTGGTGAGGGGAATGAAGGGATCCTCTTACCAAGAGAGGCTTAAGTTCTGCAAATTGCAGTGGCTGGACACTAGGCACCTATGCAGTGATCTGATCGAGGTGTATAAGGCCTTGAATGGATTGAGCATGTTGAATTCTGATGGGATCCTTCCACTTGTTCAGATTACGAATCTAAGGGAGCATAAATTCAAATTAAGAAAAGACAGATGTAGAATAGATGTGCGGAAATTTGCCTTTAGCCAGCGGGTGGTTAATTGTTGGAACAAACTTCCATCTGTCGTTATGGAAGTTGATAGGTTAAATAAATTTAAGGAGGAACTGGACAGGCATTTGGAGAGAATGCTGTGATTTTTTTTTTTTTTTTTCTGGCCAATGCTGCATAAGCTCAAACACTTGCTTTCTTGCATCACATGCCACTACTACTACTACTACTACTTCTCTCAGCATGCTACCTGTATACAAGCTACTAATGAAATTATGTCCTTCTACTTGATTTCTTTATATTGTCTGCCATCTTCAGATATTAATCCATTTCTGTAGTACCTAGAAACTGCTCTTCTTAAACTTTTACCAGAACCTGTTATTATCCTAATGGATACAAATTCCAAATCTTCACTGTGGCATAGTGCAACTACCGACAACAGAGGGTGGTTATTAGAAGATTTAATCTTTGCTCATCAATTGCACATTCTTAATCTCCCAAATAAGCCTTCTACCTTTTATAGCAGCCTGGGGCAGTCTAACATCAATGTCACTCTGGCAACAAGCAAATATCTCTTCTCTAATTTGTGAGTGGGACGTACATACAGATTTGAAAGTTTTCACTCATCGACTGATATCTTTTGACCTATGTTCTCCTAAAACTACTACAGCTCTACCTAATAATTTGATCAGATTTTCACCATGGAATATAATTTAGGAAAACTTTGATAAATCAATTTTTTAAAGATCTTCTGTCTGATTCTACAGACTCTGTGGACCATCTTGACGATAATCAACTGACAAATTTTGTTAAAAACACTATCTTTGCAGCTATCACAAAATCTACCAAAAGGAAAGCTTTCAGTACAAAATTTACCCCGTGGTGGACAAATGAGCTAACGATTCAACGTTGCAAGGTTCATCACGCTAGGTGCCTTTATCAAAAACCAAAACAATAGATAGCTTTACTTGTGGTCACGCTTAAATTATAAAAATGAGAAGAGGATATATATACTAAAGCAATATATAATAGTAAGGTCAAATCTTTGCAGAATTTTGTACACAACTAGAAACCAAGATCCTTTGGGTCTTATATATAAAATCAGTAGAAATAAATTAACTACTGGTAATATCTTTAATACAATAATCTCAAATAACACTGAAACTCTGAACTGGATGCAAACTGCCAATCAAATACTTGAGAGACTTTTTCTCAATGATAATAGAACTCTTGATTCTGCCTACTACCCTGGAGTTGGGAAAGAAAATGAGCATTATGCTTCTCCCATTTCTACTCCTTTATTTTCTATGGAAGAGCTTAAAAATGCAGTTTCTTCTATGAGTAATAACAAATGCCCAGGATTTTCGAAACTCTTCAACAAGTGTCTTGAAACTGGGAATTTCCCTGTTATTTGGAAGTCTGCTCTCATTAAAATAATCCCAAACCCAGGAAAACCACCAAGTGATCCTAAAGCATACAGGTTTATTGCTTTATTATCCCACTTAGGCAAGTTACTAGAAAAACTCATGGCATACAGATGTAATCAACTTATTTTGGAAAATAATCTATCTTACTCTCTTCAGTATGGATTTAAGCCTGGTTATAGTGGTGAAAATGTGTTTTTTGAATTGAAAAAGTTAACTGATAGCTCTACTTACAAATATATAGTGGCAGTTTTTATTGATTTTGAAGGAGCCTTCGACAATGTTTGGTGGGAGAGTGCTTTAGTGTCCTACAGTGCTTTAGAATCACATGTTGTTCTAGACATCTCTTCCTTCTGTTCAAAGGTTACTTTTCTGAATGTACTGTCTACATCCAAACTAAACATCAGTCGGTATCTAAAGCTATTTCTCGAGGGTGTCTCCAGGGTTCTTTTCTTGCCCTCCCCCCTGTGTGCAACCTCGTCCTTGGTGATTGGCTGTCTTCTCCCAACTCGGCCAATGCGCAAATTATTGCCTTTGCCGACAATCTCTCCAACTTAGTACACAGTAACTCCAGGTCCCAATTGGAAAAATGGGCTAACTCTGTACTTAATAACTTGCTGGATTGGGAGTGTCAATCCTAAATTAAGAATGTCACCATCTAAAACCAAGATGATGATATTTCACAGAAAACTAGACCATAACAGACCTCGGGTTGTCAAGTTTAATGGAGTATCTCTGCCACTTGTTATCACTCATAACAAGTCACTCATAAGCATCTTGGTATAATTTTATCACTCATAAGCATCTTGGTATAATTTTTGATGAAAAATTGTCATTCTTACCACACATTCAGAATCTTTGCAAAAAAGTTAAAAGTTTTATGGCCATGTTATTCAAAATCTCTAGGCAGGACTGGGGTTTGAAAAAGAGAATCCTCAGAATTATATACTACACAGCATTCATTCCGATCATTACATATGCAGCCAGCATATGATTTCACAGAACCAAACTTATTACAGTTCAAAGCAAACTAGACAGTGTCCAACAGACCTTTTTGCTAGCTTTCCTGAGAACTTGTAGAACAGTCTCAACTGTATCTTTACAAGCTATTGCAGGCTTATTAACTCTAGATCTGTATCTTACGTACAAAGGCTTTGCCTACTATATTTATAAAGGATATCCTCTTAACTTTTTCCAATTTGACCTACGATCCACTGCCGATCCAAAGAATGAAAAAGCAAAATGTTGGACTGAGCTTCATAAAAGATGGCAAGTGAGATGGAATTCCTTGACCAAAGGAGTAGTGACCAGATGTTTTATAATTGATATTAAATTCACTTCCTCAAAAAGTAATCAGCTTTGGTTTAGTTCTACCCAAGCCGTCTCACATCATACATTCTAACTGGCCACGGTTCTTTGAACGATCATCTTCTTAAATTCAATCTAGCTACATCAGATACCTGTTTCTGCGGTGCCTCTGAAGACTAGAGTTATGTCTTATTCTTTTTCCCAGTTTACCAAGATTTAAGACAAACATTATCTAGTACAGTGCATAATTTCTCTCCTGGAAATGAAAGATATCTTACTGCAAATCAAAATGTGTTCTCAGCTCTACAGGAATTTGCTACACACGTTTCTAACAGATGATGCAGATTACTGAGCTGACTCTGTACTCAACAAAACTACTTTTACGACCTTCCTGTGCTGAAGTTCAGCATCATTATTTCCCTAGAATAGTATTAAGCTTTATTATCTCTCTCTTTTTTTTTTTCCTTAATTATTTTATTTCTTTTCTTTAATAATAATCTATATATTTAATACAGAAGGCATTTTCTTTCGACAGTCAGTG
The DNA here is from genome assembly GCF_048544385.1 of Mastigoproctus giganteus. Classification (NCBI taxonomy): domain Eukaryota; kingdom Metazoa; phylum Arthropoda; class Arachnida; order Uropygi; family Thelyphonidae; genus Mastigoproctus; species Mastigoproctus giganteus. Next base: position 31,890,286 of record NC_143576.1, read on the forward strand.
TGAATGATAGGCTTAACCAATCAGGCTGGGAATGGTCTCAAATTGAAGCTATTTCTTCCTAGGTGTGCACAAAGTTATTAAAATTTAAAAATTCTGAATAGTTTTATTTTAGGGAATGGGCCAGTTTTGTACTACAAATGACAATAGTTCAACATTCACTTCATAGATGGAGCCACAAGAAGATGTTAATTGTTAAACAAACAGTTGTCTAAGTCGATAAGGCATTTTTTTCGGATTAACAATTTGTACTTTAACTATTTAACTGATTAACAATTTGCACATTCGCACAATTGTGTCCTTTGTTCCAAAAAAATAAAATAAATAAAATAAAATAATAATAATAATAATAATAAAACTCTGCTACCAACTGAGAAATACTCTCCTAGTGCTGTCTACCTTAAAAGAAAGAACTAATCGTTAGGATTCCATCACAGCTCATACATTCATTGCCATTCGTTACGTTTAATACATTCAGAACTCATCCTTTTATCGTTATCAACTTCAAGTTTATTTTTTTTATTTTTTTGAGGTTATTTAAGGTAAGTAATTTAAGGATTTAGAAGTATGTCACGGTTAAAATGCTACTCTGATCGTGTTGAACATACCTTGTGGCAAATGAGAAACACACCTTTCCGTGTTTCTGAAAATGTATTCAAGATCGTTTTGAAAGACCAATCCTGAATACATTTACACCTATATACTGATACTGCATGGGTACTGATACTACATTTCTTTAGGACAGCTAGAGAAAAACTCGGTTAGCAATTGCAAAATTTTCACAACGGGTATAGCTAGCTATAGCCATTGCGTACAATAGGACTAACTGATTTGGTCTCAAATTGAAGATATTTCTTCCTAGGTGCGCAGAAACATGGGAAAATATAAAAATTCCAAATAGTAAAAAATCCGAATAGTTTTATTTTACAGAACAGGCCAATTTTTTCTGCTAGCACTGCCTACATTAAAAGAAAGAATAGTTTTATTTTACAGAAATAAGAAAGGATTTGATGTGTACTGGCTTACCTGCTCATGAACAACAGGTTCTACATTTCTTTTGGACAGCTAGAGAAAAATTCTGCTACCAATTGTGAAATTTTTGCAAGGGATAATGAGAGTTATTATTTTAACATTTTATCTAATTAAATTTTTTGTTATTATTTATTTTTTTTTGAAACATAATATTTTGTCCAATAAAATTATTATTTTATTTTATTTTTCAAAATTTTTAATTATGCTAGTCCCTGTGGGAACGGTTTTTTTTTTTTTTTTTATATGCTAGCCCCCTCAGGAGCAGGATTCACTTGTCTCCAGTTTATTAGAGACAGAATTTTCACGTGATTGTATCCAGATTTGGGCTTCCTGGGTATGGGAACTCCTGGCATCCACTGCTATTACACTTTCTTCAGTGGATGCAGGATTCTTTGTGTTATTCACCACCATACATGGTTATAGGGGACTGCTGCACCCATAGGACTTGCACTTCTTCCTATGAGTGCCGGAAATATTACATTTAGTTTAGTACATGTATAGTTGGGCCTGCCTCCTCATGGCGTGTACGGGTACTGTGAAGCAGTATTCCTGGTAGCAAAGCAGCCAGAAACAACTAAACAACACAAACACTACACAAACATAGCACTACACTTGTTTTTGGTGTACAGAGTTTTGTATATCATCACAGAGAATCATGGTGGAGATGAACTAATGTTTAGGGGCCGCCTTACGTAAGACACAACAAATGTATCCAAATCTCCAGGTTCATTTTTTGCTTACACCAAAGTTTGTAACAACTGTTAAAGCAGTCACTTATCAGTTCACACTAGATTTCCAACAGGCTACGAGTAGAAAACTTACATCTTGTCCAAATGGTAGTCATTTTTCTGTATCTTGCCAAAGTTATTGGCCGCAACTTTTGCCCATCTCTATTCCAACCTCTTTCAAAACCAGATGGTTCTATTGCCAATTCAGCCAAAGATAAAGCTGACCTGCTAGCACCCTACTTTTCGTCCTTGAAGTTGTCACAGACATTCTCTCAGATATGCCAGACAAGCTGTTCTTGCTACCTGGGAGTCTAAAACGCTGATGGAACTGATATTTGGGTGACACTTAAGTCAAGTGGACCCAAGTTCGGTGAAGTCCGGACGGTCTATGACAGCCAAATCCTCTGCTTGCACCTTCACGATGGTGGGACTGTTAGTAATCCTGGGTATAACCTCCATGCACAAGTACATGGTGGGTGACCACCCAGGTGTGAACCAACGTAAGCAGGGGTCGAGGTGTGGCGCCCACACCACACGGAGGAACGCTGCCCCTCTATGTTACCAGACAGTACTAGGTGGTAGATGACTCTCATCAACCGGTGAAATACCACCACTTTGCTTATTGGAGGCTTGAAGTGGTGGAACCCATGTTTAGTCTCTAGAGCTAAGTTCCGGCCAACCCTTCCCTATCTCTTCCATCATGAAGTATGATTGATGATTTTTGAGGTTATGATGAATGTCGTGGCGAGATCCAATATTCCTTACATTTCGAGGGTTCAGCTCTAAAACGGTGTTCGCAGGCCGGCCGCTAGATAGTACACCGGACCAAACCTATTGGTAACTCTCTAGGAGGCTTCCGGATCAGCTAGTGTATAATCTTGCTACCTCTACTCTGCCAGATAGTGACTGGAGGGAGTCCGAGTAGTGTGTATGCGGGGAGCATTGTCGAGGCCACGTTATGTCAAGGATCTGGGTATATTCTTACCACATATACGTCATATCCAAAAATTTCATTACTTCATACAGCATGTCCCACCCACTTTTTCTTACCATTGAATACACCATGAATTGTCCAAATAATAGAGCAAGCTTATCTGCGAAAAGATCTAAACCTCCCAAGGACTTCCTAATTCATTTCACAAATATACGTGGTCTCAATTCCAATCTCAACGATGTCCATTTCCACTTGCAGTCTTCCAAACCCCATGTACTTTTTCTGACTGAATCTCAGTTATCAGTTGATTCAACTACTTCTCATCTCAGATGTCCAAATTATTTTTTGCTGTATGATTCCTTTCGCCTCAAAGGTGGTACTTGTGTATATGTCCGTTCTGATATTCCCTGTCAGAGACTTGGCAATTTGGAATCTCCTCTCTTTGATCTTCTCTGGCTTAAAATCTCTCTACCTCATTGTGTCAAATTCATCTGTTGTCTCTACCATTCTCCCAACTCCACTAATCACTTGGAGCTCTTTGACATCCTCTCTTTGCAACTTGACTTTCTCCAGTCAAACTTTCCTAACAGTGAGGTAATTTTCCTTGGTGATTTTAACATTCACAACTCCAGCTGGCTTCGATTTTCTAGTCACACCGACCCAGGAGGTCGAGATGCTGAGGCTTTTGCAATTACTAATGACCTAGCACAGATTTTTCATTTACCTACAAGAATGCCGGACAATCCTAATCATACAGCCAATACGCTTGATCTTTTTCTCACAAACAACCCTTCTAAGTACAAGGTCGAAGTGAGAGGTCCTTTAGGCACTTCAGATCACAACTTGGTGATTGTCTCTTCTCCAATGGAACCTTTATCTCATGGCTATTCCCAACCTCGTATTGTTTGGCATTACAAGAATGCAAAATGGGATGACCTGCGAGACTTCTTTTCTTCTTTTCCTTGGTCAGATTACTGTTTCAAAACTTCTGATGTCAACGTTTGCTCAGATCGTGTCAGTGAAATTATTCTTGCAGGAATGGAATCCTTTATCCCACACTCCACTTTAAAATCTCGTCCTTTATCTAAACCTTGGTTTTCCAATAAATGTGCTAAGGCTGTCCAAGAGAAGAATGTTGCATATCGTAATTGGCTTGTTTCTAATTCTTCAGTTTCATTTTCTGCCTACACCAAAGCTCGCAACAATTGTAAAGCAGTTATTAATCAGTCCAAACTAGAGTTTGAACAGGCTAAGAGTAGAAAACTTGCTTCTTGCCCTAATGGTAGCCGAGCATTCTGGTCTCTTGCCAAAGCTATTGGCCGCAACTTTTGCCCATCTCTGCTCCCACCTCTGTCCAAACCAGATGGTTCTGTTGTCACTTCAGCCAAGGATAAAGCTGACCTGCTAGCATCCAATTTTTCTTCCAGCTCATGTATTAATGATCTTGGTAAAACACCTCCCACCATTCCTAACACGCTCCATTCAATGCCTCCTGTGGTCTTCCGTCAAAAGGATATCAGAAGGATTTTGATGAATCTTGATGCTAAGAAAGCTCCAGGTCCTGATGGTATTTCTCCACTTGTTCTCAAAACCTGTGCCCCTGAACTTACTCCTATTCTTTGCCGCCTTTTTTCACTTTCTTATTCCAAAGATGTTTTTCCTTCTGCTTGGAAATTTGCTCATATCCAGCCAGTTCCTAAAAAGGGTGACAAATCTCTCCCATCCAATTATCGTCCCATTGCAATTACTTCTACTCTTTCTAAAGTAATGGAGAAATCAATTAACCGCCAACTCTTAAACTACCTAGAAACCTTCCGTCTGATCAACGATCGCCAGTATGGATTCCGTCAATGTCGATCCACTGGTGATATTCTGGCTTATGTTACCCATTTATGGACTAATTCAATGGAAAGGTTCGGTGAAACACAAGTAGTTGCTCTTGACATCTCAAAGGCTTTTGATCGTGTTTGGCACAAAGTCTTCTAAATAAGCTTCCATCTTATGGTTTGCCATCTGTTTTTAGTAATTGGTTATCCAGTTTTCTCTCTGATCGCTCACTGAGGGTGATGGTAGATGGCTCTCTGTCTTCTGACTTCTCCATTAATGCCGGTGTTCCCCAAGGTTCAGTTCTTTCCCCCACTCTTTTCCTCTTGTATATCAATGACCTTCTTCCATTGACTGGAAATCCTATCCATAGTTTTGCCAATGATGGCACATTGCATTCAACTTTCCATTTTGAGAAATCTTGTCCTGCTCAATCAGCTTCAAGTTCTCGAAAATCTGCTGCCAATTCCTTAAATGCCGATCTTCAGGTAATTCTCCAGTGGGGCAAAGACAACTTAGTTGATTTCAACCCTTCTAAAACTCAGTCTTGTCTTATATCTCGCAAAAAGGATTCTTCTGCTCCTATGCTTATCTTTAGTGACACTGCGATTTCTAGGTAAAATGATATATCTCTTTTGGGGATTACCCTGACTTCTAATCTCTCTTGGCACAAGCATATTACAAATATTGCTTCCTCTGCATCTAAAAAACTTGGTTTTCTCTTTCGCTCTCGGCGTTACTTTTCTTCCAAACAGCTGCTCACTCTGTATAAATCGCAAATCCGCCCTGCCATGGAATATTGTTCCCACATCTCGGGTGGTGCCCCCAAAACCTCTCTCAGGCTTCTTGATTCCATTCAGAAGAGGGCAGTTAGGTTAATTAATGATTCATCTCTAACAGAGTCTCTCCACTCGCTTTCTCATAGACGTACTGTTTCTGCTGCATGCCTCTTCTACAGATACTTCCATGGGCACTGTTCTTCTGAATTGGCTTCTATAATTCCCGCTCTCTCTTTCAAAACAGTCCGAACACGTGCCGCCACCAGCCAACATCCATTTACTGTCCAACTTCAAATCCACAGAACTAACTTTTTATCTTCCTCATTTATTCATTCAACTGCCGTTTTCTGGAACAACCTCCCTTCATACGTATTTCCTGAAAACTACAATCTACAGAAGTTCAAGTCCAATGTCAACAAATATCTTCTTTCGTCTTCTCAACCTCCAACCCAAACACGGTAGTAAGTACTATAGGTTCTAATACCTCTCGTGTTTGGGGTTCTCATAAAAAAAAATAAAAAAAAAACTTGTGTATTAATGATCTTGATAAAACACCTCCCACCATTCCTAACACGCTCCATTCAATGCCTCCTGTGGTCTTCCGTCAAAAGGATATCAGAAGGATTTTGATGAATCTTGATGCTAAGAAAGCTCCAGGTCCTGATGGTATTTCTCCACTCATTCTCAAAACCTGTGCTCCTGAACTTACTTGTGTTCTGTGTCGCCTTTTTTCACTTTCTTATTCCAAAGGTGTTTTCCCTTCTGCTTGAAAATTTTTTCATATCCAGCTCGTACCTAAAAAGGGTGATAAATCCCTATCATCCAACTATCATCCCGTTGGATTTACTTCTACTCTTTCTGAAGTAATGGGGAAATCAATTAACTGCCAACTCTTAAACTATCTAGAAACCTTTCATTTGATCAACGATCACCAGTATGGATTCCAACGCTGTCGATCCCTGGCGATTTTCTGGTTTATGTTAGCCATCTATGGACAAATTGAATGGAAAAGTCTGTGGAAACTCAAGTAGTTGCTCGACACTTCAAAGTTTTTGATCATGTTTGATAAAGGACTTCTATCTTATGTTTTGCCAACTGTTTCTTGTAATTGGGTATCCAGTTTTCTCTCTGATTGCTCACTGTGGATGATGGCTAATGGCTCTCTATCTTCTAACTTCTGCACTAATGCTGATGTTCCCCAAGGTTCAGTTCTTTCTCCCACTCTTTTCCTCTTTTATATTAATGACTTCCTTTCATTGACTGGAAAACCTGTCAATAGTTCTGCTAATGACAACACATTGCATTCCATCTTCCAGTTTGAGAAACCTTGCCTTGCACAAACAGCTTCAACTTTTTGAATATTCACTACCAATTCTTTAACTACTGACCTCCAATTAATTCTCCAGTGGGGCAAAGATAACTTAGCTATCTACCTTCTAAAACTCAGTCCTGTCTTATATCTTGCAAAAAAGATTCTTCTGCTCCTATGCTTATCTTTGATGACACTTTGATTTCTATGCAAGATCGTATATTTCTATTGGGAATTACCCTGACTTCTATTCTCTCTTGGCATAAGCATTACAAATATTGATTTCTCTGCATCTAAAAAACTTCTCTTCTACTTCCAGTGTTACTTTTCTTTCAAACAGATGTTCACTCTGTACAAATCACAAATCCGCTCTACCATAGAATATTGTTCCCTTATCTGGGACAGTGCCCCAAAAACCTTTCTCAGGCTTCTAAATGCCATTCAAAAGAATGGCAGTTCGGTTAATGAATGACCATCTCTAACAAAGTCTCACAGATGTTCTGTTTCTGCTGCATGCCTTTTCTACAGATAATTCCATGGGCACTGCTCTTCTGAATTAGTTTTTATAACTCCCAGTCTCACTTCAAAACCAGTCCGAACACGTGCTGCAACCAGTCAACATCCTTTTACTGTCCAACTTCAAACTCATAGAACTAATTTTTCTTCTTCCTCATTTATTCAATCAACTTCCATTTTCTGGAACAACCTTCCTTTATACATATTTCTGAGAATTACAATCTACAGAAATTCAAGCCTAATGTCAACAAGTATCTTCTATCATCTTCTCAACCTTCAACCCATGCACAGTACTAAGTACTATAGGCTCTAATACCTCTCGTGTTTGGGGTTTTCATGAAAAAAAAAATGGTAGAAAATTTTACCAGAGTATCAGATACTTTAATAACTTTCCATTAAAAAAAACAAAAAAATAACGTTAACAGCTTCATTTTACTCTTCTACTTTCGAGTTGCCAACGTGCAACCTGTTCATTATGAATAAATACAGTAAATTTTCTGTTGATAATGTAGCATGCTCATGCCAAGCTATTACACTCCAAACCATCGCACATAAAACTGTCACATAATGAATTGTCATGCACCAAATTGATGTGATGTATCAAAATACCACTGGCTTCTCTCAATCCTCCAGTTAATCAGGGGAAGAACTTTTGTAATTTCTGCAAATCACAATGTAAACTTGAATTGTTGTCTAAAGGCATTCAGCAGCTAGAATACAAAAATGGAAATTTATATATAGGGTGAGTGATATGTCAGTTTGAAGAAATATAATTCATCAATAAGTACATTACTGGAAGTCTGAACAATTCATATTATTAATACTAATAATAACATAATATAATATATATATATATATATATATTTTTTTTTTATGAAAACCCCAAACACGAAAGGTATCAAAACCTACAGTACTTAGTACCGTGCATGGGTTGAAAGAGAAGTATGGGGAGGGGGGGAGTTGCCGGAAACTTTGCTCTAGAGACTAAACATGGGTTTCACCACTTCATTTGAACAATTCATATTATTAATACTAATAATATCATAATATATATATATATTTTTTTTTTATGAAAACCCCAAACACGAAAGGTATCAAAACCTATAGTACTTAGTACCGTGCATGGGTTGAAAGAGAAGTATGGGGGGGGGGAGGTTGCCGGAAACTTTGCTCTAGAGACTAAACATGGGTTTCACCACTTCAAGCCTCCAATAAGCAATGGGGATGAAATTGACTTAGATTTAAACTGTACAAATTATTTCTCAGTAAACTGTAACACATGGCCCTGTATAAATCTTTAAAACTCATTATCAATCATTATCGTTGAGATTAATTATAGAGATTAACATATAATAATGGCATTATCTGCTAATTAACTGTTGCACTATTCAATTTAACTGAATAACATAAATGACATCAAAATTCAAAACTGTTTGGTGGTAGCCCACATCTAAACAAGAATTAGAAAAGGGTGTAAAACATTGATCCATGCACTCCTGATCTGATCCACAAACACATATATATTGCTAAGATTGACACACAAGGGTTCGGTATGGTGAGAATTTTGCAAATAAGAAGAAAAATCAAAAATAATAAAAATTCAGTAATGTCTTTACTGATTAAAAATTCAAACATACAATATAAGTTATTCAGCTAGAAAATATTAGATGACTTACTTGAATATCAAATAGCTTTTCTTTTTTTTTTTTTACCTCTTCTTTTTTACCATGTTCTTTCTTTTCCTTCTGTTACAATTTAAAACATAAGTTAAAGTAGTCTCATGCAAAATAAAGAATATTAATAAATCAAAATTCATATTTCATCCTTAGAATTATAACAAACAACACACACAATATCACAAAAATTTCAGATATCACTGAAGTGATAAAAATCTATTTATCAAGGTATATAATATTTCTTGTTTTGGAAACCAAATACTGATGGCTTCATTAATTCCAAATTAAATAACCTTAAGTACAGAGTGGCCTATAAGTGGTGAATCAATGTAAATGTTCTCTCTTTTATACATAAAAAACTATGCAAAAGTCCAAATATAAAATCCAAATTTTAGAGTTCAAATGCACTATGTTAAAGTTTAGGCTTGGTAGATAATATCACAATGTGAAATAAATGGTCTGGTCTGATCAAAGATATATATATATATATATATATACAATATTAAGTATAATTTTTAGGTTAATGCATATTATGAGAATTACATGAATTGTTCAGTTCATTACAGATAAATTAAGACTATATGGTGCTGACTAATGCTCGGTGTGCCTAAAGGCACATAGAGCGTTAGTCAGCACCATATGCCATTATTATCTCCTTTAATGATAAATTTAATCTATATTAATTTTCACACACTAATTATAGATTATAATTTTAAAATAATTGGCCATATTAAAAGGCACTAAAATGTATTGTAATTAGTATGACTGTTGTTGGGACAACAGACAGGTAGGCATGAGCCATTCATTTCATTATTTCTCTACACAAAGCCCCTGAGGAGGAATGTCCATGTGGATGAATGGATGAAATAATAATAATAATAGGCAACAGAAAACAGTAATAGTTAACCTGGAGGATTACTTAGAGAACAACACAGCACAAGGCCATAAGGAACATAGATAAGTGGTACACCCCACTCAACCTAAGAGAGTAACCCCTTCCCGCCCAGACAGCACAAGAAACAAAGTTAGAAAGTTGGGCAAAGAAGACACTCCATGGCAGACACTGGCAGACACAATGACCTCCATCAAGATCACATCAATAACATTACTTCCAATGCATAGCTCACAAGCGGAACGCTCTTCCCCGAGACTGAAGGATTCATGCTGGCCATCCAAGACCAGGTAATCAACACCAGAAACTATAGAAAATACATCGCAAAGGAGCCTGGAATATCAGATGACACATGTCGACGATGCCACCTGGCCTCAGAAACGATCCGACACATCACTGCGGCGTGCAAGGTGATCACCCAGACTGAGTACACTCATAAACACGACCAGGTAGCCAGGATAATACATCAGAAGCTAGCGAGAAAATACCAGTTGACCAAAGAAAGTGTACTATACTACAAGTACGAACCCCAGGCAGTATTAGAGACCTGAACCCACAAGCTGTACTGGGACCGTACCATAATAACGGATAAGATCATCCCGCACAACAGACCGAATATAACCCTTGTGGACAAAATGGAAAAGACTACCTATCTGATTGACATAGCAGTGTCCAGAAAACCCATGAGGAAAAAATTAGGAAGTACACGAACCTAAGACAGGAGATCAAAGAGATGTGGCATATGCAACAAGTAATGACCATCCCGTGTCAACAAAAGGTATGGTGCCAAAGACTCTACATAACAGCCTAGCAGCAATAGGTCTCCCAGCGAACACCTACAAAGAACTCCAGAAAGTCACAATCCTGAACACCTGTAGGATAGTCAGAGATTTCCTCGACCTACAGTAACACCAGACATTACAACCACCCTGTGTACTTGGCAGCAGTACCCGTCACGGAGTGGAATCCCACGATCAGGGAGAAATAATATAAGAGCAACAATAATAATAATAAGACAGTGATAGTTAACCTGAAGGATTACTTTCAGAAACACACAGCAGCACTCCAGCAGGCCATAAGGAAGATAGACAAGCAGTATACCCCACTCAACCTAAGCTAGGAGTCCCACCCCCTCTACCAGTAGGCACAAACTAAGCTAGAAAGATGGGCAGAGAAGACACCCCATGGCAGACACTACAATGATCTCCATCTAGATCACATAGATAAAATTGCTTCCAATGCGATGCGAGCGGGATGCTCTTCCCCGAGACTGAAAGATTCACGCTCGCCATCCAAGACCAGGTAATCAACACCAGAAACTATAGAAAATACACTAAGGAGCCCGAAGTGTCCGATGACACATGTCGACGATACCACCTGGCCTCGGAAACAAACCACCACATCACCACAGGGTGCTGTTGTGTTTATTAAACATAGGCAAATGTTGCTACTAAATTGTGCCTTTAGACCTGTCATTTGTCAGCTCCATATAAATTTAATCCGCTTTTGTGCAACTAAGCAGTTTATGTAATCTGACACATTTCCCATAATATGCATTAACCTAAAAATTATACTTAATACCAAAATTTATGTGCGTATAATGACTAATTGAATACAACAGCAATAGCATTACTGGCGCACATAAATAGAGCATACTAAATTATTTTCTAAAGTACTGTATTATTAAAATCTTCAAATATATATATATATATATATCAGAAAAAAACCACTAATTTTTGATGTTCTTGGCATCCACTTCCTGCAGGTTATGACTACTCCACATTTTAATGCACTTGTGTTAGTGTTGACACTTTAGCCTACCATATATCTTAACTGTAATGAACAGCTTCGTGTATCATTGCACAGCACTAGGCATATATATCCTTGAATCAACAAACATATGTTCTATTCATATGCCCCCAAAATTTCACTCTAGGCATTTAAAACTTGTTCATAAACATAATTAACTGTCATATATCAAGTGATAAGCTGAATGCATTTTTCTTCAGTATATATATAGCACAACACTGGAACCAAACAATGTGGGTTTTAAGGAGCTGTAATTAAAATAAAATAAATGAATAAATATTCATTTGCTGCAAGTACAGAAAGCCCATTACAGCACATGACTAGGGGCAGATAATATGGTACAAAGGAAATAAAATAATCAAGTACATAGCAGATTTCATATAAATATTAACAATATGTAGGAATTATACAAAGAAATTAACCCCGGGGGCTCACATCTGGTGAGTATGGGCTTGGCAAACCCAGGGTCCTGAGCTGGATATCATCATTCTTCTCTTTCTTGGTGATTCCTTTGTACTTCTCTCTCCCTTTCTCTCTCTCTCCTCCTCTCTCTTCTTTCTTTCTCAGGGGGTAACTCGGGAATTTTTTTTTTTTTTTTTTTTTTTTTTTTTTTTTTTTGGCTGGTGCAGCATAAGCCTCAGGCTTCCTTGTACCATATGGCTAATAATAATAATAATAATAATAATAATAAATAATAAAAATTTTGCAGAACAGCACATTTGGCTTTCAGTTGCAGTTACTGGGTTGCAGGCAGGCTGCTGTTTTTATTTCCCTTCATTTGAGTGGAAATCTGATTCCTGTAGGCTTCAGAGTTGAGTAACCTTTTGCAATCAACAGTGTAATGATTTGAGGTGAAGAGATGCATTGGGGTACATTCTGTCCATTTGTTTGAGTCTGGTGAGATTGGATTTGAATTGCTGGTTTCTTGAATTTTCTCTGTTGGGAGCAGCTATTATCTTGGCTAAGTTTGGTGAATCGCATGCAAAAGTAATTAACTTTGCAAGAAGCATGACTCCAGACTCGTTGATCATCTGTTGCAGAGGCTTTGTTTTTAAATTTTCATAAAGCTGTTGCCTGGATATTGTATGGAAAAACGAAGCTTACTATTGAGCCATCTAAGAACCCAATATTCTAGGGCAAAGAATTTTTAATAGTTACTTGAGGAACACCAGACCAGATTTCGGAAACATAAGACAGAATGGGAAAGATGTATCCTTGAACATGCTTAATTATTGTTTTTTTTTTTTTTTTGTCTTGAATCGCTGCTGTTTCTTGTTTGATTAGCCATTTTGCTTTTTGAATTTTTTCGAGCAACATAAATAGTCGCATTAAAGGAAAGATTTTTATCAAAAACAACTCCAAGGTCTTTGTGGGCATAGACATTTGGGATTAGGACACCCACAATTTTTATTTCTATGTGGTTGGGTTGTTTCTGAAGGGAATAAGTAATTTGAGCAGATTTGCCTGCATTTATAGTCAGATTGAGATCTTTCAGATACTTGATGATTTGACAAATCTGTAAATTCGCATCTTAGCTTACTTTGCAAATATAATCGTTGGCTTTGGAGATAATAAATAACTTTAAATCACTGGCATATGCCAGTAGATTTGGATTTTCTTGTAGAAGTGGTTGTAGAAATGCTGAAAATATAGTACTGGACAGAACACTTCCTTGGGGAATGCCTGTTGAGGTTGTGACGAGAATATTGTCAGTACTAGTGAGGAAGAAGAGAAATCTGCGATTTAGGCTACTGAAGACAGGAAATAATCATTGTGTCAATGAGAAAATGGGTTTTTTTAGTATTTCAAAAGCTTTCTTGAGATCTACAGTGTTGAAAGCACCTTTAATGTCTAAGTAAAAAACATTGTATTGTGCCTTATCTTGAAACACAGGTTGGATGCGCACGCACAATGGTTTCAGCTAGGCTAGTTATTGTGGAGTGCCCTCTAGGACCAAAGTGCACGTTGACAGGTGCATTAGCAAAGATTGCATGTTGAAGGTATGGGAGCATGATTTTTGCAATAATTTTAGTAATTACTGACAAAACAGCAATTGGTCGATAGCCTGTATGGTTATTACTGCAAGCTTTTTTAGGAATCAGCGTAATCCTGAAAGTCTTCCATTGTCTTGGAAGGAATGGCTGGGAAACGCACCTGGCAATAACATGCACTAACGAATAAATGATGTATGCACTGGACAATCTAATAATAAAACTAAGGATGCTGTCAGGGCCTTCGCTACTATCAAGGTGTAATTGGTTAATTATATGTTGAATTGTATTCTTGTTCACAAGCTGGTTTAGCAGGGCTTGACCAGGAGGCATTCATGTTGCATGCTATTGAAAGAATTGAATTCTTTAAATCTGTTTTGCATATCTTCAGTGCAGATGTAAAAATTGCTTGTTTCCATATTGCATTTTATCCATTCTAAAACTAGTTCATGCTGTAAGGTAGCCGTTGTTTTTGTAAAAAGTGCTCTTTTATTGTGCTTTAGCGTGGACATAATATAACTTTTGTACAACTGATTTTTTTTGAGTTGAAACAATGCTCTGCTCTTTTTATATTTTGTGTGCTGATGAAGTGCCATATTTCTTCCACTGTCTGTGGCATTTTTGCTTACTTTTAAAGTATGGTTTCAGGTGGGATTTGAACCAAGGTTTGGAATGAAAAGAGTCTAACAGTTTGGATGCTGATCCTGTTTTCAGTTCATTGAGCCATTTTATAAGAAAAAGGTGGCATTTTGTATATGAATATTTTTGATAATATGTTGAAGACTAACTGCACAAGGCATAATATGTTATGGGTAGAAATGAACTATACAATATCAGTGTAAATACACCATAGTTTACCCATAAGTTTAACTACATACGTAGTGTAATGGCATCATTTTGATTTTATCTCATATTGTGGCTACCTTCACAACAAGATACCAGGTATCACACTACTTCAAATAAATAATGCTTCTCTAGTAGAGGAGACTACTGTTATTTATTTTCAGTGGTCACCACCACCCAGACACGTTTTGGAGCTTGTTGGCTCACTCATCAGTGTGTGGGCAGGTACCCTGACAATGCAGACATTCCAATACAGTTGCGAAGTTAATTCCACAATATGAGAGATGCCAAATGGTGAAGATAATGATAATATGTTGAAGACTAAGTGCACAAGGCATAATACATTACGGGTAGAAATTAACTATATGATATCAGTGTAAATACACCATAGTTTACCCATAAGTTTAACTACATACGTAGTGTAATGGCATCGTTTAGATTTTATCTCATATTGTGGTTACCTTCACAACGAGATACCAGGTATTGCACTACTTCAAATAAATAACACTTCTCTAGTAGAGAACACTACTGTTATTTATTCTCAGTGGGTACCACCACCCAAATGCATTTCGGAGCTTATTGGCTCACTCATCAGTGGGCGAGCAGATGCCCTGATAATGCAGACATGCCATCACGGTTGCGAAATTAATTCCACAATATGAAAGTTGTTGTTTGTTATTTGGTTTTTAGGAGCATTAGCAACTAAGGCCATATTGCTCCGGTGGTCATTCCCTGACCTTTCCGCATCCTCCATATTTGGTGGTGTGGGCTCGAACCCCGGTCTAATCAAGAAGCGTGTGCTTCACTGCTGCTCCTTCCCACCTGGCTACGGAGGCGCCACAATATGAAAGATGCCAAATGGTGAAGATAATGATAATATGTTGAAGACTAAATGCACAAGGCATAATATGTTATGGGTAGAAATTAACTATATAATTATTATTATTATTATTTGCCATATGGTGCAAGGAAGCCAGAGGCCCATGCTGCACCAGCCAAAAAAAAATAAAATCCTGCATTACCCTGAGAGAGAGAGAGAGAGAGAGAGAGAGAGAGAGAGAGAGAGAGAGAGAGAGAGAGAGAGAGAGAGAGAGAGAGAGAGAGAGTCAGAAGTAGAAGGGAATCACCAAGAAAGCGAAGAATGATGATATCCAGAGCTGAGGACTCTGGTTATAATTCTTTAGCTCAATCTTTGAGGTTATAATTCTTTAGCTCAATCCTGAAGGATGTGTATGTGGGATGTTTGGTTTTTATTTTGAAAGCTCTACCTGGAATTTCTAGCTCTAATAGTAGCTAATCCATCTGCCGAGAGGTAGTACTGGGATCAAGCCTGCTAACAAAAATATTACTTCTAAACATCGAACTATTTCTGTTTCTAATTTTAATACAAGACTGCATATTTCTCATTCCTATTATGCTAGTGTATCTGTTGCTTTTTCAGGGGAACTTAAAACTTGAGGAGTTTGTAGACAAGCTTTTATGAGAAGGCACTTCAGGATAAAGCTCAGAGGATCATTTTGACAGTGCACATACAAACTGTTGATTGCTAATCAACAGTATCAGTTGTGTCAACAACGTGTTGTTGACACAACTGATACCCACAGTTGTGTCAACAACACGTTGTGAGGAAGCACGATTGTGTTCTCGGACAGAAAGAGAGAGACAGAGCTAGATTTTAGGGATTGTGCTGGTGCTTTTTTCTGGAACAAATTCTTCAGCATCTGAACTGAGGGCTGGAACTTCAGCAGCTTGATGAACAGATGGGTGAGGCAGCAGAAGGCTTTCGACCATAGCCTTTAGTTCAAGAAGCATGTGACAGAATTTACATTGCTGATCTTCTATTTGAAAAAGATGCTGTTTAATATCATCATTTTCTCTAAATTGTTTCCTCAGCATTTTTTCCAGGGAAGCAAATGAGCAATCAATTGTTTGGGGATGTTGAAGGCAGAGGGGCTGGGTGGGAAGAGTCATCTGCTTGGGTGGAGGCATCTTTATTTGACTTCCTTGTATGATGCAAGGGCTTAGGAGACTGTAGTAAATTGATAGTGGGGGATGAAGGATGGTCAGAGTTGCAAGGGAGATCAGAATCTGTTGAGGTATCCTGAAAATTCAGCTCATGATGGCTGGAAGGAGACTAATTTTGAACTTGCGTTGTTAGCTCTTTTACAGGAAGGGCATCTGAATTATTTTTTAAAACACTTGATGACTTAGAAAAGTTCATTATTAAAGAACACACATCACAAAAAACGATACTGCAAATTCCTCTACAGATAACCTAATTACGTACTATTTTTTGACATACATTGCATGAAACTGCTTCCTTAGGTGGCGTGCTGAAGAGTTAAGGATGGCTTTGAATACCAGCAATCAGAATATAACAAATGAGCAGGTGGGCAGTCATACACAGCAGGAAATCAAAGAGAAGAGTACGTCTGGAGAAACACGCGTTTCTCCAGACTTACACGAGGTGGGCGTGGCTAACTGCAAAATTGTTAAAGGGCTGCAGGGCTTTACCCAAGCAGGGACAATGCCAAGGTCACAAACAGCTTTATGACAAGGAAATCACTTCAGGTCAAAAGTCAATAACGTTCTTGTTTGTAGCTATGCTAAACAAAGGCTTACAGAGTAACTTAAATAAATAGTACTATCTTAATGAAGACTTCATATAAACCATCCAAGCTGCCTGATAATCATCTAAGGCACATGTCAGTATACAAATATTAAAAAATTCCATATAATTAAATATACAGGATGGTAATAATTAAAGTATATTAAATGTTTCAGAGGCATAAAAACAAAACATATTAAAGAAATGGCACTGAAAAATTGAATTAATGATATCCAAACCATGCAGAAACAGATGCACCAAAAAAAAAAAAAAAGTAGTCTTAAAGGAGCACAATGGTAAAAATGGTACTGTGTTCAAATTCTACTACCAGCATTTAAATCAAATATACATGGCATGTAACATGAATATGTAGAGAAGAAAAGCAGGTAAATGCACAGCAGGGGGCTCAATAACAGGCCTTATTTGGCTTACTGAATCTCTGATTATCAGGAGGCTTGGCATCCTGCCAATAAGTGATTCCTTTCAAAAAGTATAGCAAGGTAATTTTGGTTATAATCAATATAATTTAAACACGCTCCATGAAAATTTTAAAGGTTTTGGCTACTTTTTTGTTTAACATCCTAAGAATACACTTACTAGAATTTTTTTTTGTATTTTTTTTTTTTTTTTTTTTTTTTTTGTAGGATTTCATATTTGCAAGAGATCTTTAAAAAAGGCCATTTTACAATCTCTACCTGATGATTCAATATCACTTTTTTGTTTCTTTTATATAAATATCTGTAGCTTCAAGACTGCTGAAAAAAAGAATATGGTACAGGATTTACACTGCACTGTGCTGAAATCACAAGAAATATTTAAAAAAAACCTTAGGTAAGTAACCAAAACTAGCTAAAACTTTCTCATCCCTCTTTGAAGCTAGCACTTGTAAAAGGTGCAAATTTTGTAATAAGGTACCAAAAAATCAAATAAAGCAACACAAAATCATATAAAGAATGAACTGTCAGGTTCCTCATCTGTATTATGACATGGCATGATAACCTCACAAATACAGGGGGATCCTCATTATCTGAGGATAATTGATTCCAGAAAATTCCACTTAAAACGGGGACCAAATTTTCATAATGTTTATAATTTGAATAAATGAAACTAGGCATAATATTTTAAGAGTTTAAGATTCTGTATCTATATAACATCAGTGTAAATACACCACAGACAACTCTTAAAGAAAAACTACGGTAGTAGTGTGAAAGGCATGATTTCATCTGTATCTCATATTGTGCTTATCCTTCACAATGAGTTGCCCATGCATTGCACTACCTTGAATAAGTAATGCTTTTTACTAATACAGAAGACTATTTTAACTTATTCTCGGTGGGCACCCACCCAGACGGTACAGTTTCAAAGCTAGTTGGCTTTTCATTGGTGAAAAGCCGATGAAAAGCCAACTAGCTTTGAAATGATGCCGTCTGGGTGACTGCCCACTGGGAAAAAGTAACAACAGTCTTCTCTATTAGTGAAGCGTTACTTATTCAAGATAGTGCAATACATGGGCAACTCGTTGTGAAGGATGAGGAAACGTTGTCTATTCGAGGAATTTGTGAGTGATTTAGTTCAGTCAGTGAGTGGGAATAACTGTTCCTTTCTTCTTTCAACAGCATTTCTTCCTCTCCTACTATCACTTTCCTACATCTTTTTGCTTTCCTAAGTCTAATAGGGATAGTATGTAGATAACAGAGCATCTTATCCCATACCATTTTGCAAGCGGTGCCCACTGAAAATAAGTAACAATAGTCTTCTCTAAGTGAAGCGTTACTTATTCCAGTAGTGCAATACATGGTAACTCGTTGTGAAGGATAAGCACAATATGAGATACATGAAATTATGCCTTTCACACTACTACTACCGTAGTTTTTCTTTAAGAGTTGTCTATGGTGTACCTACACCGATATTATAGAGTAATGTTTATTATGTACTAGTACATAGTAAAAAAATGGATAAAGGAACTGAAAAAGGAGAAAATTATTTTATTAGACATTTTTTATTATATGTTGCACAATGTAAGGTTAAGTAAAACTTATTGAAGTTACACTATTTTTCAGTTTTACGAATAAAGAATTAATCTGGAGTTGATCATGTTGTTTTTTTTTTTGTTTTTTGTTTTTTTGACGTGTTTTTTTCAGATAAAATTGTGTTGCAGCATTTAGTTATGTCTTTAATTTACCTGAATAGATCTTGCTTGACCAGGTATATCCTTCAGTGTAACATAACTGGAACAGCTTGATTCCATACCTGTGCGCTTTATTTGGAATATACTGTCGGAATATCAGCCTGCCCCTCTAAGGAATAAGAGTTTCATCAATGACGAAATCTTCACCAGGGAAAAATATTTTCTGACATTTCAGCTGCAAAACATCTATCAGGTGTTGTATCTTACTGAGCCTGTCCCCTGGAATAGCAGCTTCACTGTCTGAAAAGTGAATGAGGCGCAACAACAATTCAAATCTGTTGCGAGACATAATTTTTGTTACTAAATTATTTTTATAGATAGGTTTGGTTGACCAGTAAGATGCAATACTGCCCAATCTTACTAGTCCCATCCATATAAGAAGTCCGAAAAACTTTCTCATCTCATCAGCAGTTGTCGAAACCCACTTTTTTAGACAATGCCGCAAAGCTCGGGTATTCTGAATTTTCTGTTCAGCATATCTGTTTGTTTCCGTTACAATAAGATTTATTACTTCTTCATCAAAAAATAATGAAAACGCCTCAAGATGAGTAATGTTTCTTGATACGTCTATTTGCAGTCCCAATTTGCCTGTAAAATCAAATCTTTTTTGGCGTCCTTTGTATTCAGTCCATTCAATTCATTTCATTTGTTTCAGTCGCTTCAATCTCAGGTTTTTCAGTCTTTAGAAATTGCTCATCCGTGTTTTCTTCTTCTGTCCAGTGTTCAAGCACTTCTTCAACATTTTCTGATATTTCAGTATCTCCTTCTTCATTTGAAGAAATATTCCAGTCAGGATCTTTTACCGAATCATCAGAGTCAAAATTGTTTTCATCTTCAAAACTACTACTAAGATTTTCAGCAATTTCTCTCAGTTCCTCTTCTTTTAGTAATTTCTTTTAGCCATTGCTTTTTAGATTTTTTTTTTTTTTTTTTTTTTCACAACACACTTGTAGAAACTTGTGGAGAAACACAACACAGTGCACTAACGAACTTGTTTTCTCAAAATCTCTAACAATACTGACAAACGTAATGCGACGTTTGAGAGTTTATTTTATCGCGATTAATTTTATTGCAGCGAGCGCAATAAACTAATTACAAACAACCTTCATATGTATGCTGTATTAGCGTCTCACGTATGTAGCCAACACGGCATCTCAAATAAAGAAATAAAGTAACCTACTGGGCCACGTTAGCCATATATATGTGACACAAAAAAATACTCTTTTTTGATATTTTAAGCAAAAAAACTACATAACACTGAGATTTCAATATTTATTTTAGAATTACTAATCAAATTATTGATTAGTAATTCTCCGGGGAAATTTTTTTTCTTATACTAGCTTGGCAGTCAATGTGTAAATGAAGGAAGTTGCAAAAATTATTAATGCGAACAACCAATTGTGTATGGCTCACAGAATTCAGTTGGTGGTAGTGAAAATACTTTACAACAAAAGTGATTCTCAAGAAAGGGAGGAACAAATAGATTCTGAACCTGATAATGAGGATGTAGATTCAGAAGTCTCTGCAAATGTGTTCGATGGCTTAAAAGTGACACAAGAACGTTTTATTGATGGTGATTACGATATGAATGTTTTACAAGATGAACAGGCACCTCCGTAGCCAGGTGGGCAGGAGCAGCAGCAGCAGCAGCAGTGCGTAGCACACACTTCTTGATTAGACCAGGATTTGAGCCCGTGACCACCAAATACGGAGGATGCGGAAAGGTCAGGGAATGACCACCGCCATATCCCCTGGAGCAATATGGCCTTAGTTGCTGATGCTCCTAAAAACCAAATAACAACAACAACAACATAACAACAACAAGATGAACATTTGAATTTTTTAATAACAAAAATACGAAATGTTGTCAAAATGTTTTGCAAGTCACCCCTAAAAAATTATATTCTTCAGAAGCATATTACAGAGGAATTGGGTAAGGAATTGTCTCTGATATTGGACTCTAAAACAGGTTGAAGCAGTTTGTTGGCCATGTTGGAGCATTTCTCAAAAATAAAAAATTCTATTAGAAAGAGTCTCATTGACATTAATTCAGATGTGATCTTTACTGAAAATGAACTTGTGCTGCTCTCAAACACAATATTGATATTACAGCCTATAAAGGTAGCAGTAGAATCATTGTGTTCTGAAAACACTACTTTGTATGTTGTAGATATAACAACAGAATTCATGCTAGATGAACTATCCAAGCAAAATTTCTTTTTAAGTAATGAACTGAAGCAAGAAATTATCTTGCGTGTGAAAGAAAGACGTACCATTTACTCTGATATTTTATGCTTTTTACATAACCCAGAAATATTAAACCAGGGGGGATAAGTATGGAATTTTCAATACTATAAGTAAAAGTACACTGTTGAATGAAATTGAAATTGTAGAACTACTCAAGCACATATCTGACAATGATAAAGAATTAAGGGAAGATCATGTTGTTAGCTACTCACTCAGAACAACACCATCAGCTTCCAATTCATCCACAGCAACTGATTCAACCACAGACCCTACAAATACACTTTTAACGATGAAAGAGAAACTGAATTTATTCATTAAACATAAAACCAGCATAAATGTTGATCACACTAAAGTAAAGAAAATGATAAGTAGAAAATACGTAGTGAAAAAGGAAATAAATTACTTCACAGAGCAAAAATTGAAAGGAAAATTTCTGAAAAAAGTTTTCGATGCATCAATGAGAATTCATCCAGCTAGCATTGAATCAGAATGAGCATTTCTAATGATGGTACTATTTGCACTAAAATTAGATCGAGGTTAGACGATGGCAGTTTTAATACACTATGCTTTATGAGAGGCTATTTTCTTAATAATAAAAAATGAGTAATTAATTCTAAGTATTTATTAAATTTAGTTGTGATATTTTGAAATAATTTTCATATAATGCTGCTTAGACATTTCTATGTATAACTTTCAAAAATAAATGTTTGCTCATTCTCTGTATCAGTAAGTTATTTTTTATTGTAAAATTTGTATTTTGGAAATTCTCATTTAATGCTTTTTTCACATTATTATGTACTTCACATTACTATATATTTTGGTCCTTGAGGTTGTCACAGACATTCTCTCAGGTAGCAAGGATTCTCACAGACATTCTCCCAAGTAACAAGTACAGCTTGCTGTACTTGCTACCTGGGAGTCTAAAACGCTGATGGAATGCTGGGAGTCTAAAACGCTGATATTTGGGTGACACTTAAGTCAAGTGTACGGCGAAGTCTGAATGGACTGTGACAGCCAAATCCTCTGCTTGCACCTTCACGAGGGTGGGACTGTTAGTAATCCTGGGTATAATCTCCATGAACAAGCACATGGTGGGTGACCACCCAGGTGTGAACCAACGTAAGCAGGGGTCGAGGTGTGTCACCCACACCACATGGAGGAAAGCCACTCCTTTGTGCTCCCAGGCAGTAACACAAAGGGGCGGTAAATAAGTTCCAGTCAACTCTTCCATCATGCAGTATGATTGATGACTTTTGAGGTTAGGATGAACATCATGGCGAGATTCGATCTATCTTACATTTCAAGAGTACAGCTCTAAAACAGTGTTTGCAGGCCGACCACTAGTTAGTACGCCAGACCGAACCTATTGGTAACTGCCTAGGAGGCTTCCAGATCAGCTAGTGTATAATCTTGCTACCTCTACTCTGCCATATAGTGACTAGAGGGAGTCCGAGTAGTGTGTATGCACGGGGCATATTCGAGGCCATGTTATGTCAAGGATCTGGGTATACTTACCATGTGTATGCCATAACCAAAAATTTCATTACTTCATATAGCATGTGTCATCCACTTTTTCTTACTATTCAATAGACCATGAATTGTCAAACTAATAGAGTAAGCTTATCTGCGAAAAGATCTAAACCTCCCACACACACTTCCTAATTCATTTCACAAATACATGTGGTCTCAATTCTAATCTCAATGATGTCCATTTCCACTTGCTGTCAAATCCCATGTACTTTTCTGACTTAATCTCAGTTATCGGTTGATTCAACTACTGCTCATCTCAGTTGCACAAATTATTCGCTGTATGATTCCTTTCGCCTCAAAAGTGGTACTTGTGCATATGTCCATTCTGATATTCCCTGTCAGAGACTTGGCAATTTGGAATCTCCTCTTTTCAATCTTCTCTGGCTTAAAATCTCTCTTCCTCATTGTGTCAAATTCATCTGTTGTCTCTATCGTTCTCCCAACTCCACTAATCACTTGGAGCTCTTTGACTTCCTCTCTTTGCAACTTGACTTTCTCCAGTCCAACTTTCTTAACAGTGAGGTAATTTTCCTTGGTGATTTTAATGTTCACAACTCCAGCTGGCTTCCGTTTTCTAGTCACACTGACCCAGCTGGTCGAGATGCTGAGGCTTTTGCAATTGTTAATGAACTTGCACAGATTGTTCATTTACCTACAAGAATACCAGACAATCCCAACCATACAGCCAACACACTTGATCTTTTCCTCGGAAAAAACCCTTCTAAGTACACGGTCAAAGTGAGAGGTCCTTTAGGCACCTCAGATCACAACTTGGTGATTGTCTCTTCTCCAATGGAGCCATTATCTCATGGCTATTCCCAACCTCGTACTGTTTGGCATTACAAGAATGCAAAATGGGATGACCTACAAGATTTCTTTTCTTCTTTTCCTTGGTCGGATTACTTTTTCAAACTTTTGATGTCAACATTTGCTCAGATCGTGTCATTGAAATTATTCTTGCAGGAATGGAATCCTTTATCCCACACTCCACTTTAAAATCTCGTCCTTTATCTAAACCTTGGTTTTCCAATAATTGTGCTAGGGCTGTTCAAGAGAAGAATGTTGCATATCGTAATTCGCTTGTTTTTAATTCTTCAGTGTTATTTTCTGCCTACATCAAACTTTGAAACAATTGAAAAGCAGTTATTAATCAGTCCAAACTAGAGTTTGAATGGGCTAAGAGAGTAGAAAACTTGCTTCTTGCCCTAATGGTAGCCGAGCATTCTGGTCT
The DNA here is from genome assembly GCF_048544385.1 of Mastigoproctus giganteus. Classification (NCBI taxonomy): domain Eukaryota; kingdom Metazoa; phylum Arthropoda; class Arachnida; order Uropygi; family Thelyphonidae; genus Mastigoproctus; species Mastigoproctus giganteus. The sequence goes on from NC_143576.1 coordinate 31,914,420, forward strand.
CTTGCCAAAGCTATTGGCTGCAACATTTGCCCATCTCTGCTCCCACCTCTGTCCAAACCAGATAGTTCTGTTGTCACTTCAGCCAAGGATAAAGCTGCCCTGCTAGCATCCCATTTTTCTTCCAACTCCTGTATTAATGATCTTGGTTAGTTAGTTATTTGGTTTTTAGAAGCAATAGCAACTAAGGCCATATTGCTCTGGGAATATGCGGTGGTCATTCCCTGACCTTTCCGCATCCTCTGTATTTGGTGGTGACGGGCTCGAACCCCGGTCTAATCAAGAAGCATGTGCTACGCACTGCTGCTCCTTCCCACTTGGCTACGGAGGCACCTATGATCTTGGTAAAACACTTCCCACCATTCCCAACGCGCTCCATTCAATGCCTCCTGTGGTTTTCCATCAAAAGGATGTTGACGAATCTTGATGCTAAGAAAGCTCCAGGTCCCAATGGTATTTCTCCACTTGTTCTCAAAACCTGTGTTCCTGAACTTACTGCTGTTCTTTGCCGCCTTTTTCACTTTCTTATTTCAAAGGTGTTTTTCCTTCTGCTTGGAAATTTGCTCATGTCTGCCAGTTCCTAAAAAGGGTGACAGATCCCTCCCATCCAATTATCTTCCCATTGCAATTACTTCTACTCTTTCTACAGTAATGGAGAAATCAATTAACCGCCAACTCTTAAACTACCTAGAAACCTTCCTTCTGATTAACAATCGCCAGTATTGATTCCGTCAGTGTCGATCCACTGGTGATATTCTGGCTTATGTTACACGTTTATGGACTAATTCCATAGAAAAGTTCGGTGAAACACACGAAGTTGCTCTTGACATCTCAAAGGCTTTTGATCGTGTTTGGCATAAAGGTCTTCTAAACAAGCTTCCATCTTATGGTTTGCCAACTGTTTTTTGTAATTGGTTATCCAGTTTTCTCTCTGATCACTCACTGAGGGTGATGGTAGATGGCTCTCTATCTTCTAACTTCTCCACTAATGCCGGTGTCCCTCAAGGTTCAGTGCTTTCCCCCACTCTTTTCCTCTTGTATATTAATGACCTTCTTCCATTGAATGAAAATCCTATCTATAGTTTTGCCAATGATAGCACATTGCCTTCCACTTTTCATTTTGAGAAACCTTGCCCTGCTCAATCAGCTTCAACTTTTCGAAAATCCGCTAAATTTCAAATTTCAATTCTTTAAATGCCAATCTCCAGGTGAAATTCTCCAGTGAGGCAAAGACAACTTAGCTGATTTCAATCCTTCTAAAAATCAATCCTATCTTATATCTAGGAAAAAGGATTCTTCTTCTCTTATGCTTATCTTTGGTGACACTCCGATTTCTAGGCAAAATGAGATATCCCTTTTGGGGATTACCCTGACTTCTAATCTCTCTTGGCACAGGCACATTACAAATATTTCTTCCTCTGCATCTAAAAAACTTGGTTTTCTCTTTCGCTCTCGGCGTTACTTTTCTTCCAAACAGCTGCTCACTCTGTATAAATCGCAAATCCACCCTACCATGGAATATTGTTCCCACATCTGGGGTGGTGCCCCGAAAACCTCTCTCAGGCTTCTTGATTCCATTCAGAAGAGGGCAGTTAGGTTAATTAATGATTCATCTCTAACAGAGTCTCTCCACTCGCTGTCTCATAGACGTACTGTATCTGCATGCCTCTTCTACAGATATTTCCATGGGCACAGTTCTTCTGAATTGGCTTCTATAATTCCCGCTCTTTCAAAACAGTCTGAACGTGTGCCACCACCAGCCAACATCCATTTACTGCCCAACTTCAAACTCACAGAACCAACTTTTCATCTTCCTCGTTTATTCATTCAACTAGTGTTTTCTGGAACAACCTTCCTTCATATATATTTCCTGAAAATTACAGTCTACAGAAGTTCAATGTCCACAAATATCTTCTTATCTTTCATTTAAGAAAACCTCCAACACAAGCACGGTACTAAGTACTATAGGTTCTAATACCTCTCGTGTTTGGGGTTTACATAAAAAAAATAAAAATAACTTTCAAAAAGAAATGATTACTCATTCACTCTTTCAATAATTTAGTTTTATTGTAAAATGTTTGTATTTGTAAATTCCCAGTAAATTCTTGCAAAATGGCAAATTTAAATACAATTACCAAATTACCGGTAAATCTGCAATCCCTAGTTGATAGTTTAGTTGAGATAAATAAGGATTTCCATTAAGGGGATGAAATACAGTGAGTGATCACCCCTATGAAAACTGAAAGTGAACCCGTTGACCATGTGAGGTATGAGAATGTGGAGTTAGTCAACCTACGCGTTTATAAGGTGTCAATGGTTCAGCAGGTAGTAAAATTCCGAGTGTGATGGGTAAAAGGAAGGATTTATCGGACTTTGATAAAGGATAGATTGTGGGTGCTCAACGAGCTGGTGCCTCGATTTTCCAAACAGCTGACCTGGTGGGGTGTTCAAGAGCCGCCATAGTTAAAGTATAGCAGGACTGGTGTTAAAATGGTCAAACAATGACCCGACGGCAAAAACTGCAAAGGTCAGGGAAAGGTTGATGTTAGAGGTGAGCGCCTGGTCTGATGGCTCGTGCAGCCAAACAGGCGCAGCACTGTTGAAGAGTTGACTACCAAATACAACATGGGTCAACCCAGAACAATATCTGGCGTGACCATGCTCGCATGTAATGGCTATACCAGCAGACAACCAACCACTATGGCATCCTCTCCTAACCAAGGTTCATCAGCATAAAAGACTCGCCTGGTGAAAAGGGCATGAAAGTTGGACGTTAGAAGATAGGAAGAAGATGTGCTGTGCTGGTCAGATCAGTCACATTATTTACTCCAACCGTGGATGGTCGTGTACGGATTTGGCGTCAACAACATGAGGCTCTTGATCTGTCATGCATGGTATCAAAAGTGCAGACTGGTGGAGACGGTTGTATGGTGTAGGGCATGTTTCACTGGCAGGAACTTGGACCCCTTGTGCAGGAAGGAATGGTTTGAGGAACACAGTTCTGACTTTCAGCATATCGACTGGCTTCCGAACTCCACCGATATCAATCCCATAGAGCAAGAGGTGGGACACTATGGAAAGGCATATAAGGCATCTGGATACACAAATCACCTCTATACCTGCATTGCTGACCACATTACACACAGCTTGGTTGGCCATACTTCCCGAACGCTTCCGACACCTTGTTGAATCAATGCCACGTCGGATAGCTTCTGTACTGAGGGCAAAAGGAAGACCTATGAAGTATTAGGTAGGTGGTCATAATTCAGTGATCACTCAGTGTATATCATATACAATAAATACATATATCTATCTATATCTATCTATAAAGTTTTTATAAGACTGCATCTGTATAAAATATTATCAAATAATGGTATATGGACCAGGGACACTTTTTTTTTTATATTTTAATTTTTTTATTTTATTTTTATTTATTATTATCTTTATATACCATACTTAAACACTGGAAGTATGCTCACAGAGCTACGTTCAGGGTCCTAATGGGAATAGCAACCCCGAACTGCCCAAGCACGATCTTTTTTTTGTCTTCTTCAGTATTCTTATGCTTTCCTACCCCCACTCCAATATTTTGATTTCTCATGAGCCATTAGTTTATCGAACGCAATATTCAAAATGCTCCTTTTCTGCTTTAAAACACTTTTCTCGCCTAAACAAAGTTTAGCGACTATTTACTGCTACTTTGCAAGCTTGTTATTCCTTTCTATCCTGGGATTCATTACTTCATATGTTTAATACATACCCCCATTTTACATTTGTAATTTAATTTACTACAGGAACTCCCCAACTTACGTAAGGGTTGCGTTCTGTGGAACGCTATGTAAGTCAGATTTTATATAAGTTGCAATTTCCCCCATGCTTGTGCAGCACTCGCAGCTGTGCTCACCGAATTGATTGAATCAAAAAAGAAATGTTCAATGAACATGTAAATAAAATTATTTATTGTATTTATTAAATTTTTTATCTTATGCACAGGAAAAATTACAAAAGCATGCAATTTAAAAAATTTCATAATTATAAAATTACAAAAAAAGAGAGGAGACAGGCATAACATTAGTAAGTTTTACCTCTCGAGCATCATTGCCAGAATCAACATCTTCAACTGATAAGCATGCCACTGCAGAGGTTGGGAGCTGTGGAGATTTAGAAGGGTCAGCAGCTCAACCTTATGAAAGAACATATTAATGGATGACTGGACGCTGGCTTTTTTCTTTTCATCATTGATTTCTTTGTAGCAAGCAAGCATATCATTCACCCCTCTGTTAACTTTTAAGAATCGTTCACTGTTAGGATCCATCTTCTCAAACCTTGCCATTGCCGATGCAATTTCACAAAATGCCATTGCCATCTCTCTGGTGAGTAAGCATCTCGGCTCCTCATTTGGTTCATCTTGAGCTTTGTCAGCATTTTCTTCTTTCACTATTGCTGCCTGCAAGTCAATAAGTTCTTCGTTAGATATTTCCTTCTCTTCTTCCTCTATTAACTCCTCCACATCTTTGGCATCAACTTCCAACTGAAGCAGCTTTGCAACCTTTACAATCTTATTTGTAACCTCTTCGTATGAAAAACAACTTTTAGTAGTTTCCGCCAGGGCCTTATTAATGTTTAAGATGGCATGGGAAATATTGTAAGATTTCCAAGTCTCTTAACGTAAAATTTTTCTCATCATCTACTGCAGACAATGCCTGAAGAAATGTTGTGCGTAAATAGTATGCTTTTAAATTCGAAATAACACCCTGATCCATAGGTTGGATGAGTGAAGTCGTGTTTGGCAGTAGAAATATGACTTTCATGTTTGAATTGAAATCATCTAGATGACTGGGATGTCAAGGAGCATTATCAAATAGAAGCAAAATCTTGAAAGGAATGTCGTTGTCTTTACAATATTTTTCAAACTTGGGAATGAAGCAGCATTTAAACCAATCCTCAAAGAGAGAGATACTATTATCCATGCTCTCTGGTTCGATCAGAAATGCACGTGTAGGGTGTCTTTATTGATGCCCTTAAATGCACGAGGATTTCCAGAATGCTACACAAGCAGTGGTTTTAATCTGTAATCTCCCGCTGCATAAACTCCAAGCAAAAGTGTGGCCCTATCTTTTGACACCTTGAAACTTGACATTGTATTTTCCTCTTTGTCGATGTATGTTCGATCCCGCATTTTTTTCCAATACAGAGCAGCCTCGTCAACGTTAAAAATTTAAAAATGCAACAAATTTTTAACTGCCTTCATCAATAATATTTTTCAAACACATCACAAAATTTCTCTGCAGCTGCAGAATCGGCACTAGCAACTTCACCGCATACTTTAACATTGTGGAAACCAGCACGATGCTGGAACCTATTAAACCACCCATTGCTTGCCACGAACTTGGGTTGGGGTTCGCCATACTTATCCTTAACATCTTCATAAATAATTCTTGCTTTTGCTTGAATGGTCATTAGATTTAGGGGAACTCGCTTCTGAATCTGATTTTCCATTCATATTATTAACAGCTGTTCCATCTTCAATATAGCACCTGAATGCTGTTTTGTGATCACTGTTGATCTTAAGTGCGTTGATCCTTTGACACGTCCTTTTATATGTGCACTGTCCTTTGAAATAGTATTCTCTGTTGAAGCAGCGAGACCTAATTCCCTCATAATAGATGACAAACTTTGTCCAGCTTCATACTTCTTAATCATTTTAATCTTCATTTCTAAATCAATTTTGTTTTGTTCCTGGCACTACCATCACTTACACTTTTCATTGGTCGCTTTGCCTTCTTCATTGTAATATATAAATAGGAATGAAGAGATTCTGAAAATTTATTTATGTTTTTTATATGATTGAAGATTTCAATGAAGGGGAACAGATTTTACCAAAATAATGTAAAAACCCACACAATTCCAGTTATCAGTATTATCGCAAATGCAATAAGATCAAGTATAATAAATTTCACTAACAGAAAAGCCCAATAAACCGGACAGTGTAAATTGTTTTTGTTTTATGGTCATGACCTCTAGAAATGTGCTAAAAAATATATCACAAAGGCGTTTAAAATTTATTCTTATAACAGAACATATGATAATGATGAAAGTGTAGTGCAATTTCCATTATAAAAATGATCTTTTAGAGAGATAAATAGCTTAGTAATATAGTGAAATTTTCAACTTCCAAGGACTTGGAACGTTTGGAACAAAAAAAAAAAAAAAAACAGTGTGTTATTGGGTTCACATGATGATATTTTCACGATACCTCCATTTATTCCTACGGGATGCAAAATACATTTCCACAATTTTTTTTAAGTTTGCACCTGCCGGCAAAAACTTACGTAAAGTCGAATTTCCGTAAGTTGAGTATTACGTAAGACGGGGAGTGCCTGTATATCTATCTATCTATATATATATATTCTTACTACCATGCTATAACCAAATGAGTGCAAAGAAAAGATAATAGTCTTTCAAAAAATAAAAATGGAAAGCATTAAATATTGAAATAAAAATGGAAGTTTTAAAGCAGGAATGATTTTCTATGTGGCTTTGGACATAGAAAGAAGCTAAAAATTCAAAAGAAAACTGGTTGATGAGCAGTTACAGAATTATTTTAGAATAAAAAAGAAAAGCAAGCTAAGCAACCAGTCTTCTTTCATTCTTTAAAAAAAAACAGCCCAAAAGAAGATTTCCTACCAAACCCTCATCCAACTGAAAAAACATTAGCCATCAAAAATGAAACAGTAGTACCCATACATGTTTTATTTCAATAAATTTTTATTTTGAGTTTTAAAACATATTAAAATGCAAATATTATTAATAAACTTTGAGTTTTAGTATATTTACCAATCATAGCATAATAAGCATCAATAAAAATAAGTCTGATAAATGGGTAACTATTCACAATTTATAGCTTTTATGGAAGTTATTGCTGGTTTCTTTTTTTTTTTTTTTTAGGAGCATTAGCAACTAAGGCCATATTGCTCTGGGGATATGCGGTGGTCATTTCCTGACCTTTCCACATCCTCCACATTTGGTGACTTATCTCTGAATGTTTTATAAAAATGTGCGTACTACAGAATGCATTTCTACTACACATTATTTTTTTGAAACATGTTGCATGTTATAGCAGAATCCATTGTACATATATGCATGCAAAAGGTGAAATACAGATATAAGTAGGGGCATAACTGTGGGGTTTAAAGTGATAGAATGATTGGGGAATTTAATCCCCCATCATTCTATCACCTTAAAAATGTGAAAAACAAATTTTATGACAAATAAAATCCTTCTTAGTTCATAAAAACTAATGGTATTTGAAAATAAAAAAAGTTTGAAACATTGCCACACTCTCAGATGGAAATTCTAGGTATGCCTATCAATAAAAAACAGATGTTGACTATGTTATAACTAATGTAGATAATATGAATTTGAATATCTTATATCTAATGTAGACAAAATGCATTTGAACATATTATATATGTATTGTAAATATAATATTAGCATTAGCAGAAGTACATGATGCAAGAAAGCAAGCTTATACAGCATCAGCCACAAAAAAAAAAAAAAAACACTTCCCATTTCACTGATCCATTCATTCCAAATGTTTCTCTAGTTCTGTCTTGAAATTATTTCAGCTATCAACTTCCACAACAACAGATGGAAGTTTGTTCCAGTAATCAACTACCCACTGGCTAAAGGAAAACTTCTGCTCATCTATTCTACAACTGTCTTTTCTCAGCTTGAATCTATGCCCCCTTCAGGTTTGTAATCTGAGTAAGACGAAGAACCTCGTCAACATTGAGCCTGCTCAATCCATTCAAGACCCTATACACCTCAAATAGATCGCCTCATAGGTACCTAGTCTCCAGAAGCCGCAACTTGCAGAACTTAAGCCTTTCTACATAAGAGCACCCCTTTCTTCACTTCACCAGTCTAGCTGCCCTTCTCTGTACTCGTTCCAGCAACTCTACATCCTTCCTAAAATGAGACTTCCAAACCTGTACACAGTATTCAAGGTATGGCCTTACCACTGCCTTATACAAGAGGATAATCACCTCCTTATCCCTGCTCGCAAAATTCCTATATATCATTGACAAGACCCTATGACATATTCTGCCAGCTTGTCTACACTGCTCAGAAAACTTCATATCTGATTGCACAATTACCCCCAGGTCTCTTTCATGAGTGTAACATGAGTTACACTCACTGGTAGTAGATTTCTTTGGATGGTTACTGCTACCTATATGCAGTACTTCACAACTGTCAATGTTAAACTTCTCAGCCCATCTGCCCAACTTTACCAGATCCTGTTGCAGCAGCATACTGTCAATAACAACCCAGCCAACCTTTGTACCATCTGCAAACTTTGGCATTAAACTTCATCAATATCATTGATAAATATATAAGACAACAATGGGCCCAACAACAAACCCTGAGAGACACCACTAATAACATTAGTCCACATACAGCAGTATCCATTGATTAACACTCTCTGTCTTCTCCCACTCAACCACCTTTTATCCAGTGTAGCAACTTGCCCTTAATACCATACTGCTCCAATTCGTTCAGTAGTCTTCCATGTACAAGAGTATCAAAAGCTTTCCTGAAATCCAAGTATAAGAGATAAAAATTATTTTTGACATTCAGTTCCTTTGTGACTACATCATAGTATCCAATCAAACTGGTTGGACAAGACTTCCCCTTGAGAAACCCATGCTGGGTCTGAATTATTACTGCTGTCTTGTCTAAATGATCCTGCAATGCTTCTTTAACCAGTGACTCCATTATTTTCCCTGAAACAGAAGTCAAGCTAACAGGTCTGTAATTACTCTCGTGTCACCCTTTGGAGATACATTTGCACATCTCCAGTCCGTGGGGACTTCCCCCGAGTCCAAGGATGCTCTCATAATTATGGCTAAGGGTTTGCTTACTTCCTTTGCCACCTCCTTTAAAATACTGGATAGATTCCATCTACCCCACGTGCTTTTCTTATGTTTGACTTCAACAATTTCTCCTCCGCTTTGCTCTCAGTTATTACAAAATCATTTAAATCCCTATTACAGTTTGATAAACATCTGGCCCTCTCCTCCTTGAATAATTCCTCATGTGTGAATGTAGATGCAAAATACTCATTTAGTTCGGCAGCTATCTGAGAATGATCATCTACAGTCAAACTATTGATATCAAGTGGACCAAACTGATTCATCTCCTTCCTTTCAGAGTTTATATAAGTCTTAAGTATTTGCTGTTTTTCCTTTGCCAAAGATTTTTCATTATCTACCTCCGCTTGCCTAACCTCTTTTGTGACTTGATTGCAGACTAGCTTGTATCTCCCAAGGCTTCTGTGTAGCCTGAAAATTTATGTGCATCCCATGGATTTTTGTTCTCTGCTATGAGTCTCATTAGTTCATCTGACATCCATCTGGTTCTACACCTAGAACAGTATTTCTTAGTTAAAACAAAAAGCCTAGTAGCTTCCAAAATTACTTCCTTGAATGCTTTCCATTCAGAATTAGTTGTTTGTAACATCATCAGTTGGTCCCACTGTATAGAACCTAAAAAATCTATTTGAACACTAGAATTAGGCCACTGTTCAGGCTGATAAATTTACTTTTTTAAATTAAGTTCAAAGCATGCAATGGCTAAACTAAAAAGAAAAAATATAAAAAAATATTTTTAACATATAGTTAAATCACTGGCATTCTGGTTGTTATTTTATAATACAAGCATTATTTAAACTTTACCCATAAGCAGTGAAGCGCATCTGAACAATTTTTAGCATGTAATATAAAAATAAATATAACTGAACGTCATTACCTGTTTTATTATATCAGCTTCATATACATCAAATATTTCCCATTGTGTTACAAGGGTTGAAAAAGTAACTCTTGATGGAAGTACCGTTTGCAGATCATGATCCTGTATGTTAACAAAATGTTTTTAAATATATAAAAACTCAATTTAAAAATGTTATGCTATTCTTGAAATCTAATTTCAATTCTAGACATTTTCATATACAGTAAATAACTGATCATGTGAAACAACTGAAACCAATCTAATTTTAGGCAGTCTATTTTTCAGGTAGTCGATTTTTAATATAATCCATCTACACAATAACAGTAAAGCAGGAAAAAAAATTATAGTAATTTGCAAATAAAACTTAGATAAATAGAGTCAGTCCTCGTATAACACGATAGTTGTGTTCCTAGAAACCCTCGTGCAATGCAAAATCGTGCAATATAAACAACAGGCCCTATGGCAAAAATAGGGTTAGGTGCCGACCACCCAAGATTGGACACACATTTGTAACCAAAACATTACCAAACACAATAAATAATTGTAATAAAACACTTACACAGTTGAAAAATGTAAAATTAATAATTTAATCATTTAAATTTAGATTTCTTACCTTAAAAATAAATGAAGACAGCTTGAAGGAAAAGGCTTGAGAAAGGGTTGAAGCAGCGGAATTATGGGGAAAGTGGCGGCAGGTTGTCATCATTATCGGAACTGGGAGGTGGAGGAGATGCCGATGAGGACTTTGGACGAAATGTGGTCACACCAGAACTACAGGGCTGTGGCTCATTTTCTGTCTCTTTCTTCGGTGTTTTCATAAAAAAAGACATCTAGTTTCTGTTGTTTCGCAATCTTCCTTCTTTCACAAAGCAGACCGAATTGTATGAAGTGCTCTTCTGCTTCTTTCTGCATTATAATCGTTATCTTCTAGCCATTGTATACTTTTCTCAAATGAATTTAAAACTGAAGATAACTCTGAAGTAGAAAGTGGTTTTATGGTGGCGTTCAGGCATTCAACTTCGTCATCTTCCTCATCTTCCACCTGCCCTCCAGCAACAAGTTGTTGCAGTTCTTCAGTTGAAAGTTCTTCTTCATGAGACTGAAGCAACTCTTCTAAATCATCTTCCTCCAATTCCTCAAAGCAAACCTGCTTTGCGAGGGCAACACAATGTGCTTTTAATTTAGGAAGCTAGTCAAAGCCTTTAAAATCACGAATAAAATCTGGTAAAGGAGGCCACCAAACACCATGTAAGCATTCTTTTGTCACTTCATTCCAAGCCTCCACAATTATGTAAATTGCATTTTTTATATTGAATCGCTTCCAGAAGTCTTTAACTGTTGGTGCATTTTCACCCTCTGTTTCTGCTATCAGCATCTTAAATGTGCATCTTGTGTAATAGTGCTTAAAAGCAGCAATTACTCCTTAGTAAAGTGGCTGGATAAGAAATGTTGTGTTAGGTGGTAAAAACAGGATTTTGATATTTGGTGACAGTTCAGCAAGGGTTGGAGGGTGACTTGGTGCATTGTCCAAAATAATTAAAATCTTAAAATCCAAATTTTTCTTTTTGCAGTAGCTTCGAAACACATCCTTAAACACTTCTAGTAGAAGGTCAGTGAAGATCTACCCTGTCATTCACCCTCTTCTGCTGTCCCCCAAAGTAAACACCCAGGGTAGTCCTCACGATCCCTTTTAACGCCCGTGGATTGGCTGCATGATAAACAACAACAGGCTTCAGTTTCAAGTCGCCACTTGCATTTGCTCCTAACATAACGGTCAACCTATCCTTAGCAGCCTTGAAGCCTGGAGCTCGTGCTTCCTCTCTTGAGATATATGTTCGTGATGGCATTTTTTTCCAATACAGTCCAGTTTCATCAAAGTTGAAAATTTGGTCCAGTGTATAGCCCGCCCTCTTCCTCAATTAGTTTTTTCAGTATCGGCGGAAATGCTGTTGCTGCTGCTTCATCTGCACTCACAGCTTCACCTGATAATTTCACATCATGGAAAGCGTGACGTTTCCTGAAATTATTGAACCAGCCACTACTGGCAGTAAAGGGAGGCACTTCTTGAGGGTTTTCAGCTTTATTTCTGAGGTCTTCAAATATTGCCAATGCCTTTGCTTTTATCGTAAGCAAATTTGTTCCTGATCTCTTCTTTGTTTGATCTTCTATCCAAACAGATAAAAGACGTTCCATCTCTTCCAATTCTTTGTGTCTTGATCTAACTGATTTTGTTACACTTTGTGTTGTTCCTGGTATGAAAATTACTTTTATTTTTTCTGCATTCTTTCTAATTGTTCTCAGCGTTCCCTCATTTAGGCCTGTAGCATGCACAATATTGCATGTTCTTTCATTCCAGTCAAAGCGTTTCACAATTTCATATTTTTCTTCTATTGATATTGCTTTTCTTTTTCTCTCTGAAGTATTTTTACCAGAACGCTTCCTTTTCACACTTTTTTCAAGTATTTTACTCATTTTTTTGAGAATAGAGCACAATTATAAAATGAACAAAAGTGAGGAGGCAAGCTTGTTATACATAAACGCACAGTGAACAAGTAGCAACTGAATAAACGACACAGCGCCCATGTAGAAACTGAATAAACAATGCATTAAAGGCAGAAACATGCTATTCTCACATATTACATGCTTATGTTTTACTAAACCACATTTCTGGAGATCACTACCATAAAACAATAAAAATAATTTGCAGTTTACGGTTTATTGGTGGTTTCTGCTAGTGGAGTCTGTTATAAACGGGTAGTAAAAGTTGATCTAATTACATTTGCGATAATACCGATAGCTGGAATTCTGTGGATTTTTACAGTTATTATGTTAAATATGTTTCCCCTTCCACGAAATCATAAAAACAAATAAATTTTCAGAATCTTCTCTTCATTCCTACTGTGTTGTGTTCAGTTGGGGTGATTCCACCGCGTTCGACTACCATTTCTTGTAAACACAAAGGCGAATTGTGCATAAGCGAATTACGTTCGTGTTATATGCGACATTGTTCCCCTATTTATAAATCATGTATGATCGAATTTGTGTAGTGTAAACATGTGTTATACGAGGATTTACTGTACAAATCTGCACATCGTATAATAGAATTCATCACTCTGCATAGAGGAAAGTGCCTGTTTATGGAAAGTTAAAACTGAGGTCTTGTACAAATAAAAATTTAATGAACTAGGTACTTCAAATTATTTATGTGATTTGTAGTACTTTATGTAATAATGAATTTGTAGCTATTTGTAGACTTTTTTTTTAAACCAAAGGTTTGAAGTCGAAGCTTTTATGCTTCATATCACTTAGTCAGTATTATACAGAAGTGACAGAGATAAAATTTATTCTTCTTTGCGTCATTTGTAACACATTATATAAGTGTAATCATGATTTTATTATATTCTTATGATAGTTTATTTCTTGCAGTTAAACATTAAGTGCATTAATTTCTTTTAGTGAAATTAGGAAAAAAAAATAAAAGCAAAAAAAAATTGGATAATTTAAATTTCAAATAAAATAAGTGATATCTGGATAACTAGAATTCTACTGTATTTACTGAAAATTTATAAAGCAATGATAGTGAATATACCAGTTAATCAGATACACATACCATCATCCAAGGTATCAACTCTGCTGTCGCAAACAGCATCATATGTCCTTACCAGCACATACAGAGCAGGCAATCAAATTCAAAAGGACAGCACAAGTGTGCAAATCAGTGAGTGAATGAGTAAACATTATGACCTAAGAGTGACTGAATGATGTATGATAGTCAGTGTACACATACCAGTACAAGTATCAAATGCTACCACTGTACTGAGGTGTTTTTACACTTGAAAATGTCTGAAATTTTGCCCAGGAATGATAAGACAGCACATTGTAAGAGCCTTACTAACTGCAGTTGAATCTCCTTAATACAAAGGGACCTAAATTTTCACGTTTTGTAATAATGAGGTTTGTAATAACAAGGTCCGCAAAAGTCGAAATTTTACCGTTTCATTCATTCATTTTTTTTTTTTGGTACATACTATATATCTAAGAATAATAATAAATAATAATAATAATAATATCAAAAATAAATGAAAAAATAAATTAATTTAAATGAATAAAATAAAATAATAAAAATAAAAAGTAATAAAAACAAAAGCTTTGTCTAAGAATACCGTAATAGGAATAACACATTTTTTAAAGATTTTATTTTATTTGTAAGATAAACTAAGAGAAAAGCAATTAATGGAAATGAAAATATTGTACAGTATATATTTTGATGTATACAATATTTTAGTATCACAGTAAAAAAGAATTACAATCTCAATATAAAAGGAGACATACAAACAATTAACTTTCTAATAAATTAATCTAATTTAAAGAAGGAATCCAACATTGTTTGCACAGTTTGCCCTATATGCATTTTTCTGGTTTGGCATTGCTGTGGTAGCAAATTCATCATCCACCTTCACAAACTCTTCAAATTTGCCAACAAAATTCATATTCTCCTTAAAATTCCCCCATTTCTCAATGTTGCTATCACATTTGTCTGCTGGATCATGTTTTTCGATGATATTCTCTCTAAAGCCACTCTTTCTGAAACAGCTGATTATTACACTTGATGCAACACTGTCCCAAGCAATTTGCTCTCTTTGCTCTCTTTAGGTTATAAATGGTGCCATGATCCAGTGGCTGCATAAAACTGGTGATATTGGAGGTAAAAACAACAGCCATATATTTTCAACTTAAGTGTCTCAGCAGAATGTGCTGTACAATGCTAAATCTAGAATCATCAAAATGTTCCTTTTTTCTGAAGCCATTCTTCTGTCCACTTCTGATAACTAAGACTGAAAATTGTTGACTGTAAGCCAAGCACTTCTATTGGCCTCATAATCACAGGGAAGTTGGTTAACTTCTTTAAAACATCTTGGCTTGGAAAACTTACCAATCACAAGTGGGCATAGTTTTGTACTGCCATCTGAATTGCAGCACAACAGAACAGTGAGTCTTTGTTTTGTTTGGCAGCAAATTATAAAATAAACCTGTGTCATCAAGATTAAAAATATCCTTTGCCTCATATTTTTCAAGAATTGACCATACAGAATGCAACCAGTCTGTAGCCTTTTCATTGTTGACTAATCCACTCCTTTAAATCTTTGGAGCCAGCCACTGCTGCATTTGAAGTCATTAATTCCATGTTGCTGAGCTAGATAATTTGCCTTTTCTTGCAAAAATCAGACTCGATATTGGCAAATTAGATGCAAGCATTTGTTGGTATCACTTGAAAAGTTTTGTTTCAAGCTCTTTCGCGTTTTTTTATCACTGCTCCAGTGTCACACACTTCTCCTAGTTATTTTCAGTTTTTCGGTATTTTAGATAAAGTAGGTAAAGGGATGTATTCCTTTGCAATGTCTATTTTGCTTTGTTCCATCCTATCCGCCTCTTGTATAATTTTCAGTTTAATTTCCAGGCTTAATTCTGCTTGTTTACATTTTGTCGCCATAACACTGCTAGATGAGATTTAATATAAACAAACTTTAAATTAATTTAAAGACACAAGTTTCAAAAAAGACATCAGCTCAGATAAAATGGTACAAAAATTAGATTATACTGTACTATAGCAAGACTCTTTGAACTGGCATAACAATTGCAACTGAGCTTAATCCTGTGGAGAGCAAGGGAGTGTATGTAAAAAACTTATAAAAACTGTTTTTATTATTTTATTAATTTAACAGCTCATCCTTCACAATGATGTTTTACAGAGTGCACTTATGTTATAGCTACCATAAATTGATTTTGTTTACACAAAAGTAAATTCTAACAAGTCAGTGCCATCCTTCGGGAAGCAGGTAACCAGGTGGCCAGATGCAATAACAGAGGCAATAATCGGACAACTATGTCAAGATTTGTATTAAACATACAAAATAACAATATTTATTTCTCATAGGGTGAAAATGAACTTTGTACTACATATTAACCAAATTTTGTAATAAACGAATATATTTACATAGAAAAGCCTATCCTTTCACAGTAGAATGGTATGTGCTTCATATAAATGAGTGCTTTGTATAAACTGAGTTTGTGTCTTGTGAAAGAGGAATTATAGTGGGTGCCTGACGCATGGGTCACTCTATCATGGAAGTGGTACAGAAAAAGCACTATCCCCATTCGACAGTATCAAGGGTGTATCAGGAATATTACATTTCCGGTCTCATCGTGGACGGTGCTGTGGGCAGAGGAAGGTGGTGGATGAACGTAGCCGTCGATATTTGTTCTGCATTGTTTCAGCCAGCTGGAGAGCGACAGTGGCACAAACCACCATCGACTTCAACGAGAGAAGTGCCAGAAACGTCTCCACTGAGACCATCAGGCGATCATTAGCCAAAATAGATTATGGGAGCCACCGACCCACCAGAGTCCCAACACCACAACACAGGACTCTACGCCTTAACTGGGGAAAAGAACACTGGCATTGGATCTTGGATGATTGGAGACGTCTCCTGGTCCGATGAGTCCATTTCCAGTTATTTCGAGTGGACAGGAGGTTGTGTATCTGGCAAAAACCGCATGAAGCGATGCACCCATCATGTCAACAAGGAACTGTTCAGGTGGACAGTCAGTAATGGTCTGGGCACATTCAACTGACACACGTTGGGACCTCTAGTAAATCTAGATGCATCTCTGAATGGTACAGGGCACATAACTGGACCATTCAGAGATGGTCCAGGTTACGTGTTCATCCTTGCAGACCATCTGCATCCCTTCATGGTCATTGTGCACCCACAGGGCAACGGACACTTCCAGCAGGACAATGCGCCTCCCCACAGAGCCATAGTTACTAGAACATGGTTCAAAGAGCATTTTGCAGATTTTACCACCATGGAATGACCACCCCAGTCACCAGAGATGAACCTTGTAGAGCATCTTTAAAATGCTGTGGAAAGATCCAATTGAGCTTTGGATCCCCCACTCAGGAATACGACAGAATTATGGACAGCAGTGCAGCAAGCATGGATGGAAATACCTGTGGAATGCTTTCGTGAACTAGTGGACTCAATGCCTCGCTGTGTGACGGCCCTTATCCAGGCGAAAGGTGGATCTACCCATTATTAGGTATCCCATGATTTCTGTCCACTCAATGTACTTGCACTGATCACAATAGCAAGTAAAAATAAATTTGAAGTACTAGTTAAGTGATAAAATGTACACATTATGGAAATATCAAAAACATGGTGCCAATCTGACATACAGGATATAGAATTTGAACACAATGAGTACAATGCATATAAAAAAAAGTCAGGCTGAACAGGAGAAGAGAAGTTACTCTTGGTTAAGTCGCACATAAAATCTAAGGTAGTACAACCAACTGAAATTTGTTGATTTCTGTCCATAAGTATAAGGATTCAAAAAATAATTCCATACAAAAATAATGTATGGAATTATTTTTTGTATTATTTATTATACGGATTTATAAAAAAAATAATTTTTGCTTTTTTAGGTGATTTTATATAAGATTGCTTGTTTGCATCAATTGCCACATAAACCTAAATTGTATTTCAATTTGTTGTTCAAGAAAGAATTAGGATGCCATCAACATTTAGCTTAATCAATCCATTTACAGCCTTAAACAATTCAATCAGGTACCTTTGCAGGTGCTTAGTTTCTAAGTGCTGCAATATGCAAAACCAAAGTCTTTCATGGTAAGAGTACCCTTTAGTGTCCATGACTAATCTTGTTGTTCTCCTCTGTACTCATTCCAACAAATCCAGAATCTTCCTGAAATTACACATCCATATTTAAGGCTTCCACACCTGTATGAAGTATTCAAGATGTGATTTAACCATTGCCTTACTCACCTCCTCATCCCTCCTGGCAAATTTCCTGTATATCACTGACAAAACCCCTTTGGCTGTTCTAGCAGCCCATGTGCACTGCTCAGAGAATGCCATGCCAGCCTATACAGTTACCCCTGCCTTCATCAATATCGTTAAAAAATAATGAAAAGAGTAATGGGACCTATCATTGAACCCCAAGTGAATCCACTAATAACATTAGTCCAAAAAGAGCTATAACTATTTTTATAAGAACATTTAGCTTCTACCACTCAAAAATTCCTTTATCTGTAGCTAACTGTATCCAGTGCCACAGTACTCTAATTTACACAATGTCAAAAGAGTTACTGAAATCTAAGTATATGATGTTAAAATAATTTTTTGCATCTAGTTCCTTTGTTATTCCATCACAGTAGCTAATCGGATTGGTCAGATAAGATCTCCCCCTTAAGAAACCCAAGCTGCATTTGTATATAACTGCATTCCTATCAAGATGATTCTATAATACTTCCTTAATATGGACTAAATTATTTTCCCTTGGACAGAAGTCAAGATAACGAATGGGTCTATAATTATTCACTTTGCTCTTTTATTCACTCCTTTGTAAATACAGTAGGGATATTTAAAACACTGCTTCTGTAATTGGGAGGGAAGGGCACTGTATAACAGTTGAAACAACTAGCAGATATGTTAAGAATGTCAGTAGGAAACATGCATGGTATTCTCCATGATCATTTGCATACAACACATGTTTGTGAGGCGCCTCCATAGCTAGGTGGGAAGGAGCAGCAGTGCGTAGCACACGCTTCTTGATTAGACCGGGGTTCAAGCCCGTCACCACCAAATATGGAGGATGCGGAAAGGTTGGGGAATGACCACCGCATATTCTTGGAGCAATATGGCCTTAGTTGCTAATGCTCCTAAAAACCAAATAACAACAACAACAACATGTTTGTGCACCCTGGGTTTCACGACTACTCACACTTCACAAACGAGCAACAGCAAGTTCATATGGAGGTTTTTCAGGAGATGCGATCAATGGTTACTGAAGATGGCGAGGATCTGCACAAGGTGATAACAGCAGATAAGACTTGGCTTCATCATTTCAACCAAGAGAGTACGTAACAAAGCTCTGTTTGAAAGTCTTATGTCATTATCAACTCCAAAAAAAGGAAAAGGTTGTGGCTTCTGCAGGAAAGGTTATGGTCATCTCTTGTTTTGACATTCCAGGAATGGCTTACCAGCATGTTGTGTCATATCATTTTTTTTTTTTTTTATGAAAACCCCAACCACGAGAGGTATTAGAAACTAGTACTTAATACAGTGCTTGGGTTGGAGGTTGAGAAAATGAGAGAAGATAATTGTTGACATTGGACTTAAACTTCTGAAGACCGTAATTTTCAAGAAATATGTATGAAGGAAAGTTGTTCCAGAACACAGCAGTTGAATGAATAAACGAAGAAGATGAAAAGCTGGTTCTGTGAGTTTGAAGTTGGACAGTAAATGGATGTTGACTGGTGGTGGCACATGTTCGGACTGTTTTTACAGAGAGAGCGAGAATTATAGAAGCCAATTCAGAAGAAGTATGTTTTTGGAAGCCCGTGGAAGTATCTGTAGAAAAGGCATGCTGTGTTAAGGCATGTGCTGTTAGAGATGAGTCATTAATTAACCTAACTGCCCTCTTCTGAATGAAATCTAGAAACCTGAGAGAGGTTTTGGGGGCACCGTCCTAGATGTGGTTACAATACTCCATGGTAGGGCGGATTTGCGATTTGTACAGAGTGAACAGCTGTTTGGAAGAGAAGTAATGCCGAGAGCGAAAGAGAAAATCGAGCTTTTTAGATGCAGAGGAAGCAATATTTGTAATGTGCTTGTACCAAGAGAGATTAGAAGTCAGGGTAATCCCCAAAAGAGATATCTCATTTTGCCTAGAAATCGGAGCGTCATCAAAGATAAGCATAGGAGCAGAAGAATCCTTTTTGTGAGATATCAGACAAGACTGAGTTTAGAAGGACTGAAATCAACTAAGTTGTCTTTGCCCCACTGGAGAATTACCTGGAGATCGGCATTTAAAGAATTGGTAGCAGATATTCGAGAAGTTGAAGCAGATTGAGCGGGGCAAGGTTTCTCAAAATGGAAAGTGGAATGGAATGTGCTATCATGTCAAACCTACGGATAGGATTTCCAGTCAATGGAAGAAGGTCATTAATATACAAGAGGAAAAAAATGGGGGAAAGAACTAAACCTTGGGGGACACTA